>NW_027263577.1:0-334590 GCF_044049455.1 Aspergillus lucknowensis | reverse complement strand
CCCCCACCGCCCTTAACCCGCCCCCGCTCCTCCATAAGCCGCAGGACCCGCTCGATCCCATCGCGGCCCGCATCGTCATACCCGCTACCGTCCTCGCCCCCCGGTTCCGCGTTAGGGTCGAACCACGACTTGAAGGGCCCGTAGTCTGCGAAGGCCGGGATGATGCCGGGCCCCGCGGAGCGCGTGAAGGGGCCCTCGAAGAATTCGAACTGAAATGTGTCGGAGAGGAGGCGTGCGAGGGAGGAGCATTGGATTTCGTAGATTGAGGCGTTTGAGCCGCCGCCGTGGAAGCAGGCTATTCGGGGGAGGGTATTGGGCATATTTCTTTTCTTCTTTTTCTCTCTTCAAGATTGTTGGGGAGGGTTGTGCGTGAGATGGGTGGGTAGGTGGGTGAGAGATGAGATGAGATGAGATAAGATGTGGTGGGTTGTGCAGGGGAGGGGTAATTTGGATCTTTGATAAATCATAAATTATATTAAGTCACATGTTTTATGCAGGGATGAGGCCTGTGGGATTGGCAGGGGTCGGGCTTCGTTTCAGGTGCCCAAGCTGCATTCAAGTTCCTTCTCCCGAATTGTCCGTCGACATAGTCCGATTGGCCAATCGGGGGAGAGGTTCTGGAATTTTTTAAGATTACAGCGCAATGCCTTCTACGGCCTCTTCTCACAAACATTGAACAACGCAACCGTCGGGTCATGATCCGATCCGCGCGAATCGTAGTTGCTCCACGTATTCACATGGATATGTTCCATCTTCGCGCCCCTCGCCAGCCCCCTGGAGATAAACATGTGGTCCAGCTGCTGGTGATTCGAGTCGTAGATGTACGTGTAGCGCTCTGGAGCGGGGATGCCGACGAGGTCGTCTAGTTCGCGGAGACCGGACCTCCGCACGAAGGTCTTGAGTGGCTGGACGAAGGAGAACTCGTTGAAGTCGCCTGTTGTGAGGATTTTGGCGTTGGGGTCTTCCTTCAGGATTGATGAGATGAATTCCTGCAGGGGAACTGTTAGTATACGGAGACCTTTGGGGGCAGAAGTGTTTGGCATACAGCGACGGCTTCAGCTTGGGCGATGCGTTGCTCGATCCCGCCATTCACGGGTGGGCGGGCATCGCCTTGCAGCGCTGTGCCACCGCCCTTACTGGATAGGTGGACGTTGACGGTGAAGAACTTGTTCTTCCCGTCGACTGTTTCCCAGGCCGCGGCGAGAGGCTTGCGGGAATCGTTCCAGGCCTCGTTGGCGGGGTCGATAAGGCCGGGGTTGTATTTCAACTCCGGGCCAGCGAGAACTTTGTTGGCGTCCGTTGACGAACCAATGTTCTCATTGCGAAGACGAACAATGCTCGGATCGTAGAGGTACGCAACGCGGATGTTCCCGCCTGGCTGACCACCGTCGGCGTTGTTGATGGGTGGGATGTCTGTGAACTCGTAGCTGGGGCCGCCAGCCTCGGAGATAAGATTGGCCAGTGTGGACAAGGTGCGGTTGGCGGAGACGACGCCGTCGTCTGTTGCGCCTGAGCCGTCCTGGACCTCCTGGAGACACACGATGGCGGGCCCATTAAGGTAGCTGGCGATATGGTCCGCGATGATCGGGATATTGGTCGAGTTCGGAGTGAGATTCTCGACGTTGTAGGAGGCAATACTGAGGGAATTGCAGGTTCCATTCCCTACAAGGCTGGACGGTGCGGCTTGGGTGTCGTTCGAGCCAGTCACTTTTAGAGCCGTCAACGGAAGGACCATGTACTGACCAAACACCCACTGAACCACGCCAACGACATCCTCGACGGTATCTCCGACTTTTGAGGTGTCGCTGTTACGCGTTCCGTCGAGAGGCGTTCCAATCTTTATGGCCTCTGGGTTGGAATCTGCCGTGTGTCAGTACCTCTCGAGACTCTCGAGGAAATGACCTACCGTTGGCAGTCATCGTCAGTCCACCATGCTCATTCAACCCCGAAACAGCCCAGTTCCCTCGAACATATACGTCGCCGTACTGGTTAGGCACAGTGATGATCGTAAGGTCTGTCAGAGAGACCAGTTCGCCGCTCAGACTCTCCCAGAAATCCATAGCGTATCGCGAAGGGTTTAGAACGGGGTTTCTCACGGAAATTTGGCTCACATTGTTCGGCAGAGCGTAGACATCACCAGTGTCAAGGCCAGAGTAGATCTCGGTCGGGGGCGAACGGTCCTTCCCAATAACGACGGGGGTCACCTCGTTGCCGCTCGACTTCACGACAATGCTCGACGGGGAAGAGATCTCGGTCAGGTAGAGATACGCATTTTGAGATCGATACTCAGAGACCTTTCCGCTAAGCGTTATGACGTCCCCGACGGTGACTTCCGACGTGGAATTGCTCCCGTAGACGTAGATCGACTCTGAGGTGGCATCGTCAGAGTCGGGCGTTGTCGAGCGGAGGAAGAAACCGTCTTCTCCAATTGCTGTGACCAGACCCTCAACGCCGGAGACACTTTCACCTTTCAGAGGGGAGATGTATGCGTTTCCGTTGATTTCGGCGATTGTCACTGCTGCTACTGCTGAGGGCAGGACCCAGCACAGAGCTGAGAGAGGCACAAACGACCTCATCGTGACGCGATGCTGCGGAGAAGTTACATGCGACCACCGAAAGTATTTATAGGAACGGGGAGATCTTCTTGACGTCGCGAGATCGTATATCTCCCCCTGGTTATCTCGTGATGGTACCTGAGCTCACCCAAGGGCAGCCACTGAGATTGGAGCAAGATACCCACGTTGCAACGCTAAGGGCTCGCCAAGCGCCCCAGTATGGCAGGGAAAGAAATGCACCGACGATTCAGCGTCAAGGGTTGGACCTTGTGAAGAGACGAAGTACACTGGAGGCCGTCTTGGGCCTGGTTCAGAGGCTGGATTTCAAACGCTCGAAAATAATGAAGTATCAACATGCTCTCTATTCATAGCTCCCGCCCACGTGCTCGCCCCAGCTAATACCCATGCCAGTCACTCGCAAAGACCTTACTCCAGAGTGTCGCTTCGTGAAGCCCTTCCGGAGCTCGCCGAATCTACTGGTCGCCAGATTCCCGGCTCACGCCTTCCCAGTGTCTTGCTTCAGTGATACAATCCGATTAAGAACCACGTGGTCATCGGTGGAATCCGAATCCATTGCAAAGTAAGCGACTCTCATCGCCTGGAAGCGCACCGTCTCAGGCCGAGGAGTCCCGTCGCTATGTTCGCCAGCGGCTTCAGGCCAGGGAGCCCGTCGCCGCACCTCGTCGAACCCTGACTCAATCAACGCATCGGGGTAGATGGTCTCACTGTCAGGGTTGAGATCGGCCAGGAAACCACCCTCAACGCTAGCAGGTTCGGCCGATTTGAATAATGGATCGTGAACGCGGACTTCCACCGTGCGTGAGTCCTCCGACACCCAGTGGATGTAGGTCTTCGGCTTTGATCCGGATCTGTCTAGGACGGCACGAATCTCAGTAACCTTCCCATCCGCATCTTTCGTATACGTGGTTGCCTTGATGGGATATGGTGACTTGTAAAGACCGACGCTCTTGCCAGGCGCGAGGCGGAAATAGTCTTTGCTATCCTCTTCGCGGAAGTCGGCACGATCAATGTAAACGGTCTTGGTATAACGAATCGTGTGTGATCCCATTGCTGGGTCTCTGGGAGAGAACGGGATGTCAAGGTCGAGTTGTTCCGGGCTGAGGGTTTCAAAGTCTTCGATAACAACTGGGATCGGGTCAAGTACAAGCATGAGCCGGGGAACCCGCGCCTCTAGATATGTACGGATG
The DNA here is from genome assembly GCF_044049455.1 of Aspergillus lucknowensis. Classification (NCBI taxonomy): domain Eukaryota; kingdom Fungi; phylum Ascomycota; class Eurotiomycetes; order Eurotiales; family Aspergillaceae; genus Aspergillus; species Aspergillus lucknowensis. The sequence continues at coordinate 330,827 of NW_027263577.1, read as the reverse complement.
CTCTGTTCGAATCGAGCGATATTGATCACTGTGTTCGCAGTTGTCACTCCGAGCTCGTTGACAAATGACAGAATGGCCTCTGGGGGAACACCACGACGCCGCAGAGCAATGACAGTGTAAAGCCGAGGATCGTCCCAATCCCGAACGTGGCCCGCATCGACCAGCTTCTTCAGTTTTCTCTTGCTCATGATTGTCCCACTGATGTTCAAACGGCCTAAAAATTAGCCTTTGATTTTGGATCGGATGGTTAAACCTACCATATTCACGCTGCATAGGCTCGTAGACGCCCAGTGACGCGTTGAGCCATTCATAGCTCTCCCTCGACAAAACGAACTCCGTTGTGCACAGGCTGTGTGTGATTCCCTCGAAGCTATCGCAGAGACAGTGGGCAAAATCGTATGTTGGGAAGATCACCCAGCCTGGCGCTCTATGATGCTTCTCTTTCAAGACTCGGTAGGCCGCAAGATCCTTCGATCTGGTAAGCGTCTATTCCCCCAATTGGCATTCAGAAACGTCGCACTTACCCACATCTGAGGGTTGGGGTTCTCTATATCTTGGCGCATCCTCAGAAACGCCGTCTGGGGCTCATATTTCCCATCCCTCATATCCCGAAATTTCCTCAGATTCGTCTCCACATCCTGCTCTGCGTCCTTGCATCGGTATCTCGGTCCGTTTTTCTCTCCTCCCCGCTGCAACTTAATATCCTTATCGCTACAATGGCACACGTAGGCTTTCTCGAGCTGGATAAGTTTCTCCGCGTGATCGTAGAGCTTTTGGAAGTGGTCGCTCGAGTGTGTAATTCTAGCAGGTTTGAACCCTACAATCGTTAGCAACGCCAGGAAAATCGGAACAAGGGATAGCATACCTAGCCACCGAATAATCTCCTCGATAGCAATGAAATATTTCTCCTCCTCAGCCTCGGGATTCGTGTCATCAAACCTAAGGATCTACACCAGTCAGCAAAAGCCATCCCTTCCCCGCCTCGTCGAACGCACCGTTTCTCCCCCATGATGCCGCGCAAACCCAAAGTTCACCGCAATCGCCTTGCAGTGTCCCAAATGCAAATAACCATTCGGCTCCGGAGGAAAGCGAGTGACAACTGGCTTCATGGGACGTTCGCGGAATACATTTGCGAGGAAGCCCTGCTTGAACATGGCATCAGGGTCGAGCGGAGTCTCCTCCACAGGCTTCGCCTGTTCGGTCTTCGGCTTTGGAGTCGCGGGCTTCTGGTTCGCTTTCGCAGCCGCCGCCGCGGCCTTTTTAGCGCGTTTCTGGGTCCGCTTCTTGAGCTCGTTCTTCGAGACCATCTCGCCGGTCTCCTCGTCGAGGACGAGCTTCGCCGTGCTTTCGGCAAGGGCGTCGGCCATGTTGACGGAAGCAATCGTCGTATGGAGTAGTAGATAAGAATGACAGCGTGTAAATTAGCTGTATATAGCGACGAAACGCCCAAAAAGCGAAATATCGCAGAGAACGAGTGAGTGAGTCACAGCTTCAAAGAAAATATCCCGCCGTTATCAGCGGGGATCTTTGTGGATGCTTATGTCAGCCACGAGAAATAGCATCAAGTCACGTGAAGATAAGGGCAGCCAACAGACACCTGAGGTGTCGATTCTTCCACCCCAAGCCACCGAGTTGCTGCCAAACACCGCGCAGTCCGCTATATCTCGCTCTTGAGTTATTACATACCCTCAGGCGTGTCCTACATACCACTATCCGGCTCCACATTTTGTGATTCGAACTTGTGTTCTAGTAGGAGATTGTGCAGAGCCCGCTTATCGAATATATATGTTCCGCCTCTAGGTGCGGAACACTCGAAGGCCAGTACTTTCCTCCTTGTAACATGCGAAGGAGTACTGATCAAGATGAGTCTCCAGCCACATATCCTTCTACTGCAGGAATGATCTTGACCAGCGGTTGACATAATGGACGGTGTTCCAGACCCAAGCTATTTCGCGGATGAAAAGATGCCACTGGGAGAAACGCTCACCAATTCTCTCCGTTCAAGCCTGGTCGAAATTTTGAAGAGACAAGGTCAACAAGGGTGGAGTTGTCGTGTTTGTCATGCTCTCAATTCGGGATTCGGCCTCCGCGGGCGTTTAAAGATCGAAGGCTCTGCACACTGCTTACTTGTCTCTCGCCCAATAGCATCGCAAACCAAATTTCCCAAGGTTCGAACATTTGCATGGTCCGGTCCTTGAGTCATTGGCCCACTCGAGATCCGTTGCTTCTATTGGCTAGCCAATTCAACCTTTCGTTGCCAAGTGTGAATACGAGGCTCAAAGCACCAAGGGCTCCAGAGAACAACCAACGAAGCACCAAACGAGTTCGCTTCTTGGGCATTGAGATTCTCGACATGCTAGGTCTATCGAGGACCCATTCTTTCGGAGACATTGCTTAGAAATGTATCTTCGGTCGCACTGATTTGAAATCTGGTTCGAAGGGGATTGGAACCTGGAAGAATGTTGGAGGGGAAGTATAAAGGGAGCCTTAGGGACGTTGGGGATACAATCAACGAACAACAACTTCAGTCTCAAGATATCGGCTTCAGCAAACTCCTCTCTCTATCCCTCACGCATAAGCCGACTGCAATGGCCAACTACACAGGCAAGAAAGCCGTGATTATTGGCGGCACCCACGGCATGGGCTTCGCAACCGCCCAACTCCTCATCAAGTCTGGCGCCGAAGTCCTTCTCACCGGCCGCAGCCAACCACCCATTGATTCTGCCAAAGCTCAACTCGGCGACAAAGCCCACGTCGTACAGGCTGATATAACTTCCCTGTCCAACATCACCAAGCTTGTGGAAGACACAAAGACCGCCTTCGGCGCCGACCCCCAGATCGACTTCCTCTTCATCAACGCCGGCTACGCGCGTCTCGAACCCTTCACAGCCGTTACGGAGGAGTCCTTCCGCCGCACTGTTGACACAAACCTCTTCGGCAGCTTCTTCGCTGCACAAAAATTCACCCCTCTCATTCGCGACGGCGGCGCTATCGTGATCACCAGCTCCGTCTCCACAAAGGCCGGAATTCCCGGTATGAGCGTATACTCCGCTGCAAAGGCCGCCGTGTTCTCCCTAGTCCAGACGTTGGGCGCAGAGCTCGCAGGGCGCAAGATCAGGGTCAATGCTGTGACTCCCGGGTACATCAAGACGCCTACGATGGGTGTTTCCGGCGTGTCGCAGGAGGACCTCGTTGCCTTTGAGGCTGAAGGCTCCAAGATCACGCCGCTAGACCGGATTGGTTCTGCGGAGGAGGTGGCGAAGGCTGCTGTTTTTCTCGCATTTGAGGCGACCTTTACGACTGGTTCGGAGATTTATGTTGATGGAGGGCTGATTAACGTGCGGAAGGATCATTGAAGTTATGGGCGGGTATCTCGGGAATGCTGTTGTTGTGTGCTTTACAGGAGAACTCAGAAATCTTGAAAATCGTGCTATGAATGGTTAGAAGCTCAATAGTAACCGATTCTCTGGTTAGCCGTAGGACTGAAATAACGAGAAGAGATTCCGTTGATCTGATCATGGCAACAGTACCAATAGTCGGGTTGAGTATGGCACGCAATTGGAGTCCGGGTATCGTAGAAACCCATCTTAAGAGAAGAGAGACTGCACCAGGCTTCTGCTGTAAGGAGCACAATATTTGAAAAGAGATATTCGTATCATATATATCAATCACGTATTTTCAATTTTCTTCTTCTAGGCACAGCAGAGTCTACTTGCAGGGTCGAGTCGCCTCCCCCGCCCGATTGTGAGTGTATCGATACTAGAAGAAACGGTTTTGGTTCAAGTAACGACGGCAGATGATCATCAGACACTCTGGGTTGTTCAAGAAGGCCATAGATATAGTTTGTGGATAATACATCAACCAAGAAAATACAGAGTGACTCGTCGAAGGTGGCAGGTTTTCCTTCTCAATTCCTGCACAAGATATCCATGGTCTACAATCGGCACAAAGTCGCTCTTCCTAACAACAAGTATCACACTGAGCCTCCCCTCCCCCCGTCGAAGACACAAAAGAAGAACAGAAACAAATGCTGGCATGCTCATGCTATACCCCAGAGCTCAAACGCAGCACTTGTCATCCTCCTCCCACCACCAGAAGCCGGAAGCACAGCCATCATCCCAGAGGACGCTGTCGGTACCGGCAGGGCAGTCACGGTCACCGTCGTAGCAGGATCCGCCTTGGTCTTGGCAGGACAGCGCGTAGCCTGCATATTTATGTTAGCCTTTTTGGGACTGTGGGCGTGGGAGGGGAAAGAGATGGGGGAAGATGGTTGCCGGGGACGGACGGACCTTGGGCGGCGAAACTGCGTTCGAGGAGTTAGCATGAGTATAATATGGGAGCTCAGTTGGAGGAGAGGGGGGAGGCGAAGACGTACCCCATGAGAGCAAGGACGACAGGCATGAAGGACTTCATTTTGATGGTTTGGGCGGTTGTTTGGATGGTTGGAGATGCTTGCTTTGGTTGATGGTAAAGGGATTTCGGAGGGCCATGGCGGGCTTTATATCTTCATCTGGGGAGGGTTCCTCGCTCTGCCAGTCTTCGCCCATCTTGATCTATAAAAAGACACGGACAAAGTGGCGCTGTACGAGGGATTGGATGTCAAGGTCCTGCAATCCCTTGCAACACATTACTTCTCATGGAGACGATCTGTGAGCCGAGAAGTTGCATTCGCCCTTGACGCAACATTCTTGTCCTCAGAGTGAATTGGCATCTGGGCATCTGGCAATGCCATTCGCGGGCCACGCGCTGATCGCTCGTATCAATCTCAGCTCCGCTCAAGAGACGCAAGACCATACGAAACCGCGCAACCAGGTCTTTGGGGAATGGATATGCTCTTGGCGTTTCAACGAACTGCAGTGACGACGCCGGGCTCCCAGGTGTTGCTAATTTCGGCACGATCTTGGAAGGGTGATCGTCAACAACCCCACGAGCTGAGCCTGCGACGTTCAGCCGGCGAGTGAGAGTTGACGTCTGATGATGTGTGAGGGAAGGATCAACAACAGGACTGGAATGCTGACAGGGCATTCGGTGCGGCTCTTTGGGGTTCTCGTATCTGAGTGCTGGGCATCGTAGATCCTCCTTGGCGCTGAACGCGCCGTGCCTGATTGGGGTCTGCAGCAACGAGTTGGTCGACCTCAAGGAATCAGGAGAATTGTGGAGGAATCAAAAGAAAAAGGGACTGAGAGGAGGTTGCAAGAGCCCAATCCTTGTTGTCACCCCCCCAAGAGGGTTGTATTGGGACTCGAACTGATTCTATTTTTGCCCTCATCTGAGTTCTGCAGGGATGGTATTTATTTGCGCAAGGGGTAACAGGTGAGGCAAAGGATTCACAAGTGCGATAATGGATATCGTGCCTTGCGCGGTTTTCCGTCTGGACGATGTGGTTGTGAGTGCATCACCTGCAAGAAGCCTTCCACATCGCGTGTGAGGGACGCGAGACAAGAAAATTACAAGGAAACCAAGCAATCGAGGGGAGAGGAAGCAGGCATCAGGGCGTTTTTTCTTTTACGGGTTGTTTTCTGGACCACAGCTGGGAGTCGGTGGATGGTCAAACAGCTACTCAGCTCCAGAATCAACAAGCTACGGCTCCAAGCTTGTACTTGGAGTAGGCTTTGTGGGATGGCTGAGAATATTTTGGTTGTTCACCGAAGAGCCACGACTCGTTTGAGCTGGACTTTCGAACAAGCAAGCTGCGACGGGGTCCAAACCGCTTTTCTCCGCTGGGCATTGACTGGTGAAGAATCCCACTTGTTTCATCTCCCCCCCAGTGTGTTCAAACGGTTCCTGATTCGTCAGGTGGGTTCGAACCCTGTCAATGGGCTTGCGGTTCGAATATGGTCAGCGATAGTGACGATGGTATGATCTCTGCGAGGGGACTGTGGATGACTGCTCAAGACACCCTGGCGAGAAGCGGAATTGTTCTGATGGAAGGGAAACCCAAACATCAGGGATTCACGAAAAGTACCATAACAACAGGAGTCTGAAAACCGTGGAAGTTCCTGTACTCGAGCTGTCGTGGAATTTTTTTTTTCTTTCCCTCTCGCCCTGGTCGGAACTGTGTTGAGGTTCGTCCTCTCCCCTCTGCGTTCCCTCCCCTCCTGAGAATTAAGGGAGTTTAAAAGCGTGGTTAGGAAGAATCACGGTTGCCCGAATCCAATAACAGAATTTGAAAGGGAGGATGATACCCGGCTTTCAAGTCCACTGCCACATGAAAGCCCGTGAAGCAACCATGGACAAGAATAGATCAGCCTTCTGTCTGAATGAACAGAAGTTGGGAACGTATGTCCGTTCCTTTATTGTTCGACAAGAGACCGGGCGTGCCTTTGTCGACCCCACGACTGACCAGTAACAAGATCTTCTCTTTCTCGTCTCGCGTCTTGACATCGTATCACTACCTCCTTGTTGCAATATTCTGTTGCGTCTCAACTATTCCCCCTTGATAGATCCGAATACCATGCCAGATAACAGTCGTTCTGCGCGTGCGTCTAAGAAAGACAAACCGCAGGCTGAGAATGCCGAAGAGGATACCGACGAATACTACACGGAGGACTGGGACGCTCTGGGCCCAGATGCCGAAACCCAAGCCACTATAGGTGAGTGAATATTTCGCCGCAGCATCCATCCCGCAGCCGCTAATGTTCCCCCAGAACTAGGAGTAACCAAGCTGTCGCAGGGCGAAAAGGAACTATCTGCGTTCCTAGCCATCCAGCGCAACATCGAATGGGAAGGCGAAGAGCAGCGGTGTTCTAAACCCAAGCAGCGATTGGCAGCGCTCCTTTATCGGCGAGGAGACGTTGCTGCGCAGCCGTGCAGTCGGTGCAAGACTGCAGGCGACATGAAGCGGTGTATCACTGCGCCAGTCATCAATGGGGCTGCCTTTCAGTCTGGCGCATGCAGCAATTGCCTTTGGGCGGGCAAGGACCGTTCGTGCACCCTGCGTGGGACAAATATGTGTTTGACGCTGGCGAATATTCCGTATGTCGGGATCATGGACCTTCCTGCTGCGCTTTTTCTAACTTTCACTGTTTAGGCAGTTCCTCGGGAAGGGACAGTACGACCTACGGGCGGCGATCGCGGACGCCGAAGCCGAAGAGAAGGCTGAGAGCGAAGAGGAAGAGGAAGAGGAAGACGAAGACGAAGAGAAAGAGGAACAGGAAGAGTCGGCAGAACCTGAAACGACCCGGCGTATTCAGACCATCCCGTCATCAACCTTCTTTGGGGCGTTTCGGACGGACGGCGTACTGAACAGAGTGGGCGTCTCTCAGCGCGGTCCTCGCTGCCAGTTCGACGGCGACGAACTCAAATTTCCGATCTCACGGGCAATTTGGGAGAACCCTCGACGTCTGCTGACGGCACGGTCCGACCTCGCTCATTTCCTCTCCATTGCAGATGCGCGTCTGTACGAGCTTGGAGAGGGAGATGCAGACAGCGACTATATGTTTTGGGCAGAAGAGGCCCGTCGACTGCCTGCGCTATATAACCCGGTTTCTGCAGTGAGTTTTCCCTTTTACCATCCTGCATAGCACTAGCTCGATACTCACAGGGCCTGTAGCCTCAGAATAATAACCCCAGATCCTTCCCAACTGGGCCTGGCACCCCTCCACCTCGAGGGCCGAACAATGGTTCCGGCGGCGGCGGCACCGGGGCTGCGGGCTCTGTCGGATCCCGCATGCACCCTGGTAACCCTTCCAGTCTCCGAAGGCTGAGCGCTGCTGTGAGCTCACGCCAAGCGTCCACTGCCAACCGGAGCCCTCTTGCTGAGGACGGCGCTGCTGTTCCCGCGAACGTATCTTCGAAACGCCGGAATAGTGCAGAGGGCAGCACTGAACCGCCAAAACGCTCTCGCACTTCGACAGAAAAGCCTCCAGTTTCGAGCGTCGCGTAGAGCTAGGTCTACTGAGCGTCGAAGCGTGTTAGACTTCTGGATAGACCGGTGTGGGGATTAGGGCTAGCTGGTGGAGGATCCCGCAACAGTCTGAAAGATGGCTGAAGGTATGGAAGGAACTGGACCATTACTTTGCATTCTATGTTATCAGCTGTAGACAAGTTACTCAATTTATGTGAGTTCTTGAATGTCCATCCCACAATCGAGAAGCCGCCTCTTCCTAAGCTGGCACGTTCTCGAGTCCCAAGTCCCCGGCCCAGTTCTGATCAACCTCGACGCACCACCAGCAAATAATCTCCCAAAACACCCCCCGCCCCCATAACCCTTTAGAGAGAAGTTCACATCGTCGAGATGATCATACCCCAACAACCGCGGCGCAAGCCTCGGATCCCTCCACGCCAAATACTCCCCCTCGGGCGCCAGAACCATCTGCATCTTGCGATTGTTCTCTTCGTGCCCCGCCCCATCGAGCAGATGGCAGAGGTACTACTGCACATTCCCCCGCATGACGACCATATACGTTCTGATGCAGACCGTATGAATAAGTTAACTTAAGTATTATTGAGTTGACCGGGGCTGGAGTGGGCTTGACCAGGGATCGTGTATCATCACAGTGGACTGTGTCGAGGGGCGGTAGGAATGTGGTAGTCTTGAATTGTTTCCCCTGGGGTCGCAGAAAGCTTCTGCAGTAACGGTCCTCCGAGCACCAGAACGCCTAGACAGATTTTGGTCTACAATCGGTAAGATATCCATCGCATTATCTTGAGGTAGCATAGAATTAAGAGGCTATATCAACACCCTTCGAGATATCTACATGCATCCCGCTCCGATCCTGGAATGGGCGTGCTTTGGCTGATATGAAAGTCCGTAGCATAGTCTGTAATCCAGGCTAAGCACTCTCCTTGTGAGTCGAATCGCCGATATCCTCACCGACGACACTGTGCTTGCGCTGTTCCTCCACCTGTTCGTCGAATCGGCCCCGAATCTTGTGTGTTTCCCACGCTTTCACGTTCCCGTCGAACATCATGTCAATTTCTTCAAGGCTTCGCTGCGCCGTTTCTGGGTACATCAAAAACACGTGGAAGGTCATTACCGTGCAGAAAACGCCGAAGATGATGTATGTTTTCCATTGGATATTTGTGAAAGCGGGAGCGACGAAATAGGCCAGGGCGAAGTTGAAAATCCAGTTCCCGGCGGCCGAGAGTCCCACGCCCTTTGCTCGGTACTTCAGGGGGAACACTTCCGAGGCGTAGATCCACCCGACGGGGGCCTGAGTTCCGGTTAGTATCCCCGCGTCGAATAGGAGGGAGAGTGTGGGCATACCCATGTGAAACCGTAGACGCTGACAAATATATAGGCCATGGCAATCACGGCCTTGCCCGGTGCACCGGAGAGCTCCCATCGCAGGTTTGCGTTGCCGTTGATTTGGTCGACTGGGTTCCCGTACACTGCCATTGTTCCTGCCGTAGCGTAGTGCAGAACCATACAAAAAATGGCGCCAGATAACAGGAGGAGACGCCGTCCGATGCGGTCGATGTATGGGAGGATGGCGCCAGTGGTCACCACGAAGAGTACGTACTGAATTATACTCGAATATAATGACGTATCGCCGGACTGGTCAACGCATTAGCCAGCATCACCAGGAAAGAATATAGCAACTTACCATTCCAGCGCTCTGCATCACGTAGACTGTGTAATACATTATGACGTTCCCGCCGAGTAGCTGCTGCCAGACTTGAACGCTAACACCGCAGAGCGTCCTTTTCCAGATGCGTGGACCGAACAACGCGAGGAAAGAGACGTCTTTCGCCTCGTGCGCGATCCACGCGGCCTCTTTCACTTCCTCGAATTCCACCTGCACAACGGGGTCGTTGCGGTTGCCCTTTCCATGGAGCATAGCCAGAGTATCCAGAGCTTCTTCCCATCGTTCTTGACCAGCAAGCCATCGTGGGGATTCTGGGAAGAAGAGCAACGCAAGTCCCAGGACAAGTCCTGGGATGGCTTGAACACCCCAAGCAATGCGGAACGATGACGGGCCTGCGACTCCCTTACCACAGCCCCACGATATTAGGTACATGATCAGGATCTGCGAGCGAATAGAGTCAGTGTCGTTTACGGGCAGTGCTATCGAGACACTTACACCCCATTCTATGGCCCATTGCTGGATGCCCACAATACGACCGCGGATTCGGGCAGGTGCTAGCTCGGCCAAGTAGACGCAAACTTGACTTGAGGTAATACCGACTGTGAGGCACAGCGAGTTAGACGCCTCTTCCGGATTGTGCTGTCGCCTGGGCGGGGATGGACGGCAATATACATACCAGAAAGACCACTGATCACGCGGCCCGCAACGAGATGAGCCACATTCTGCGCGGAACACTGGATGACGGCACCGATAATCCAGATAACAGACGCAATCATCAATGACCAACGACGGCCAAGGTGGTCGGCCACGAAACCTGCCGCAATGGCACCCGCAAAAGAACCAGCTGACATGGAGGCGGTTATCTATGCCCGAGTCGTTAGCACCATACGCGCTCAGCGCCGCTGATGACATACCCCTCCTTGCAAATTCGAGTCTGGATGGTTGAAATATTCCAAGTACTGATCCGTCCCGATCCAAGCACTCATCGAACTGACATCGAAACCGAATAGGGCGCCGCCGATCGTGCCAAAGGCAGCGAGGACTAAACGCAAAGAGTCAGAACGGAGATATTCACACACAGATTAGCTCAACAGACCGTAAACGTTGCTGATGCGATACATCTTGACCCACGAGAGAACTAGGCTAGTCTACCCGGGGGAAAAATCTGGAGACCCCGACCTTGAATTCAAGGAGAGGCCTTCTTATACTTGGCCGAGGCTCGCGCCTCCCCGCGCATTGCGTGGCGTCGCAGCAGAATTCTGGATGCAACGCTGTCGATTCTCCGAAGAATCGGAGGTCAAAGCGAAATGCGGGCTGCGGAGGCCCGGATGGAGAAGGGACGCGCGATGCCAACCAGAATCTGGAGTTTTTTTTTTTGGGATTTGCGTCATGGTGGAGAGGCTCCATCGCCAGCAGCCCAGTCGGTTGTTTCAATTGGCTTCGGTTGCGATATTTAACCGAAGTGGCCGCATTCAAGCAAGATGATGTCGAACGATGATCAGGAAAGCTGATTTTCTTGATCTCTTGCCCAATATTACCTCCTTTACCGGGCCAGCGTTGGATATGCAGTCTTGAGGAACAATTGCCGGCTTGGATACATGAAACCACTTAGCGCCGCTAATGGTTCGCCTCCCGGACGCCTCCCGGACGCCACGCAGAAACCACACGCACCTTTCCAAAACAGGACGGCGGGTAAATTCATTCGCGACCTGCGATTGAGGGATAAATCAATCGCGTCTCCTCACGGCGTCAGTGGCTGTGCTGAAATGCCGAGCCGCAATCCTCCCGTGCGAGCCGACAGGCTCAAGTCTGCACGAGTGAACACTTGCGCCAACTCAAGTCCCAGCCCGTCCCGGCTTTTTCGCATTGCGAGGTGCGGCCCAGGCACTACGCTTTGCGGCAGACTTCGGCCCGTTCTGTAACACGTCCGCCTCGCTTTGGGGGTGACACTGTCGTGCTGCCGGCATTGGGGACTCCGATCATCGAACCAAATTGATTAGCCGTGTCTCTCGGTGGTTTCCAGGCATGCAAACCCATCCATGAGCTATTTTTCCCGTAATGTGCTCTGCGACCACATAGGAACAAACGTATTTCACGAACCGGTTGCACCGTGAATTGCGCGACGGGTTGCTCAATTGCTTGGGACAGCAGAATCAGGCAGTCCGAGCGCTTTCACGGGCAAACCAGTTGCAAATTCAAACCTTGCATTGGGAATCGTCCAGTGGTGTACCTGGCCTGGTAGATACCAGATCAGCGAGCATCCAGCATGCCCCGTCGACTCATAGAGCCATGCCTCAAATACGGCGATCCCCACGGAGAGACACCCCAGGCTCCTCTTTCTCAGCAAGACCCACATTCCTACCCACGGCAGTCGCGACTCCTGGGGTCTGGAGACGCATCAGAATGGACCTCATCCGTGATGATATACTCCCGGCTAATTTACGATGAATTCATCCAAGAACTTCCGAGTTGGGCGACATGCGCCCAACGCTCGAAGATCTACTGACACATGCCTTCTCAAACTCCGTCAAGCAGAGCTTGGCCCTTTCTTCCGGAACCAAGACGCACACGGGTACCTGGTCTTCCAAACTTCCTGAAAACCCGGCACGGCCCCGAGCAGAGCAAAGTGCGAGGGTTAGAATTTTCGCGAAAGACCGTTGCTCTACCAGATGACCCGTCTTGGTTCGAAGGGCATTATATACCTTGTTACCGTGATCCGCAACTATGCCTATCCTCATTCTCTCCAGGGGCGCACGGCTTGCACTCCGGCTACAAAGATGCCTTCTCTGGAGGTGTCGTTTGACGCGTTTCTATAACCCTCGATTCCCGCTCGAAATGTCCAAGACCAAGTATTAACTTAGGGCAAGCTCACCGATGGGTTAATCATCCGAGGTTCTTTGCGAAGAATCCGGTCCCGGTATGAAGGCAAATCGAGTCATTATTTGAATTTGCATGTCGCGCCCATTTGGGGGGCGACGAGGGCCAAATTGTACGCGGCCGATCAGTTTTACACGCGGAACGATCGTGGTGTCAGCGCGTTGAGCTCGTGAGCCCCGGAGGGGGGGAGGGTTTGGGATTTTTGGAGTTATGGTGCTTCATCCTTGGTCAACAGATCACCTTGCAAGCAGCCTCAAGTTCAATGGCGACCGTTCGATACTCTGGCTCACAGAACGCGACCCAACAAGATCCAACTCGACGTTCGCCCACACCGTCTATTCGGGGGCGACGATCGATCCCTGTTGGCTCATATTTCTTTTTCTTTTATGGCACGCCCCAACAGCACGGTTCGGGGACACCCACTCACAAGAGCCGAGATATTCGGTAGAAGACTACAATTGAAAGGAAAAAAGGATTACGCAGATCGACCATCCACTCTGACGAGTCCACGAATCTCTCAGCTGCCGTGTGAGCCTGTGATGCGGTCGTTGATGCAAGGGTGGCTTAAAGTAAGGCCGGCTGACTCGCTCCCAGCCCTATTCCCAATCATCCCTGGCAGTCCATGTCCAGCGCAAAATGGTCGTGGCAAATTCCAGATGTTGCATTGATCAGATTCCTCGCTGTTTAAAGGCAGACTTTACGATAGTCGCTCCGCAGTCAAGCTAGGGACTTCAGTGTCTGATGTTTCGAATGCTCTAGATCGGAATGGCCACCGGAGTAATATTCGCGATCCTACCCTTTTCGAACCCACTATTGCACCTTTGTGCAACCACCTCGAGCCCGAGGCATCTCCTCCTTTGCACCTTGCATTGCCGATAAAAGGCTTTCCAACGGCGCCTCAGGGTGTCGGATTTGCACTCGTCAATCTTCGACAACCAAACCTTCTTTCTACCATGGATACATTGACGCAAAGTCGTCCATGTGACACACCAAGCAGCCAGGATAATGAATCCGAAAAGGCATTGCATGGACGATGCGCCACGGCAGACCACGGGGCAGATACCGATCTCCGGCGCATGCTCTCGACCCGTCACCTCACGATGATTGCCCTTGGTAGCTCGATTGGTATGGGTCTATGGCTGGGCAGCGGCACATCTCTCCGAAATGGCGGTCCAGCCGCGATCTTCATAGGATACATTCTTGCGGGAACAATGGTTTGGACGGTTAACCACGCTATCGGCGAAATGGCAGTCGTGTATCCGCTGCCAAGTGCGTTTGTGCAATGGTCGAGTATATTTATTAGTCCGTCAGTCGGGTTCGCCGTTGGATGGGCTTACTGGTTCAGTTATTTCATCACAATTGCGAACGAGCTTCAGGTAGGACACCAATACGCTACCAAACTTCATGGGAAGGCTAAGAAGTAAAGGGTGTCGTTACAGTTCTGAACTTCTGGACAGACGCGGTACCAACAGCCGCCTGGATTACAATTTTCTGGCTGGTGATCGTATTCATCAATGTTTGGGCTGTCAAGTTCTTCGGTGACGTGGAAGTCATTTCATCTACGATCAAGTTCTCGTGGATCTTCGTCGTCATAATCTCGCTGACAGGTTCTAACTTCCCCTCCGTTTTGCTACTGCTACTAATTTCCAATATTATAGTGGTATCAGCCGGCGGTGCTCCGGGAGAGGACGCAATTGGCTTCCGGTTCTGGAACGCGGAGCCCTTCACGAACGGCTTCAAGGGCTTTCTCAGCGTGATGCCAACCTGCATTTTCGCCATGTCCGGCTCCGAAAACGCAGCCTTAGCCGCAGCAGAAACCCAAAACCCCCGCAAATCAGTTCCGCGAGCCGTCGGATCAATATGGCTTCGTTTGGCGCTTTTCTACGTCCTTGGGTCCCTGGCAATCACAATCACAGTGTCACCACATGATCCGAACCTGTTCGGCGGCGACGGCGATGAAAATTCGCCCTTTGTTGTGGCGTACCAGAACGGTGGGCTCAATGCCTTAGCACATATGATGAACGCCGTCATTTTCATCTCCGTAATATCCACGGGCAGCATATCGGGCTATGGTGGATCGCGGATGTTGATGGGGTTATCACATCTCAACATGGCTCCAAAGGTCAGTTTAGCAGTCCCGATGTCATGGATTCCCACTCAGAAATGGCAGGTATTTGGCCACGCAGACGGCACCGGTCGTCCATTTGCCGGATTATTTGCCACTCTACTCCTCGGCGGGGGATTATCGTATCTAAACGTTAGCCACAGCGGCTCGGACGTCTTTGGCTGGTTCTCAAATCTCACCTCCCTCTTCACGTTATTCGGCTGGGCTTGCATCTGCATATCGCACCTCCGCATGCGGTACGCATGGAAAGCTCAAGGGCGATCTGATGCCGACCTACCATGGCGTACGTGGACGTACCCCTACGCATCGTACTGGGGGTTGTGTTGGAGTGTGATCCTCATCATAGCGGAATTCTATCTAAGCATCTGGCCTCTTCACACAAGTCCAAATGCACGAGATTTCTTCGCAAATTATATCAGCGTGATTGCTATCGTTATTGTTTACTTCGGGGCGCGATGTTGGTACCGTGGGCCGTGGTGGGTGGACGCCCAAGCCATCGATTTGGACGGGTCTCGTCGTTTCTATGCGCCAGGCGATGAGGAGGCACAGTCGATGCCATTCACATCGCGCGCATTGGGGTGGCTGCTCAAATAATGACCCATCCCACTCAATCGACTTCTTCATTCTATTTTAGCCCGGTTAAATAGTATCAGACTGCCGTTCATGGACCAAGCAAAGATAACAGCGGCTGGCACAACCTCTCCTTTAATCCAGCATTTCGATTGCATCTCTCTCCCCATTCGCCCCCTGTCGGATTTTCGCAGCCCCTGAAAGTTCTGTCAACCCGGCGGGGTGTCAACCCTTAATGCGACTGTCTCTTGATTGGCTATGGCAGTGAAAATTATCAAACAGAAAATTCTTCCCCGCATTTCATCGGGCTAGTGCCGCTACCCCGGAGGGCATCTGCCCCATTGGACCCACCGAGAGCTTCGCCTGCCGTTGCTCGGGGATGTCGGAAGGATACAACCGTGGCATAATTCCTCACTCAAGCTCAGAGATGCCGTATCTCAAACCGAGAGAAACCAACCCCGCGGGCGATTTACCGGTGCGATGATCGTCCGCCATGCGTTTCAGACTCACGCCCACACCCTCGTCACGCTTCCAGTCAGGGTATAAATACTCCCTCGAAGACGATGTCAAATCCACCTCCACCTGCTAAATACGCATTTCCCCCTTCTTCCAAACATTCTACCCCGATAGGCGGCAAAATGAAGCTCCGCGGTGCCCTCTTAGCCTCTACTCAAATACTTCTTGCAAACGCTCTCAATACCCCTTTTAGTGTCTCTGGAAGATGGATTGTCGACTCCACCAATTCATCCATCACCTATGCCGGCGTCAACTGGCCCGGTGCTGGCGAGGCCATGATCCCTGAAGGTCTTCAGTACGCCTCAATTGAGTCCACAGTGTCAAAGATAAAGTCACTGGGGATGAATACCATACGCCTCACCTTCCCCATCCAACTTGTAGACGAAATTATCGATAATTCGGAAGATACCACTATTTACGATTCCCTCGTCAATGCCCTAGGCTCGGACAACGGACCTGCCGTCTTTGAGCAGATCGTTTCGGTCAACCCTCAGATTACAGACACGACCACTAGACTCGAAGCGTACGACATGGTCGCAGAAGAATGCAATAAGCAGGGGATCTACGTACACTTGGATAACCACATCTCGCAAGCAATGTGGTGCTGTGCAGCTGATGACGGCAACGCTTGGTTCGGCGATACATACTTCGATGTCGATAAGTGGAAGAGGGGACTGGAGTACATGGCTCAACATGCCAGTTCATGGCCTGCGTTCACAGGTATCGGTCTCCGCAATGAACTTCGTGAGCCGGCCGCGGAAAACCCAGAGTACCCCTATACCTGGGAGACGTGGTATACGGAAATGACCTCTGCCGCGGAAACTGTTCATGCCGCCAACCCCGATGCCTTGATTTTCCTCTCCGGTCTCAACTATGACACTACGCTTTCTCCCATCCCAACAGCAGAGGACCTCGGCGCCGGAACGAAGTTCTATCTTTCCGACTTCGAATTCGCAAATAAACTCGTCCTAGAGATTCACAATTATGACACCGGGGCGACGAGCTGCGACGACCTGTCGGGTGGACTGTGGAACAACGGCATCAGGGCGCAGGACACCAGCGATCCGGACGTTGTCAATGTCATGCCAGTGGTGCTGACGGAATTCGGATTCGCCCAGGACGATTCAACCTGGCAGAGCGTGTATGCCACCTGTTTACGAGAATGGATACCCGAGCAACAGACGGGGTGGATGGTTTGGACGATCAGTGGGAGCTACTATATCCGTGAGGGGAGTCAGGATCTGGATGATGATTGGGGTGAGTTCTTCTTGCCTCTTTCCGATCTCATGAGCTAACCAGGATTAGGTATTCTGGATCATACCTGGTCGGAGTGGCGGAATTCGGAGGCCATAGAGCAAGGCTTACAGAAGATGGTTGATGCTTCTCTCTGAGGTACCTCCCATCACAGCTCTATGCCTGTCAAATTACTAGTCCAGACTATACGTCCAGAAAAACGCTGCCAAAAACAGATAGCTTCTAGATCTGGCGTTAGAAAATGCAAGTACCAAACACCTGATTCGGAATATCATCCCTCATCCCATATTCCTCTCCTAGATTAGATCACTCCCTCTCCCCCTTCCTCTCATTATCCCCTCCATCCTCCATGCCCTCCCGATACTCCGAGTCCTCGCCCTCATCGCCGACCTATGCGACCGAGCCTCCCTGACCAAATCAACAGCCTCCTGCGCAGGAGTATCCACAGTCACACCAGCCATGCGCATATCCAACTTCGTCAGCGAAACCCCCCCCTGGAAAGGCACAGGCGGCTGCACAAAGTCATCCGGGACGCGAATATCTGGAGATACAAGACGCTGCTCCTGGTCATTAGAAACCCTCCATGGCACAGAAAGAACGTAGTAATCCAACACCCCAGGCCTCGTCTCATCTCTCACCCACCGTCTCCCTCCAAACATGCTACTCCCACTCCACCTCTGAACAGTCGTCTCATCACCACCCCGCGCCTTCAAAGTCTTTCCGTCTCTCCGTCTAAACACCCACTTCTCAACCGCCTGCCCGGCAACAATATCAACCTCCTCCCTGCGCCTCTCCAAGCTCTCAAACTCAATAACGAAGGTGGTAACACTCGCCGGGAAAACGACCATACGCACCCACTCCGCGTGAACAAAAAGCGGCCGGTTATCCTCCCAGTGCCAGAAATCCGTATACCGGATCGTGAGCGTCACTAGCCGCGGCGCGAAATGCTCGAGCGACAGGACACGCGACAACGCCGAGCCCGGTTGGAGAATCCATAGTTGAGCGAAGATCCGGACGGGGCCGGTTTCGATGTCGATGGGCATGCCCTCGTCGTCGTCGTCGTCGTTTTCACCTTCAGCTTCGTTTTTGCTTTCGTCGTCGGTGCCTTGAGCTGTACCCGTACCCGTACCCGTACCCATACTCGTGGAATGAAAATGGGCACGATGGATAACGCTCAACGCGGTCTTCAACGCGGGTACGGAAATTCGCCCGCCGCGCGGGCCGAGGGGCGGCGCGCGGTCAACGGCCGTAAGATAAATCGTGTGCTCGGCCAGCGCGAAGGGCATGAACCACGTCTCGAGGTATGCCTGCTTGCAGGTGCGCAGGAGCGCGGTGTCTGTCCTGCGGGGCGCGGAGTGACCCGGTCTTCTCCAGTAGGTTTCGCGGGCGTAGGCGTGGGCAGGGTCTGGGTCCTCGTAGGAGGAGAGGGCGTAGCTGAATATTTCGTGGCGGATTTCGGGGGGTAAGACGGTGAAGAGGGGGGAGGTTTCTTGGGGGGTGCATGTTGTGAAGGGTGGGGGGTGGAGGGTTGGTGATGTTGGTGTTGGGGATTGGGATGGGGATGGCATTTTACCTTTGGGTCGTTGCGGAGTGGTGTGTGTTGGATTGTGTTGGTGAGATGGATGAGAAGTCGAGTGAGGCTCCGAAATAAAGTGCGGGGATTGTTGGTGGTTGCCTGCACGTGGCAGGGAGGATGCTGACGCAAGAGATGTCGAAACCACAAGATGAAATTGTCTATCGCTATTCAGACGCTACAAAAGCAAGTCTATCCAAAGTCGTCCCGAATTGATCTAACCGAAATGAGGGGCGTTGAGAATAATCCCCATCAGGATACCTGCAAGGGTACCCGCGATCGGGACCGTCATAATCCAAGCAAAGACCAAAAGACCGACACGCTGCCAGTTAACGGCCTTCAGATTGCCATTGCAAAGGCCGACACCGACCGTAGCCCCGGTGATGCACATAGAAGTCGAGACAGGAAGGGAGTATTGAGAGAAAATGAGGACGGTAATGGCGGCGCCCATTTCCATGGAGCATCCACGGCTGGGGGAATGGTAGGTGATCTTGTTGCCCATGACTATGAGAGTGTTAGCATTCGTTCACAGGATAGATACTAATCCGACTTCGGGGAGTAACGTACCCTTCATAATGTTGTAGCCATAGGTGATAAGACCAACCGAGATGGTAGCAGAAAGTACAGCCAGCTGCCAGACTTCAACGTCCGCTTCAGATTCGGCAGCATTCCCCGTCCTCCACGCACCGTACAGCACAGCCCATGGTCCAACAGAGTTGCCAATGTCGTTTGCTCCGTGTGCAAAGGATGCCGTGCATGCAGTAAGAATCTGAATAAACGAATAGGTGTGTTCAACCTCGTTGGGGTATTTCTTCGCGTGGGAATACACGCGCTCCATGCGGTCACCTTCAGGCGTGCCATGGATACCACTCTGCGCCGCGTGGATATCGTAGTGCAGACCATAGAGTGCACCAACAATGACCATGCAAGGGATTCGCTTGAGAAGAATCCTGAGGTTCTTAATTTCATATATTTCACCGGGCCCCATCGGGTTCTCGTGCAATGTTCGCATCGCCCAGGCAAGAAGCCCGCGTCCCTTGCGGAGCTTAGCATGGAACTTCTCCTCAGCCTGAGCCATGAGCAGCTTGTAGTCGACCTGTCCCTCGGCCACCTTCACACTCTTCTCGTTGGCCTGGGTAGCTTTGGGAAGGACATCGATAGGATCCACACGAATGGTGTCGGGAGATCCGATTTCGTTGATATCGGGGTCCTCTTGAACCACCGCGTAGTTGGGCACAACAGCAATGGCACGGTCAGTACCAGCCGGGGCAGGACGGCTCCACAGAAGCGGTCCACTCAGGACATGATACCACCTGATCGAGCCGTCGCGTTTAATCACCTTGGCATGTGTCCACGGAACGAAAAACAACGCAGAGATGAGACACACTCCACCACCAGTGCCCATGGTGACAGCAGCAATGTACCAGGCTGGTCGCTTGTTCAACCCAAGGTTGGGTGAGCCCTTGTAGACAATAGACAAGGTACAGATTGTGGCTGCCACCAGGAAGAAGAAGGGTGCTGACCAGACAGCCCATGGGACAGGGCACCTCCGCTTGTGGACAACGAGCTTGATCGACATGAAAATAATCGCTCCGAAGCATGCAGCAATAGCAGGTGCCATCCCAAGACCAGCGAAGATTGCGCCGAGGCCCTTTCCACCATTCCAACCCCACTGAACTTGGGAAGCTCCCACCGTAGCCACACCAACTCCGGCCACGGACGAGATCAACGAGTACGTGGAGGAAACGTGTGCGGAATGGCGAGTACACCACATAACCCAGGAGGATGCAGCTGCGAGGGCGCAGGTGAACGCAAGCATTTGGACACCTGCGTTGCCTGCAAAGGATTCATGAGGGATAATGCCGTTCTTGATTGTATCAGCCGAGCGAGCACCGACGGTGATGGCTCCGAGCATTTCGAATATCGTGCCACAAACCATGGCTTGGCGGTAGGTAATAGATCTGGAGGAGACGCTCGTTGCCCACGCATTTGCCACGTCGTCTTCTCGTCGTTAGAATCGTACTGCATCTGGAGGGAGTGAAGAAGACATACTTGCACCATTGTTATAGGCATCCAACAGGGCAAAGAAGGTGCCAATAACGAAGACAAAAGTATACTCGGAGAGCACCATCTTGGCAAACAGCGAGTGGAATGGTTCGAGATATGTGTTCGGTGAGTCCGATGCAGGGAAAAAGGAATGACAGTCAAGGATGAAATGCCCCGGCTTTTATGTGTCGCCTCACGGAGGAGATCCGCACAGTGAGCATGGTGTTACATCCCACGTGCGAGACTGTGTCGCCGTGGCCAGCGGCACTCGAAAGGATTCTAGGCGAAACTTGGGCGAAACTGGTGGGATGTGGTGGGAGTACGGGAGGTGTCGTGTGCCCCAGGGGACTGTGGCGTTATCGAGATTGCGCTAGAACAGCAGGTAGCGGAGCTGCACCTCTCCCCCGCCAGTGATATAATCTGGAAAAGTCCCGAGAACTCTTTCTAGAACACACATAACCCCCACAGATCACAATCGCAATCGCAACGAGATTTCCTCTGTGACGAAGGACATTCATCGATAAAGAGCGGGCATCCGTTCGAGTCTCCTTCCCTGGAAATGCCCTCGAAACATTCCGCCATGGCAAGGCCGTCCATCCTTCATCGCATGCCCAAGAGCCCAAGGATTGAGTGATTTGTGGCGCCAATTGAAACTCGGAGACTCGTCCGCAAAATGATGATAGCCGATGGTACGTCGAGACACAAGAGTGCCGCGACAACACGATGAGCCCGCCCGAAGCGAGTCCCTGAGCCAGAGTTTGTCATTTGTCCAGCAGAGCCTTTTCTGATTCAGCCCCGAGCCAGCTCCAGGCTTCGCCAGCGCCATTCGACTTGGCAGGCTCGGCGGACAATTCCGATAATTCTGTTCACCAATGCGGATCGGAGTCCGGCTTGGCAATATAGGGCTCCCGGCCTATGGGAGCTGGATGTTGTCCCACGCGTGGTGTCCTCCGCCTGTTACTGGATCTTGAGCGCCAAGGCCTCCGCGTAATGCTCCAATCGCCGCAGTTCTCTGTCTTTGAACGCCCGGGCCAAGAAGGACGAGAAAAAACTAACTCGAGTCTCGGAGAAGCCAGTACTGAGATCGCCCGCCAGGATGCGCGATTTCCCTTGACAAATGACAAGCACCCCAAGATTTCCTCGGCAGACGTGTCATGTCTTGGGATGGAGCGTTGAGGTTGGATGAAACGTCGACTCACAGGGTGTCAAAATCAAGAGAACATGTCGAAGAAACGAGGAGTGACCTGCGATGCCTAAAATACGAGGTGTCTCTGCTCTGAGCCTCTCCTGGCCAACAGAGCTCTTCTTTGAGAAGCGGCGACACTGCGAGCTTGAATGCGTGGCATGACCGGGGGGAAGGATGCCCTTTCGGCCGTGGAAGGTTTCTGGAAGTTCCACGCAGGAGTCCTAACCTGTTTGGGAGAGATTAACCCCCAGTCTCCGACCCACTCCACCATGATGTGACTGCGCCAGGGTCGGGAAGCGAAAGGTGCCAGGGTGTGCGGGGCAACATTTGAACCAGGAGTAGTCTCGACAGAGCCTGCAGGTTTTGGAGACGGGCGGACTTGATGTCAGGACGCAAGATATCGACAAGCCCGGTTGAGCTATTTGGCGGATCGAGTCAACGACGTCTGCCAAACGAGCCGACATCATCGTATATTGGCCGTTCCTTCACGTGCACGCATCAAGGTCTGTGAGATCACGGCCAAGCTCTTGTCAACTCTCGCCCACAAAATATGCGCCCTTTATCTAGCCCATTCGTTTGTTCCCGTATGAACGGGAAGGGCAGATATCCCTCGTAATGTCTCGTGATATCATCGGTTCCGCGTGGCGGTGCGTCGGGGATGGCGACACCTCCCCTGTAACGTAGTTTAGACTTTGTTTTTAAATATCAAAGAAGTGAGAGGCAATACCACGTAAGCTCGGAAGTCCCTCAAGGCTACCTTAAAGGCAGGCATTCCAAGCATCGATTCTCGAAAGGTAACAGCACTCCAGCTGCTTGTAAAAGACTGAAGATCTCATCAACAAGCCCACAAGCCCAGGCACGTCCGCACCAGTTGGTCATGCCATACAGAAGAAGGTCGAGCGTGCGTTCTCCCTGGGCAACTCCGGTTGCTAAAAAGTAGGTGATATGGCAAGGCCGAGTTGTCATGTTGTGAGACTGCCAATGGGACAATACACCAGAGCCACGGGGATAGTTACGTGTGGAGTAAAGCACAGTACTCCCGCTCTCCGGAACTGACGCCATCAACCCTCTTTGACGAGGCGTCCCCGCGCCAGGCCCTTCTCGATAATTCGTGTCTTAACGCTGCTGACGCCGTTTACCTTTCTCATCTAGAGGTCCGAATAAACAATGCATTTTCGCGGCACGATCCACACCCGGCTCGAGGATTCCCTGCCCTATTACGAAGCAACCGATCCTCGGATAATGTCGTCATCCACATTTCCCAGAGTCGGTCCTATCCCTTGGTTCGTAGAGCAAGACCGAACACCGATATGAACCATTGCGAACCAACCCATCGTACAACTCGCGAAGGCGAATCTGGGAGCAGCCGAAAAGGGTGAGAGCCACTCCCTAAGTTATGAAGTGGCGGAAGACCAGGTCAATCTCCTCTCTCTCAGACTGACAATGGGCATTGGGTTAGCGTTCAGTCATTTTAGCTCGAGCATCCCCCAACCAGGCCCAGCATCACCACGCAACACCGCGCGACATCAGCGTCCACGGTGTTGAGGTTCGGATCTCATCTTTATCAAGGAATACATTGAAGTGGTTGCACTATACCCGATGCAACAATTTTCGCGCTAAAAGTCCGCGAACAGCAACTGCAAGAGTCTGGGACGATGAAAGTGCTTGGGCATTGGATGGAGTGGTGGAAGAAGGTTCCGATGGGAGGGCGCAAGGTCACGTGTATACCCAGTCACGTGCATCTCAACGAAACAACCCAAGCCGTCGCTGTCATCGTGGCCAACACCAGAAAGCACAGTGCAGTATCGCTTCTTCCAATCCGTCTGAAAAGTTGCCCTCGAGATTTTGGCATCCAATAAATATCTCAATATAGTGTGACAAGGAAGTTCGTACCTACCCTCCGCACCGTGTATAGTGGCGGCCGTTGTATACATCTCTCCATATGGATTTGATACCGAAAAAAAAACTCGAAGTACCAAGCATGTGGGATCAGCATGAGCGAGGTCTACAGTAGCACAAGGCGGACGGAGCAGACTCCAGCGGACTGCGCGAGATCTGCGTGCTGACGCTGGAACCACCGGACTTCGGGTTGTGATGTATCTATCTGCATTCCATTCCGAGGATAAGAAACGCAGCATGGTTCTGAGAATTGAATCATCACGAGCGCCACTGGCTACGCTACGGATACACAGGGCCCCTCCACACCCCGAAAAGCGCATCCAGAATCTCATACTTCTCTTGTACATCCCTACACTCATCCTTCCAGAACTCCAGCATCCGCGCAACGTCGATAATACTCTCCTCCCAGTCCCCGGGAAGCATAGACGCTAGTTCTGGCCGTCGCAGGGCAGCAAGGAGGACGAACGCGCTTCTCGCGCAGGACCGCAGCATGAGCCACGTCCCGTGGTGGCGATAGTAGAACCCCTTACGGTTCTGCTGGATCCGCTCGACGCAGACCCGTAGACCTTTCCGCACGTATGTCTCGGCTGTTGCGCTCGGTATTCGCCCGTAGTGCACGGCGTTCTCGACGAAGTACCAGTACATCATTTCCTGGCAGTCGAGGAAGTGGCCGCTGAGGATGAAGCGGAGCGCTTCGTGCTCGGTGTCTTGGAGGTCTGGGATGTCGAGGGCGAGCATTTCTGGGAGGGATCGGAGCCTGAGGTGGAAAGCCTGTATTAATATGTGACGTGATGTTATGTGTTGCGTGCGACCTACCAAGAGTCCATTTGCTCCTCGAAATCCGCCACGGCATACTCAATGCTCGACTCATGCGTTGAGGCCATATCGGATTGGTAGAGGTGGCTAAGGATCCGGTTCCCTAGCCTCCGCAGGGCAATTTCAGCGAGGTAGTAGTACCAAGCTGCTTCGTCCTTGGTCCGCAGCTCATTTGGGGGCGTGGGAAAAAAGGTGGGGTATGTCAGGTCCCAGTCGCTTTTCTGCGGGAGATTCAGTTCCAGACGGAGTTCCCTACTGCAATTAGACCGATGTTCCTCGAAGGTTGTTTACGAGGGGGTACGTACAGCTCCGACTTGAAGCACGTCCAGTAGATGCGCTGCTTCGGGCTCCATTCACCCTCGGTCCCTGTACGGTCCGGGTGATTGATCAGGAAGCCCTGGCAGCATGCGAGCGCCTGCACGAACATCCTCCAGCCTTCGACAGGACGCAGGGTCGCGACGAGGTACGCCCCGGCCAGGAAGAAGCATTGCGCGTCGATGACTCGGCTCCCGCAGAGTAGCATCCCCATGCGCTTCTGTGCGGCTAGGAAGTATGTCTCCGCTTGGCGGATGGCGGGTGAATGGTGGAATGTTGTGGGTGAGCTGCCGTCGAGGTGGTTTGAGAAGGGGGTTGCGATGGAGCCGTGGGCGTAGATGAGCAGCTGTCTCTTTAGAACCATGTTGTATGAGGTTAGGGTTAGATTCACCTACCAGAAGACAGGACATCGCGTCCCAGCCCACGCCGTTGAAGCAGACCATCTTCATATACTCTCGGACGGCCTCTTCCTCTAGGATGGGATTGAAAATGTGTACATTGTCAAAGTAGCTTTGCAGCAGTGATTCAGCGCAGGGTAGGTCAACGTTGACTGATATCGGCAGGTTGGCAGACTCCGATAGAGCATGTTCATCCTCGGCAAACGGACCAGGGTAATGTCGTGCAGGAAACTCCTTTTCTTCGAAAACGGGCCATTTCAGGACTGCCTCGATGTGAATGAGTGAATGTTTTCGCGGCATATTGGGATCCGAGCAGAGGTCCGTCTGCGGCTCTGACGGCGACGTCTCAATGACCGGTAGCATATCTGCCTCCTTGCTCCGAATCAGAGCCTCCAGCTCGTCCATCCGCTGCAGAATCGCCAGACTCGCGGGATCGAATCTGCGCCAGCATTAGCAAGCAACAGCCTCATCAAGCCAAGCTCAAAACCGCAACGCACGTAGAAGGGTCTGCCTGCGCATAAAGGCAATCAGCCCCGAGCCGCACGCACGAGCTACAGGACGGGCGGGCATTGTCGCACTTTGTCCGGCGGAATCGACACGTGTGACAGGCCTTTGTGGCTCGTTTTCGCGGGTACGTCGCTGCCGGACGGGCGTGAGTCCGCTTCTGAACGGTCGTGCCAGCCATCGGGGCGACTCCGCGGTCCGACACAGAGGCATTCCTCCCCCTCCCTCTCTTCCCACGAGAGTCCAGAACGCCGAGTGGGAGTGGGAGTGGTGGTGGTGGTGGTGGTGCGAAGACGCTGGTCGGGGAGGTGTCGGTCTCGGTCCCGGTCCAGGCCGCTAATGGTCCATTCGGCACGGGGGCAGGGGCAGCGAAGAGTGAGGGCTCTGTGGGTCGAGGATCCATGGCCAACGGCTTCCTGATAAACTGCATCAGCTGGCCTCTGGGGCCTGAAGAATCTTAAGTAGGGCCGCGGAATGTCGGATACGAGAGAGATGTTCGATGCGGGGGTGGAGGGAGAGAGGGTCCTCCGTCCAAGCGTTTCTCGGCTGGTGCCCTAAGAGCTGCTAAGAGCTGCTAATACGATTCTAGTCTGGCCCCCCATCTTTCCCCCGCAGCCTCGAAATTGCAGGACAAACTGGGCAGATCGGCTCGTTCCGATGGCATCCGGAACGGGCTGTCCTTCCATCGATGAGAGTCTCACGCTTGTCCATTAATGGAATGCACCCCCGAGCCGTTGGCCACTCCTGAGCCGTTGGCCAGCGACTGTGACGCGCCTCTGTCCTTCTCGAACAACCCTATCCAGCTTCTGGTCTTCTCTAATGTGAATGTCGTCGACAGAGAGTTGTCTACCCCTGTTCCTACCACCGTTACACCGTACACCCCCTGCTCACTTCGCCAGCACGACTCCGACTCATCCCAGTAGCTGGTTGCTAGCGTCGTGGGGATCCTGAACGCCTCCCGCTTCGTTTCTCCAGGCGCCACAAAAACCTTCTTCGCCCCCTTGAGCTCCCTGACCGGGCGGGAGACGCGGGGAGAGGAGGGAGGGGAGATGTAGATCTGGAGGGCCTCCGCTCCCGCACGGAGTCCGGTGTTACTCACTGAAACGACTATCTCGACGGCTTCGTGCTTGATGTCCTCGCTTGACAGGTTTGACACCACGAGCTGCGACAGAGAGAAGGCCGTGTAGGATAGACCGTATCCAAATGGGAAGAGTGGTCTCTGGCCCGTCTTGTCGTAGTAGCGGTAGCCGACGTACACATCCTCGCTGTACAAGACGCGGCCATTCTCTGATCGGAAGCTCAGGAACGACGGATTGTGTCGCAGCTCTTCAGGGAAGCTCAGAGGGAGTTTTCCGGACTAAAGCGTCCGATCAGCCGGGGCATTGCCTGTGAAGGGAAAGAGTCTTCCTTACCGGGCTCACGTCTCCAAAGAGGACGTCCGCAATGCCATTCCCGGTCTCGTTTCCACCGTACCAGGCATGAAGCAGTGCCTTCGTCTTGTGTACCCACGGCATCGTCACTGGCGTTCCACTCTGCACGACGACCGCTGCGTTTGGCTGTGCGGCGAGCACTCGCTCAACCAGCTCATCGCTCCCAGGTGGAAGATCCATATGTGGCCTGTCAAAGCCCTCGCTCTCCCACTCACCACTGAGACCGACACAGACAACCACCTGGTCGACGCTCGCTGCAAGATCCACAGCATCCTGGATAGCCTGCTCGCGGTCAATGCGTCGACATCCTCCAACCCGCAAGCCCCCTGGCCCGAATGAAACCACGCCGTGTAGCTTGAGGTTGGAGGTTGGAGCAGTGCCGTACTCCACCAGGATCCTGTAGCTCCTGCCAGCCTCGAGATATTTCGAGCCCCGCTCTTCAGGAGTCCCAATGCCGAAGAATGAAGTCCCTTGTCGCTGGTTGGTCTTATTATCCACAACCAGCTGCCCATCGATGAACAGCTCCCCGGTCCCCGCGACTGTCAAGCCAAAGTCATACAGACCACTCGCGTCGGGCTCAAAGATCCCTTCCATCGTGACGTAGTACAGGTCGCCCGCAACCTGTGGGTGCATATAATCCATCAAGAACGCAGAGCTACTCGTCATGTGCAATACATCCACAGGCTTCCTGCTCGTGTTCGTGGCAGGCTCTGTAAACACCTTGAAGATATACCCCGTTTTCCCGTCTTCTGTTTTCATTTGCGACCCCAGCAGCGGCAGCTCCTTGTGTCCGTACGCGCCCTGTGTGAAGATGACGTCCCCAGTGCACTTGCCTCGGACGCCCTCCAGAGGCGTGACGGCGTAATATGCGGCCAACGCAGCAGACCCACCGCCACAGTAGGTCGCGATATTCGCGTTTGGTCCGATCACCAGCGTGCGTTTCGTCGAGTCGAATGGGAGGATCTGCTCATCGTTCTTCAGCAGGACGATTGACTCAGACGCGGCTCTTCGCAACAGCGCTCGGTCCTCCGGCTTGTCGCGTATGAATTCCGGTGCATCCTCTGGGATCTCGGACGCCCTCGTCCGGTTAATCATCTCCAGCACCTTCCGGACGCGGGCGTCGAGAGTCGAGTGAGAGACCTTGTTCGATGTCACCGCGTGGACGAGACCGGGTCCGCGAAAGCGCGTTGGACCTGGCATCTCCAGGTCGAGCCCTGCGTTTATGGCTTCTGTTCCGCTATACGTGCCGAACCTAGAGAAGCCATCAACACAGATCCATTTCGTCATTATTGAAGAATAAGGCAGCCCAGCCCTACCAATCGCTCACGATGAGACCATCGTACCCCCACTCCTTGCGCACAATCCCCTGCAGCAAGTCTGCGCTCTCACTTGCGTGGCACCCATTGACCTTGTTGTACGACGTCATCAGAGCGCCCGGGTTGGCCTCCGAGACAGCCAACTGAAACGGCAGCATGTAGACCTCCCTCAGCGCCCTCTCCGTCACAACCGCACTCACCGCAACCCGCTCATGTTCCTGGTCATTGCACACCAGATGCTTCGGCGTCGGGATGATCTTCTCATCCTGCACGCCCCGACAGTAGCTGGCAGCTAGCAAGCCCGAGAGAACTGGATCCTCTGAGAAAGACTCGAAGCCGCGCCCGCCCAGCGGGCCCCGCTGGATATTGATCGTTGGCCCGAGGAGCACATGCGCGCCCTTTGCATGGCATTCCCGGCCGAGGAGTCGTCCCAGGTCCCGGAGGAGATCAGGGTCGAAGGTTGCGCCGAGTGCCGTGCCGCAGGGGAGACATGCAGAGGGGACGCCGTTGAAGAAGCGGGTTCCGCGCACGCCGTTGGGCCCGTCGCTCATACGGATCGCGGGGATGCCTAGGCGCGGGATTACCTTTGTGTGCCAGCCATCGACGCCTTTTATCTGTTAGCAAACTTTAAATTTGGTGGTTGAGATGGATCGATCGAATTGGGGCTGTCTGACCCGATAGGAGGTCCACTTTCTCGTTCAGCGTCAGCTCCGATAGAGCGTGGTCTATGTCGATGTCTGCCATGGTGAGTCTGTATCGTCTATATTGTGCTAATTCGTTGAGAATAAAGATGTCGAGTCAATTCTGGGACTCGATGGTCTATATACTCTGTGGCCACATGACCCGCTGCTTGCGTATCGGGATTATGGCTGCCGAGGTGTCTCTGGTCGGTGGTACGGTACACGCAGAGTGCGACGTCGCGGAGTGTCGGGCCACATTGGTTTCCAGATAAGAGGATAAATGGGATGGCCTTCTGTCTTTGGAAGTTGGGGACGCATTGTACGCGAAGCTCTGTAGCTACCATGTGTGTCGGACCGAGATGTCCCCCATCACCCATCCGTTGCACGATTCACAGCTTATTGAGCGCTGGAGCATTGGCATTACTGATCCCATGACCGTGTCACTCTGCCATCCTTTGTTTCAAGGGCGCAGAGCATCAGAACCCAATGCTTGTCTGGGTGTAACGAGGATCCAACAACGACGCCAACCCTAACCCAGTTAGGGCTGGACGGCGTCGCGGAATTTCGGAGATATTTCCAGCACCAAAGCAACGCTCGTGTGGGGGTTTTTTGACCCTAGCCAACGAGAGTGCTCTTCACAGAGACAGGGTCAGAATACGACCCCAATCCATGGTGTGACATTGCGAGCACGCTAAGAGACCCCAGATTCCCCTCGCCCCTGGCCAGACACTCCTGGGGATTGCGGGGTGGTTCACTGCGTCGAAGCTTGCTTGTTTTTTGAAGACTCCGCGGAACGACGGATCTGCAATGAGTCTTTACAGTATATATTAACAAGTCATGCCAGCCTTCAGATCCAAGTGCAGCGACAACTCAACATGGGCGAAATCGAGCACTCTACCGAAGTGGAACACGCCCCGGCAGTCTGGAGCCTGCGCGATGTGCTCCCCCAGGACTCCACGCCGTGGTACAAGCAGCGCCATCTGCTGCTGCTCAACCTCTCCATGGTCATCCCCTACCTCTCCTCCACGACCAACGGCTACGACGGCTCGATGCTGAACGGACTGCAGTCCATGGTCCAGTGGCAGAACTCCTTCGACCATCCAACAGGGACTCGTCTGGGCTCGCTCTCCAACGGCGTCATCTTCGGCCAGATCCTCGCCTTCCCCATTGCCCCCTGGCTCTGCGACCACATGGGGCGACGGTTCCCCATCTTCATCGGCTCGCTGCTTCTCGTCATCGGCGCAGTCCTGCAATGCGCGGCCCAGAACTACGCCATGTTCCTCGTCTCGCGTATGATCATCGGCTTCGGCGGCCTCATCGCCGTCGAGGCATCCCCCATGCTCGTCACAGAGCTCGCCTACCCAACCCACCGCGGCGTCCTGACAGCCTACTACAACAGCCTCTGGTACCTGGGCGCCCTCCTCGCCGCCTGGACCACATACGGCACCTACTTCATGGGCACGCACACCTCGTGGGCTTGGCGCATCCCCTCCCTCCTCCAGGGCTTCTTCCCCCTCCTGCAAGTCCTCTTCGTCTACCTCATCCCCGAATCCCCGCGCTACCTCGTCCAAAGGGACCGCTACGACGACGCCCGCAAAATCCTCACAAAATACCACGCCGCCGGCAACCCCTCCTCCCCCCTCGTCGACTTCGAAATGAAAGAAATCACCCTCTCCATCGAAACCGCAAAGTCCACCTCCGGCACAGGCTACCTCGAATTCCTCAAATCTGCCGGAAACAAACACCGCCTCTTCATCATCATCATGGTCCCCTGCATGATGCAGCTCTCCGGCAACGGGCTAATCGCATACTACCTGCACCTCATCCTGAACTCCATCGGCTTCACCTCCGACCCGCAACAACTCCGCATAAACGGCGGCCTGACAATCTTCAACCTCTTCGTCTCCCTCGCCATGGCCTCCCTCATGGACCTCGCCGGCCGCCGCCGCCTCTTCCTCTTCTCCACAACTGGCATGCTAGCCTGCTACGTCGTCTGGACGGTCCTCTCCGCCGTAAACGAGCAGCGCGGGTTCGCCGATACCTCCCTGGGGACGGGGGTCGTGGTCATGATCTTCCTGTACCAGTTCGCGTATAACGCGGGGATGAACGCCGTCCCCTGGGTGTATGTGACGGAGGTGCTGCCGACGCATCTGCGCGCGAAGGGCACGAACGTGATGCAGATCGCCGCGACGTGCGCGCTTGTCTTCAATGGGTATGCGAACCCCGTGGCGATGGAGGCGATTAGTTGGCGGTATTATATTGTGTATTGCTGTGTGATTGCGGTGGAGGTTGCGGTTGTGTGGTTTGCGTTTCCTGAGACGAAGGGGAGGAGTCTGGAGGAGGTTGCTGTCCTCTTTGATGGGGAGGGTGCGTTTGGGGGGGTTAGTGCGGAGGGGAAGAAGGGTGTCGAGGACCTGGAGAAGGTTTGACTTGCTGAGTTCAGTGGGTGTGGATGTGTAGCCTGAGCTCTTTCAAGGGGGCCGCTGCAGACACACCTGCCTGCCTTGAGGTATACCCTCTCAACCTAATTAGGAAGCTTCATCAAGCGGGTCAAGAGCCCTCAGATTTTGACTCAGAAGGCATACAGATAGAAGTGTAGGCCCTCAGAAAGCGGAGGCTACGGGAACCTGCCTATCTTTAGGCCTGTGCGCCTTTTACAGTTAGTGTACTCTTTCCGAAGGCCTACGCTTTGTTCATAGTTCTTTCTCCATGTATACTGCCTCAAGAATGCCTTCACTAAATAAGCGGGTTCAGAGCCCTCCGATTCGGCTGTTTCTGCCGACGGTCCAATTTTATCCCTGGCCAATGAGACCGCGGCTCGGCGAACCTTAAATTGAATCATATCGCCACCCGATCTGAGAACAACTGTCGGATAGATACTTTAATAGTTTTAAGTGATATATACCTAATCATGTCTACTTTATTACTCTAGATCAGGTGGTGGTTGGGATATCTGGGGACGAAGAATAGCTATTGAACACGGATGTCGCGGGTTCGGTTGCGTATCGAAGGGCAGCCGGCCTTGGCATGGCCGTTTCCCTCGTTCGTGATGTCAACAACTTGAGGTTGCAACGGAGCGAGCCGGTAGTTATGAGGACCCGAGTCCCCCATGAAATATGAAGGACAAGGGTGAGTCTTGTGTTTCCAGCAATAATCGACAATCTGTTCCTCCTTACCTGGTCAATTCCCTACTGACCCTTCACAATGGAGTCCAAGAGGTGGGCCACCTCGCCCAGGTGGGTGGGCTGGTTTGGTTGGCCATGATGTTAGTGTCGCGTTCTTTGAGCAATAAGATACAACAGGCGCCAATACTGATAATAACGTCACTGTATTTGGAAAAACAACGTTGTGTGAGCTGTTCCCTCCCGGAGCTATCACAATGGGAAATCATTCCCCAACAAGATGAAATAACCGGGCAGTACGTCGACGGAAGTAGTAATAGTAGTTGGGAATCACCGCCCATGGATCTTGGAGCCCCATCCCCAATCGATCATAATCTAGATCCACAAGCCAAACCAAACACTGACGGGAGATCAATTCCGGTCAAGGAAACTACCTCGTCAGGACTCTGTCAGCCGACCTTGTGGGGGATAACTAGCCTGTAGCCTGTAGCCTGTATCTATGGATCTTCTGGGGGAGTCAGTCAATTAGTAGCCCCATGACATAAGGCCAACCAACAGCAATGGCGATTCTTGCCAAGTTCCATTTCGTGGTTGTCGAACCCATGGGCCGAGTGACCTGTCGTGGAACAGGTGGTTTCATGACAGGCAATCTTCGACAAACGCCTGGTCTGCCCAGACCAGGTATGAAGGTGGTTGTGCTGATCATATCCAACATGACCCCGACCCGACGGGACCAGGCATGGCGGTGGTTGCGTGACGGACAGGATCTAATGTAGCCTTGACCTGTCAGGACCGGGTATGAAGGTAGTTATATCATAGACGATATCCAACATGGCCTTGACTTGCCTGGACCAGGCATGAAGATGGTTGCATGATAGACAATATCTCCCCTACCCTTGGCCTGACTGGACCAGGAATGAAGGTAGTTGCATCATACAAGATGGCCTTGACCTGCCCAGACCTGGGCAAACCCGGCTTGTTCAAATGGTCAGATGGAGGTGTCAATGGATATAAATACTTCCATCTTTACTACTCCTTGTTACACTTCTTTATTCCCCGTTGGGACCGATCCTCCTAGAGACAAATTGTACTATCTCTTGTTCACAGATCTCCCTTAACATCCAGACCTCGAGTTGGTGATCACCATGGTCCTTCAACTCTTTAACCATGCCCTGGCCTTGGCCACTGCCCTTTGTCTGGGTGTAGCACAGGCCTCCCCTCATTCCCAGCTGGCGTCTCGAGATCTATATGTCCCGCCAACTACTTGCACGCCTCTGGTCTATGGCGCCCAGAACACACCCGTTGGAGGCAACGTGTGTATCACTATTCAAGACGGCACGGCGACAGTCACATTCCCCACGGTTAGCGGAGTCACCTACGGGACAACCCATGTTTGGGTTGGCACCAGCCCGCCCACAGGAACCAACCCTGGCCAAGTACCAGGACCGCCCGGCCAATATCCGTACCAGTGCAGTGGTTCTACCTGCACTTTCCCCGTGGATCCTAGCTGGCGGGTATGCGGCAAAACACTCTACATTGCGACACACGCCGAAATTTCTGGTCCGGCGACCGGTGGCCAGACGGCATGGGGTTCCGGACCCTGCATCGTGGCTGGGGCACCTGGCAACTGCGCCAAATTCTGGACATTTACGACCGAATGTCGGTGTGTGGAGGTTATCACCTATACACCCATCACTACAAGTGTACGTCACTTCACATTTTGGGACACTAGGAGATTTTTGACACTAACAATCCTGTCCTCACCACAGACTATCTGCACTGTTATCCTTACTAGTCTATTGACCAAGACAACCACTATTCCAGCACCATCGCCAACGACAACAACAGCAACCTGCACCAACCCTAGCCCAGGAATCGTTACAACAGAGGGCACACCCCCCTCTACGAGTATTGATTGGGCTTGCCCAACTACTACAGGGACATGCGCAGCACCCACTTGAACTGGGCACCAATGTCGTACCTGCTGGGGCGGTGAAGCTCTTTCGTGGGTTTGGAGAGTTCTTCAAAAGCAGAAAAATGAACGAATATGGATGGGCTCAATTTCATATCAAAAATATTGATTCTGCGATGTTGGTGTCTGCACTCACTACCTTGGAAATTCAGGGATGTTAATAAAAACTAGTTCGATAACTGTGAGTAAATATATATGATCTCCTTGCGTCAACAGATTATTTAGCTAGCCTTCACATACCTACGGTGGACTCAGCGTGGGGGTGATTTATGTAACTGGGATAGTTGGAAGTGACCGTCACTTCCCATACAAACTCCAGCCAAGTAGAAGGGGAGGTCACGTTCTTTACCCGCTGCTAGCCTAGTTTAACTCTAAATTATGTAGAATATCTTTTTTAACCGCTTGTGCTGCTTTTGTTACATTTTTTATATCCGACTAGAACCAAAAAAGCAACATAACAGAGGCCTAGATTACTTACCTGTTACTTTATTAATACTTACATAGTATAGTATCCAAAAGACATGCAGATTAAGTACAGGATCTATAAAAAGTAGCTGGAGATCAAATTAGCCTTAAGAAACCATTCTAAGACGGTGCATGGGACTGACTATTGTTGGCTATGGTCCACCCTTGGATGAAGCAGCCCGAGAAGCCAAATGAAGGAAGGGGATTGGTTTCAAGAAAGACTCTCCAAAGCGTTGCTGGTCGTATCGGACCCTGAAGGATATTATCAAAAGCTCTGTTCTGCCTGGCCAGATCAGTAATATCTCCTCAGAGCCGCCACAGAGCATGTGAAGGTAACAACCGATGAAGGGCAGGCTGTGAGACGAAAACTTTGCACTCCAGTTAACGAATCATCTCCGAGGAAAAAGTCTCCGCGGGCTGGGCATCCGGGTTTTTTGCTCTTGGCAGGATCTCGGCAGATTGTCATTAGGTCGGATGAGCCTGCAGGATGCAGATAAGATGGAGATGCGATCCAGTTGCAGTGACTGGGTGCAAGGTGGATGTCAAAGGCGGGGTTATAAAGAGTGGTTGGTTCCCATATCCATCAATCAATTCTGGTTCTGCGGTCTCAAGTAGTCGTACCCCAGCCATCATCACCATGTTTCTCCAATTCCCTCTTGTTCTCCTTTCTGGAGCCCTCGTAGGTTCCGTATCAGCGGAGACCATCCTTGGCGTCACTGTGTACTCTCGCCATGGAGATCGTAAGCACCCTCACACTCCTGTCGCCGCGCTACTTGCTGACGAATACTAGGCACCTCGAAGCACTACCCGGGCTACATGCTCACAAACCTTGGCCTGCAGCAGAACTTCCAAGTTGGCTCAGACTACCGAGACCTGTACGTTTCGTCAGACTCGGCAAAGCAGATTCTCGGAATCTCCGAGGATAAATACCTCCCTGCTCAGGTCTTCGCATCTGCACCCGACGAGGCTGTGCTGCTCAACACGGCCACCGCATTCCTCCAGGGTCTCTACCCACCTCTCGAGAGTCTCAATGAAGAGATTGCCTCTCAGACCCTGAACAACGGAAGCACATACACCAACCCCCTGAACGGATACCAGTATGTTATCCTCCACGGCGAGGAGAAAGAAAGCCCCGATACGATCTGGATCAAGGGCGACGACGAGTGTCCGGCTATTTCTGTTCTCGCCGACAACTTCGCCCAGAGCGCCGTGTACCAGGAGCGGGTTGAGTCGACGCGTTCGTTCTACCGGCAGTTCTGGCCGATCCTCCAGGACGTGTACGACTACGCCACCGAGGCAAACATGTCGTACGAGAACGCATTCGACATCTTTGATCTGATCAACACCGGCACAATCCACAATGCCTCGCTCAAAGATGCCGTTACCGGTGAAGAGATGTTCCAGCTCCGCACGCTGGCCGACAGCCACGAGTTCGGCTCGAACTTTGACGCCTCTCGGCCCGAGATGGCCATTGGTGCGCGGACCCTGTCGCAGGCAATCCTGTCGCACCTCAACGAGACCGTCACCTCTCACGGAAAGACCAAGTTTTCGCTCCTAGCCGGCAGCTACGACACGATGATGGCGCTGGCCGGTCTGCTGGACTTGACGGCGGCTTCGACAGATTTCTTCGGTCTCCCCGTATATGCGTCGACCATGGCGTTTGAGCTTCTCACCGAGGGCAATGTGACCGAGTTTCCCCGTGACACTGACGACCTCAAAGTCCGCTTTTTGTTCAGGAATGGCTCGGATGGCGGCGCACCGCTTACGGCGTTCCCACTGTTCGGTGGGGAGCAGGTGACGCTTCCCTGGTCCGAGTTTGTGACGGAAATGCAGGAGAGGGCGATCGCAACTGTTGCGGAATGGTGTAGAATCTGTGGGAGTGAGCAGGGCTTCTGCACTGCCGAAACGGCGAGCGAGGCGGGCGCCTCTGTTGAAGGGAGCAGTGGAGGAGGCATGTCGAATGCCGTGGCCGGGGTGATTGGGGCATTTGTGACCCTCGGCGTTGTTGGAATTATAGCAGGGTTAGCTTTTCTCATGCTCAGAAAGAGAGCCACTGCTGCCCCAGTGCATGAGAATGGGCCTGTGGAGAAGGGCACGGGCAGCATCAGCAGCTGATTGCTTACAGCTCTGCAAATCCAAAGGAAGACAGCTCTAGTAAAAATCGAGTTAAGACAATTAATTGGATCGCGACTTCTCTTGAAGTTTCCCTCTGAAGCCCCCCCCGCTCAGCGCCCTGAGCAGGTGACACATCAAATAACTCGGGAAATTGGATCTTAGCTCCTCATTCGCCCAGCGCCTTCTCTTCAACTATGCAGCCGCCGATTTACATCTGCTAGCTAGCTCGGTGGCCAGAATCCCTGGTCCGTGGCTAGAACGTCCGGGATGTCCATCCAGTTCGGCTGCGGGTCCACGGAATGCGAATGCGTGCTTTGCCCACCCCGCCGGGAGAGGATCCCATGAACCGTGTCTAGACTGTCATTAACGGCGTCGCGAACCCGCGTTTCTGTACGAGACGCCGACATCCCCGCCTCAATCGCGTCGGCATGGGCCAGCATGCCGTGGATGGTCGCGTACAGTTGCACGTTCGTCTCTGTTCCTGACCGGATCTTCTGAAGAAAAAGATCCAGGAATCGCTGGACGGCGGCTTGCATCTCGCGCCGGACATACCCTGTTCGCGGGTTTACCGGGGATGGCACGCCGATGTCGGACTGATCGACGAGTTCTGCGCAGAGGAAGAGGGCGCACTGCGTGTACGCGGCTGGGAATAGGCTGCCGCTGGCGACCCGGAGCTGATAGAATTCGGCGTCGCCGGGGAATACCGATCGGGAGAGTAGGGATAGGGTTGCTTCAAAGCAAATTTTGCGAGAGTAGTACAGGGACTGGTCCTTTATTGCGCGAGCGGCAAAGGGGTGATGAAGAGCCAGCATGGTCCGCTGGAGGAGTTGGTCGAAGAACTGGGTTTGGAAGGAGGTCGGTGGCGGGCTGCAACTGATGCGATATGCTTCGATTCGATCCGAGGCGAGTTTCATCAGGGATGATAAATCCGCGCTGAGCTTCAAGGCCTGCTCGAAGGGCTGTTCGGCCGGCCGGAAGCTATTGAGGAAGCGAACAATCCGGAGACGCACTGCGATTGTCTGCGCAAGTAGAAGTTGTAAAGAGCAGGAGGTGAGTTGGCTCAGGTCCTGTCCCAGCAATGCAAAGGCTCCTCCTTCTCCACTCGTCGTCCTCGGCGATGGACTGTCCAGCGCAGCGTCATCCACGTTGAGCGGAAGTTCCGTGTCGTAGTCGTCCACACCAACACAGGGGACCAAGCCATGGTCCAGGCAGCTTTGCAATTCAAGCTCCAGGATCGTGGCCCACAGACGGCGTCGAGATTGGATCTCAAGCGTCGAGGGTTGTTCTTCAAATGCGCACCGCGTCGGGTCAATGTGCAGCCCCATCAGCATCGCCGTGCGCACCAAGGTCGCCGTCCCGAAACAAGACTGGTCCTCTGGAATCGCGAGAAATTGGCATGCCAGTGTGAACAGACAGTGGACACGGATGCTGTCCAAAACCCGTCGCTTTTTGTACATGGGGGAACCAAGCCACGTCCGGGCGACGTCGATCCATTGCAAAACGGTTGACCGTGAAACGGCCAGTTCCTGGGAGGACGCCGCCCACCCTATTGCCAGGACCAGTAGGAGAAGAACTTCGAAGTTAGCATCGGAGGGGGTTGAGCTGCTCCATATGTCGACATATCTTCGGTAGAACGACGGAACACTCACAACCCCCAGGACAGATTGGGTCGTGCGTAGATAGGTCTGCAGCAAACGGTCGGCCACGCTTCGTTCGGGGAGCAGATCTCGCCGACTCCCCATCGCCGGGATAAACGCCAAACGCTGGCTCTTGACTTTCTTCGCGGCGGATTTGCATTTTGCAAGTGTTGTGTTGTTGTCCTGACGTGCTCGGGCCTCCAGCATATTCATGACCGACTGGACGACGGCCGACTGGAAGCGACAACCTACATATCAGCATTTGTACTACGACCCCCAGCTCGGGAGATGTTCTGCACTGACTCACCGGCTGTGCGAAGTTCTTCCAGTGGCCTGGACCCAAGTATCGGGATCTGGAGAACATTCCTTGAATGCGAGACTTGCTGCCACCCGGAAATGGAGGGGACAAGGGAGGATCCCCGCCATGGATCAATGCTAGATCCAATGCCATATCCGAGGCGCCAACATCAGCCGGTTCGTTCCACCCTAACAAGTGGGATGGCAGCATGGACTGCACGTCCCCGGACGAACTCGTCGCAGGGCCGATATTGCCAGCACCGCCGGGGGAATGAACAGAAGTGACGCTGGGTGTCCGGGAGGTCTCAAGGCCCAAGGAGCCTGTGGAAAAGTCGCTCGGAAGTGGGAAGCCTACACTCTGCTGGAGGACGGAAAAGCGCGTATCGTGCGCCTCGAATGGGGCCGTGGTGGGCGTTATTCGGCTGTCACAGACGTAACTGCACGAGGGCACATTGGCTTTGGAGCATTGCCCGCACGGAGTTTGTCTGTCGCAGCGAATTTTCCGGCGCCGACACTCTTGACACGCAAACGCGGGGCGCCTCTTCTTTTTCATCGGTTGCCCGCCCAAAGTCTCCGGTGTCAACTCCATCAAAGTCATGCCATTTTCCATTCTCCGTGAGGCGAATGCCGGATCGGTGCCCAGCGAGGAGGAAATGAGTATAGTCCGTGCAAACGAAAAGAAGGGCTCCGGTCCAGGGCTGGGTGGGGTGGTGTGTCAGCGTGGATCAGAGGTGCGATACGAACACATCGATGGTATCCATGCCTTTCAGTGGCACCCATACTGCTTTCTATTGTGGGTGCAGCACACATCTTTATCATGAACGCTTCTTCACTTTTTTTCTACCCTGGGTCATTAATCAGCTATCCTATACCCACCATGCCTAAATCCACTAATTCCGATGCATCCCCATGGATCCCTGGCACGGGGCCACGCATCCTGCGCGTGGAAAATACGCCTCTCAAACCAATGAAGGCCGTGAAGAAAAAGTAATGAGATATCTTAAAGCATATAGAGTTTCCTTCACGGAAAATGCAGCCAGATCTTTTCCAGGTCTTCACCTACCAGCAAATCACAGCTAAGAATCCCCTTACGGCAAATAACCGATCTATTAAGGCCAGTTGCGATGGGGAGACGGTTGGATAGGGAATAAAAGACAGCTCCTGGTATAACTCTACCACCACTAGCTGAGCACTTGAATCAGGGTTTGGTTGAAGCAGCAAGGATACCTGAAGGGAATGGGGAGGTTTTTCCAATGTTTTCTTTGACCCAGGCCCTTCTTGTTGAGTACATTGAAAAAAGTATGAAAAGTATGAAAAGTAAAGACGTGTGGTGTACCCACAATGGACAGTGGCATGGATCCTCCTCCACGTTTTCCTGGCGTGATTGCCCTGCAGAAGCTGAAGTTATCATTGTCTCACTCCTCGTATGCAACTCTTGGGAAGGTGAGTGGACCCTCTCATATTGATGCAGATGATGATGGTCTGGCTCACCGAGGATCAGCGGGAAGGATCGTCATCGGATCAATCTTGACACTCTGGTTGGGCGTCCAGTTTTGGTTGCTTCCCCCGAACGTCAAAATCCTGTTCCCGTTCCCGTTCCAACATGGGGTGCGTCTTGGACGCTGACCCAGCAATCAGCAAGCACAGTGATGTGGCGCTGAAGAACCTTCAGCAACAGGGATCTGCTGATCCGAAAAAGGAAAATGGACAAGATGACATATCGGGAACGAGTATCGATTCAGACACACGAGCTCACTTCGGAGCGCCGCTAAACTACAACGTTGTCCTGCTCATCGGTGCTCGACCTCGAAACATGAGAGGTGGGAATGGAGAGACGGTTTCATCATTTATCGCGGCTGTAAAGTTGCTCCCCATCACGCAACCGATCATCATAAGCTAAACCTTCGCGGCCAAGTTAAACCCGCCGCGCTGGATCCTCAACAGGCAGAACACAACACACGCCGCGAGGGGGAGAACTCCCCCGTATGTCCACGCTGCGGTCCAATCCAGACGACTCGAGTCGTGCTGGAGAACGGCTCCCGCACCGGGCCCTCCTGGTAGGACGGCGAGACCCAGCATACCATACGCCACGCCCATGCGGGCTCCAAGCTTGGATTTATCCTGCGTAAACAACATGAAAAGTAATGGCGGCGTGGCAACGAAGAGACCAGACAGGAAGCCAAAGAATATGGCCGTGCAAATGATTCCCGCTGCGCTGCTTACTGCTAGATTGGAGAGTAGGACGACACCAACAAGAAGAGATCCTGTGAAAGTAGTTCTTAGCGTCTAAGCTATAACAAGACGAAGGGCTGGAATGTGGCCTCTGGAGTAGCTTACCAGGAATAATGACATTGACTGCACCCATCTTATCAGCTAACCAGTTGGGGAGGACACGGCCGATGGAGGAAGCGGCATTAAGGATTGGCAGGAGGTATAGGGCCAGTGAGCCATTGACCCAGCCATTTGCCTCTCCAAAGTATGGAATGTAGAAGAACGCCACCTGGGAGCCAGCGTATCCCAAGAAGCACCCGAGGACACAGAACAAGAAAGGCGCATCTGTAAAGGCTGTCCAGTCCACCATTTTACGCACGGCAGGCGGTTTGACTCTCATTCTTGACACAGCAATTGGCAACATCATTGTCCCCAAAACAATAAAGCCAATGATGCGGGTCGTCCATCCAAAGCCCACTTGATTGATAAGATTGATAAAGATAATTGGGTATAGGATGCCACCCAGCGAGCTCCCAGTGGCCACAAGCCCCAGTGCCAAACCCAGCCGGCTACTGAAATAGGGTTGAATGACGGCGAGTGCAGGGACGAAGAGGCAGCCTCCCCCAAGGCCCATAATGAAGCCTTGGGCGAGGACAACTTGCCAGTACTCCTTGCAAATTGACAAGACCATGTGCCCAAAGACGAGACCAAAGGCACCCACCACGATCAACAGTTTCAAGAAACCCCGGTCATAGATGGGCCCCACCACGGCGCCAAAGGCGAATACAATGAGCGACTGAATGGAGCCAATCCAGGAGATGTTGGCCGAAGTCTCTTCGAACATCAGGCCACGTTCGTAGTAAGCCTGGTAGTCCCCAAACGTCGTAATGATACCTGATTGAGGTCAAAGTCAGCTGAGATCCATCAAGCGTATGATCGACACGGTAGGTACACTCACCCATCGTGTTGAATACCATGAACCAACTGCCCATGACCTGCAGCCAGGCCGCCATGCCGCCGTTTGGGGCGGGATTGGGAGGAGGGGCCTGGCCTGTTGCGAGAGGAGGTGAGGATGCCGATGACGGTGCGGACGAGGGCCCGCCTTTCTCGTCCGCAGAGTCGCCGAATGGGGGCGTTGCAGTGTCGATGTTGGTCGCCATCGCGATGCAAACACGAACTTGACGTGCAAGTCAGCCGAAGGCCAGGCAACACAATTGAGGAGAGGGAAGCGAAGTCGTCGTCAGTCGTGAAAATACGAGCTTGGGGCTGGGGGCTGAGTGCGCGAAGTTTAACACTCCGCGGTGTTTTCCCCATCGACAACCCCTGGAAAGGATGGTCATCCATGATGGGAGTCAGGACCCTGCCCGACTGGGCGGACATAGCAAGTAAGACCGCACACATGGGGCGTAACTCCAGTTATATCCCAGTCCATCGTGCGGGAGGCGGCATTTTCATCCCAAAAGAGATAGAAAAGGCCGCGGCTGCCGACGATCGCGCCAAGCAGCGGAGTTAAGGCCGAGACTCTACTTTAAAGCCCGCAAGCGAACCTTGGGAGGAAGTATGGAGGATGCAAGATCAACAATCGCAACCTTGGAACCATGGTCTCCCTTCCAACCGTCAGACAGTGCAATGCACGCGCCGCCTCCCATGAAC
Source organism: Aspergillus lucknowensis (assembly GCF_044049455.1). NCBI lineage: Eukaryota > Fungi > Ascomycota > Eurotiomycetes > Eurotiales > Aspergillaceae > Aspergillus > Aspergillus lucknowensis. Next base: position 288,320 of record NW_027263577.1, on the reverse strand, counting down.
ACGCGGTCTGTGTCTTTGCGGGCGCCACGAGCGGCATTGGACCCGGCACCCTGGCGCGCCTCGTTCAGCTCCGGCCAAACTCCACATTCTTCGTGATCGGCCGGTCCGCCACTCGGTTCGCCCAAGCCCAGCAACAACACCTGGTCCAATCCATCCAGTCCCAAAAAGGGTCTGGCTGGGTGATCTTTCTGGAAGCCGAATTCTCCGTTTTAGCCCAGGTAGATGACGTGCGTCGCAGAATAGCTCGTCTTGAGAACCGAGTTGATTGGTTGTATATGAGCCCCGGCATGATTCCCTTGAATGGGGCACAATGTAAGACACCGATCTCGGATGGGGGATTCATCGATAACAGACCTACCTAGATACCAGCGAGGGCCTTGAGACGTGTTTTGCTCTTTCGTACTACTCTTCAGCTGTTTGCGGGCGACATTTCTCAGCAATGGGCCTCCGAACTGCGCCATCTCTTCGAAGCCAGGGATCTTGCCGTGGAAATCCTACAAGGAGGTGAGGTCAGCGCAATTCAATTCGCTACGTAACTCTGAGGAGGGCACGGGAACGTTGTAATAGTTGTAATACCTCCATAGTCGCCGCTGGAAAACTGAGCTTTGCTTCATTCCGAATCTCGTCGATCAGGGCACGCGGAATGACAAGTACATCGCCCAGATCTGTTAGCATGCGGTATGCCTCGTTGGGGAAGAGTACACGGGCTCTCGCAAACAGTCGAGTACTCGAGGCTAAGAACGCTCTCTATCGAGAACGGACGTATGTTAGCATGTACTGGCTGTCTTATAGTACTCCCGTGGCATGAAAGCTTTCGGCGTACTTTTGCTTCAGTCGACGAACCGAACCAGGGCACGGGGTTGATGGAGGGCAGCCTTGGAATATCGGAACGAGAAAAGCCGCCACCTAGGAACCATAGAAAGCTTCCAGCGAGGACCAGAAAAGCTGCCGTCGCGATCTGGACTGCCCTCGCGGGGTCGTCAAATTCTTCGAAGACGGACAGAGGGGCCCATCCATGCTGGGAACTGAACGGGAGAACGAGGGATATCTTAGTGTTCATGCTCATGTTAGCTGCATTTGCAAATCAATTCGACGCCTATATAAGTGGCAGAGTGGAGTGCTTCGCTATATACAATACAAGATCTACTCTTCTCTTCTCGCATCCTACGATGAGCTTAGACCGATAAGAGTGAATGCCTCAGCATGATCCTTTCGACCAGATCCAGGGGCAAATTCCCGCTCCCCCAGAAAAGTTCGCCATTCCAGCCTATCGGATCACGAAAAGAGCGCCACTATATGTCCGGGGAACAGTAAAACGGTCGGCTTTACAGTTCGCCATGACATGGATTCGACCTGGGTACGGGCCCAGCCTCGGTCTTTTGCTTCCCAATCGGGAAGTCAGCGATCGGCTAGGGCTTGCGGTCACCCGTTCACTGTCTGGAATCTCCGCAGAGTGAGGGTAATAACCCTGACGATGTGAACTGTTAACTAACTTTAAGCGATCAAAGGATATCTTTCATATGTACAATGTCGACTATGCCCATTGTGCGGGCTTCCTCTCCCGGCAGTCGCGTAATCCTTGACCCAGCAGACAACAGGTAAGGGTCATCATCCCTTACCCCACTATCAATACCATCCCCCTCCATACAGGCATCCAAGCTAATGAGGGACCTCGGGATACTTCAGGTTATCACAGCTCGACCCACACGCCTAGTACAGACCAATATACGCCGATCCACCGCAATTCTAGCTCGAATCCCCGCTACACGGCGTCAAGCACTATCCCATCGGCGCAACGGCCGGCTCATTCGCAGAATCAATGCTATTCCCGCAATAGCACTCGCGCGCGTACTCGACGCCCGCATAGGTATACTCGTCCGCCTCACACGCCCTGATGCACTTCTGCACCGTCATGTCGTCGCCGCTGGAGCTAGCCTCGGAGAGAACACGCTGCCCGTCAACATTGTCGCGCGTGCAGCCGATCCACGCCCATTCCAGCTCCCCAGTCACGTCGGTATAGTAGTGCTGGGGTTTTCCAATTTCCGTGGGGGCACCGCAGTCCTTGATGGGCTTTGCGTCTTCGGGACCAGCTTGCACGGGGTTGCAGCCGGGGAGTGCGTCGAGCCAGCCGGTGACTTTTTCGTCGATGGAGGGCTCCAATATGCAGCCTGAGGTGAAGGTGTCTTCGTACAGAGCGAGCACGGCGCACTTTTCGATGTCGCCGCCTTCGTCGTCGCAGGTGTTGATTGCTTCTTGGAGGATATCGACGTCCCATCCGTTGACCTGAATGCTGTTAGCTTCTGTCCAACGTTTTATACAGGATGGGGCAACACGCACAAAGTCTCCGTGGAACCCGTAGCCCGTGGGGTCTCCGTTGGAAAACAAGAACGGCTGGCTGTCGCCGTACCACATGTCTTCGAAGTACTCCGTGCGCCAGATGACCTCGATGAAGATGGAGACGATCTTGACTGGATGAGACGCCGGACACGCGCCGCCGTTGTATGTCTCGGGATACGCCATGTGGGATCGGTGGTCGGGGCTGTCGTAGTTCACGCCATCCCAGCAGGAAGGGAAAAAGACTTGGCTTCGCAGGCCATCGGGGCAGTTGTAGTTCGGCAGTCCGTTTGTCTCTTCCCTCGCGGGCCCATCGTAGTCCAGACACGCGTAGCTTCGCGCGTCTGCTTCGGGCGTGTCTTTGTATTTGCGATCGTATGGGCTACCGGCGACCATGCGCAGGTCTTTCGGCGGGGCCAGGATGGTATCGTTGTTCGGGTCCGGTCGCTGTCTATAGGTAGTTCCGGTCAGTATTCCCGATCCATAGGGAGACTGCTATCCTAACGAGGACAAGAAGAGATCGCATCGCACAGGTAGTAGATCAACGCCCCCCCGTTCTGGGGCACCTGCGTGAAGCTCCCGTTTTCAGCCTGGTAGTACAGAGTAGGAATCCAGTAGTTTGACTTGTCCGCCTTCGGAGAGCATGAGCTACATTGCGACTCCTGCGTTTGGTTGTAGTCCATTGTGAACCCGAACCCGGATCCGCCCATAATAGTATGGACATGGCCGGCCGCCAGCCCTGGGTCCACGATCGGGTCGGCCCGCTCGACCACCAGGGGTGTGCTGCAGGGGACCTTGAAAAACGCCGAAGCCAGCTCCAGGCATGAGAAAAAGAGCGGAAGATGTCGAGTTCCAGCCCGCATCGTTGAAAGAAGTCGATCCAGCGAATGTATAAGGTGCAAATGAAGGGAATGACTGCGAATGACCGTCTGACGCATCCGTCCGTCTCCCTGGGGCCGTCAGGTTTTGTACAGAGTACATCCTCGCCCCCAATCCCTCTCTTCGCACAGCGCTTAGCATTCATCCCCCCTTGTCATCTTCAGCCAGGGGTCATTCATTGTGAACCCCTTCAAGGATTCGGCGCTGTGCCACCAGTCGCACCATTTGCGGGGATCGCAGCAGAAAGGCGCCTTGGCTCCTCACAGAGGGATTCTGAAACGCACCCGAGACGGCCGGCAACATACCGGCTCCATGGCGCGTGCAACGTCGCTCCAGGTGGAGCTGTCGCATCCCCTTATCGGGGCGTATTTCCCTGTCGAGGAATTTCGGTCGGCGGGCCATCCGCTACTACGGGGGCGCTCGTTCGTCGAGCATGTTGTCATGTATGCAGCAGGAGACACTGCTCGACCTGGTGTTCCGGCGAACGGAACGCAAATAACCTCCGTTACGCTCAGTTTTCTGCCTATCTCGAGGGGCTCAGTAACTATTGGAAGCCCAGATCCTGCGGACGATCTAGTCATCGAACCCCCGCTATCTATCGAGCGAGGTCGACCGAGCCGTCTGGCGACGCGGGCTGAGGACCACCGCGAAGCTCTTCCTAGGCACAGAAGCTGGACAATCATTTATCGAGACCGAGACTCCGCCAGACAATCTTGAGCCCATTTCGTTGAATTCGTCGGATGGGTATTTGGATGCATGCGTGAGGCATCACACTGCGTATGGCCTTTCACTCTACAACCCTGATCCAAGTGCCATTCCTACGCCTATTGCAGCGCATATTCAAGCTGTCGTTTATGCGTTGGAGGAGAAGGCTGTGGATATAATTCCTAAAATGAATAGGTAATACAAACCAGGCTTGTTATCCAGATCTGGATCTTAGGCTTGAGCTGTTGGGGGTATACTGCTCGTGCTGGCCAGGGCCGGCAGAAAATTGCGCGCGCAGACGGTACTACGGGAAGGGTGATTGAGGGACGAGGGGCGTAATAATAGAAATGGGCTCACTGTTCCCCTGGCTCCATACCATTTCGACAGAACATCGAAGACCACCTCGTACACCACACCCTCTACTGGCACCCCGTCTCAACCCTGCCCCCTCTCACCCCTCGGCCTCCTCACCATGAACTACCCCATTAACTCAGCATCATATCTCCAATTGACAGCGAAAACATACCGTATACTTATGCCTCCCAACCCCCCCAAAATCCCCCGCATCAAAATCTACCTCCCTCACAACCTCAAACCCAAACCGCTCATACAACGGCCTCCCCTCCTCCGTCGCCTCTAAATAAACAAGAAGCCCTAACCTCTCAGCCTCCCCAACTCCCCAGTCCAGCAATGCACTCGCAACCCCCCGCCTCTGATACCCAGGATGCACAAAGATCGTCTCAAGCTCAACCCGTCGCCGCAACCTTAACTTCCCAACATCCCCCTCCCCAGATCCCCCAGATCCGCCGCCCGGTATAGGCGTACCCACCCGCAGAACCCCCCTCTTCCCCTCAACAGCCATAGTATAGAACCCCCTCGTAATAGCCTCGTCCATCTCGGGGATACACAGTCCCAGCAACTCATCGACGACCTCGTCTACAGAGTCGGTGATGACTTCGTCGTCCTCGTGGACGACCCACCGCGCGACGCCGATGATCTTCTCGTTCCCATCGTCCCCATCGCTCGTTGCGTCGACGACGGCCTTGAACATGGCGCCGTGGGGCATTGTGGCGATTGTCGCGAGGCGTCGCTGTGTCTGTTGCTCGAGGGAGGTGCGGGAGGGCGGGTAGCTGTTTTGTTTGTAGAGGAGGGAGTTGAAGCGTGCGTATGCGGTGTCGGCGAGAGTGAAGGCTTCGGTGTAGTCCTGGCGTGTGAGGGGGTGGATTGTGAAGGGGGTGTTGGCCATGGTGGGCGCGGAGGGTGGTGGCATTTTTGTGGCGGGGGGTGTAGGTTCGGGGTCGATGTAGAGAATAATAATATTATTAAAAATAGGAGATCGTGATGATGGAGTGATTGATCTGTGGGCGAGGATGATGCTGGAATAAAGTCCGGTCGTCGTGCATGGCAGGAAGGTGCAGGGGATCTCACATCAGCAGAGGAGAAAAAGCAATCAACCACCTGCAGTACTAGGACCCTCTTGCTTTCACATCCAGAAGTATACGACGATTATTCTATCTAGTAATCTGCTTCTTCCAAGAATGCTATGCAACACCTCCATCCCCTCGACCTGACGATTCACGTCCGTCTGCTCCGCATGCTGACCCGGTGTAATAGTCCTCCCGCACTTGGACGTGAAGACGCCTCCAGTAAATCCACGCTTCGCAAACAGGAAGGAGATATCCTCCATCGAGTCCCATGGCCTCCGGGTAGAAGAAGTAGACCATTGGGATGAAGACGGCGTTAAGCACGGCGAAGATGATGAACGCGCGCCAGCCGATGTTGTCTACGCAACGTCATTAGTTACGACACTCGAGAAGCAATATGGGTTATATGGTAGAAGAGGGGCATACCAAAAGCTAACGGGGTCATCTTGACAACAGCACACGCGGCCATCCAGTTCCACCCCGACGCGATAGTCTGCATACGGGTGCGCGTTCGTGTCGTGGAGATTTCACTCGGACAGAACCATGGAACGGGTAACCACCCGATTCCGTAGAATAGCTGGAAAGATGAATATAAACGCTGTTGCACCATACACCGCATTCGTGTTATCCAGCGATAGGAGAGTCGTAACCATAACATCAGCAGCGTCCTCCGTCCGCATCAGTCCATGGGCAGGACCGGAGTCGCAGAACCAACGAGGTACGTGCATTGAATCGCACCGCCGAGGATAATAGACAGATCCCGACCCTTCCCCATCGTCGTCTGGAACATGACAAGTCTATGGTAAGCCGGTGACCTGCTGTCCCAGCTCAACTGAAATCGTAATAAAGAGACAACAGAGATTCTGCTCTCCACCCCATGTGAAGAGTTCCTCGAATCGGAATGATCCGCCCGTTTGCTACTCTTCGAGCCCGACTTGGAGGTCGACGATTGTGCGGACGACTTCGGCGTCGTTGGCCGGTTTTTTCTCGATGGTGGCGATGACCTTGCGGGCTTCTTCGTGGTAGTCGCGATGCACGAGCCGGCGGGGTGTCTCGGGGAAGCCGATAAGTTGGAGTATTAGGCATATGGCGTAGACCGCTTGGAAGGCGGGAGGGAAGCGCCATTGGAAGGAGGATTCTGTGAAGCTCATGCCGTAGTCCATCCTGCAGACGTCAGAATATAGCCCTCACAAGAAAGAATGAATTCCTACCAGTACTCAAAACGGCACTAAGAATAGTAAACGTCCCCTGCAAAGTTAGGAGCGCACCCCGATACCTGGCTGGCGCACACTCAGACTGATAGACGGGCGCAGTAGAGGAGTTCATTCCATTCTCAATGCCCGTGATGGTCCTCCGAACAATCAACTGAGCCACCGTCTCCGAGGTTGCGAGGAGAATAGCACCGATAATCATGATCCCTCCACACCCTCCTGGACCTTCCAGAAGACAGGAGGAACGAACCGGGGTCAATTAACCCCCAGACTGTCGCCCGAAATTGCCCCGAAGACACCCGCCCCTCCTCCCCACAGCCGTCACGGTCTCAAATCAGTGGCACGTAAGACGGCGATCCAAGGCCAGAGGTTGGCCATCGTCAAACTGAAGTGTGGGGATCGCCACTCTTGGGAATTAGTATTCCATCTGTCGAGACCGGATTCAGTTTCGGAATAAGTTCCTTCATGCTTGAAGAACTGAGGAATGTCGAGAATAAGAAACCGAGAGCTGGAACCTGGTTGAGGGAAGGAGTGTCAGAAGCTTGCTTTCTCTAATATATAGTATGTCCTTGTGTGATGTGTCTGCACCCCACTGCTGACCCCTCACGGAACTTGTACAATGTTCCATTCCGAAGGAGAGACTTGCGCTTTTCTAGATATGTGACAATCTCCAGGAAGACGACTCGCTGCGGTTATCTGGCTGGGTACGAGTAGAAGCCATCACGACGAGGCTTTGCCTGTGGTGGCCTCAGGCTTGAATGCCTGGCAATTGTAATGTTTTACCATATTAGGGTTAGCGCGTGATTTTTCTCCGGCGCCCCTGATGCTTCGTTCGTCTACCTTCCCACCGAGCCCCCGAAACAACCTTCAGGAACTGAGCATCTGGAATCGGCATCAGATGGTGCCGTAATCGTACCTCAGTCTCATTTCGGGACGACCAAATCGGAAGGCCAGGGTTTCACCTTGCCTGCGACACACTTTTCAGCACTGGCCGTACTCACGTGACGGCGCTCCTTGCGTCCTTGACGCTCTTCACAATCTGAGTGTCAAGATAGCCGTCAGTCAAGGGTCATCCGAGTCATTGGAAACATTCGTCAGGCTCTTAGTAAAGAGGACAATTTGATTACCTATATTACGTTCTTACACACCATACTTTACATCCTCCAAACGCGTTTACCGTTGTGCTTCTCAGCACGCTTGAGGAGTCTCATCATACTCTCAAAGATCCTCCTGGGGAGCGGCGCGCTGGGAATAAGGTTTGCGGAAAATCATCAGGATGCTCCGCCTCGGTTCCTCCCGGTTTCCCCATCGACAGAGTCTCCAATGCTCGAGGAGCATGGTGAGTATTCCCAAAGGATGCCTCTTCAGTCTGCTCCCGCGCATGATTTTGTCCATATAGCGGGGGATGAGTAGAATACTTCGAGGTTACGGACCGAGAAGGAATCTCTGGCGATTACGTTGACGATTTTCTCCAACTAGGGATACCGACGGATACCTCTGCGTCTTTGGAGGCTAAAATACCCTAGAGCCAATCTCCAACTTGCAGCTATCTTATAGCCTGCTGGATCGCAGTGTGGACCTGAATTAGACTCTGGAATCCTGGTCAATCTGCCACTCTGCCATGAGTTCTAACACAGCCCGGGGGGGATTGCGAAGAGCTCGTTTACCAAGGCGCAGCCTCGCCTCTTGACTGAGAGAACAGCACCATTCGCCCAATGGCAATTCAAGAGTACTGGGAACCACTTCCCTACAAGTCTTCTCCCACGTTGTTCATGCCTCCTGCAACGTCTCGTATCGGCGACAATTACCGGCTCTCAAGAAGTCTGTACCTTCACCGTGCTCTTCTGAACAATAATATCTGCAATGTCGGCAATTGACACATCCCCCATGATATCAAAAATAGCCACCGGGGCCTCAAATTCCCTCATAATCCAGTTTCTTAGCTCAACTGCCAGAAGCGAGTCAACCCCATACGCGGCGAGCGTTTTGTTGGGCTCGACATCCTCAGGGGAAATGGACATGGCACGGGCAAGCTTAGCGGCTAACGCGCGGAACGCAATCCCTGCGCGTGCTTGCGGGTCAGTAGACTGTCGGAAGAGCGATGCTACATCGATATTAGATCCCGCGACACCCGCTTTGCTGTTTGGACCTGAAGAATTTGCCTCTTCTCTAGAAGGGTGGGCAAACTGCGCGAAGAACGGTTGCTCGAAATGGGGCGGCGGAGGTCCTTTTCTTTCTCGGAGAATGTCTGCCGGAGTGCGGAGGCCGAAGAGAACCTGGCCGCTGGCATGTTGTGGTGTTTTCCAAACGGAGCAGTGCGGGTGGAGACACATATCCAGCAATGCGAGGAGTTCCCTTGATTCGATGGGCTGCATGTCGTCCGTTGCGTGGCGTTGACGCTGAAAGGCAGCTGTTTCAGCGATGATCCCAGCGTCTCGCATCCAACCTAGGTCTAACGAGATGGCCTTTTGCCCGTGGGCGGCCCGGTAGCGGGCGAGTGTGTCCTGGAAAGTGCAGCCCGCAGCATAATTGGAGCTTGCCATCTGACCCGTCACGCCTAGGAGGGAGGATAGAAGGATGAAGAAGTCGAGTTTTAGCGGGAGGAGGCGGTGCAGATTCCACGAGGTTTGCACCTTCGATCGCATCGTCGATTCCCACTGCGAGAAGGTCATTGTATCCTGGAATATCGCGTCTTGCAGGACCATGGCAGCGTTGATGCAGCCCCTTATTGGAGGCATAGAGCGGGCGCAGTCGGCCAGCACGCTCGCAAGGTTGGATTCAGACGAAGCGTCGCAAGGGAAAGCGACCACGTTGATGCCGGCCGTCCTTAAATCAGTTAGCATGGCCGCGGCGGTCTTGGAGGATGCACCAGATCGCGAGAGAAGGATGATGTTTTTGGCTCCGCGGTCCACCATCCACCGGACGATTACTCGCCCGAGACCACCGGCTCCTCCTACCACCATATAAGAGGTATTCTGACTGAAAGTCCAGGGCTCGGCGAGCTGAAGATAGTTAGCTATGTGTCCCTAAAATGAACGGGAGAGCGAAGGCTAGCATACCCTGGACATAGGCGACATAGGCCCAGGTCCATGAACAGAAGACTCCCCATTGAGGTTCATGGGGTTCTCAGGGCCGGGTTTTGTGATTTCAATGACTCCCTCTTCAATAAGGTGCATAACCTTACCCATCGCACGAACTCTTGCGGCAGGGCATAGGGAAGCTGGGTCAAAGAACGAAACAGAGATGTTCCTGGGATAGAGAGGTATCGGAACCTCTATGTTGGCATCGTCATTGATCCCTCCAACCACTATTACTTGCCCCCCAGGGGCGATGCATCCCTCTAACGTCCGTATATGACCAACAGCCCCTGCAAAAGTACCCAGGACAACGCGAAAACCTTCATCCTTCGCAGCGCACACTAGGCTTGATTCGAAAGAGTCTGTGTCGGTAAAGAAGATTCGGTCCTCCGAAACGTCTGGCATATTCGCGACAAGCTGCTTTTGCTCAAGCAAGGCGGTACCGAATACCTGGGCACCGTACATCCGGGCAATACGGATCGCTATTCGGCCGATGTCGTCGGCGATGGAGTCGATGAGAACGCGATCGCCTGGTCGAATGCGCGCCAGTTCGACAATGGCATAGTAGGCAGACAAACCGGGCGTAACAAGTGTTATGACGGATTCGAAAGACAGCGATTTTGGTATTCTGACGGCGTTTTTCTCCTCTGCGCGAGCATGCCGGCTCAGTCTTTCCGCCACCACTAAAATTACCTGGTCGCCTGGACGAATTGCGTCGCAGGCGGAGCCTACGTGGGCCACCGTACCGGCCACATCACCTCGCACCAACCGACGGGAATGGGGAGATTCGGGTCTACTAGGATATATATCGATTTCAACGAGAGACGGCTTGAGGGTGACGCCGTTCGGAGAGGACCGGCTCCGAGGTTTGTGTTCTAGCAATGCTCGAAGTGCTGTTTCGCCAGTCGTGTCCTTGACAGCACGGCCGGTCATGAGGAAGCCATCACGAACAATATATTCCACTTCTTTGGATGGCGACAGGAACGCCACTTTGAGGACCTTTTCGATATATCGTGCACTGCAGGCCCAATCATTTTCGTCTTCCATTGCCAGAGTGATGATGTGGCTGTCCGCCTGCTCTGCACGGATGCAGCGAAGCAGCCCGTATACTGCACCATAGTCCGGGTACTGAGGGTCAGATATACTTGTTCCCGTTACCCATAGGAGCTTCTTGTGCGCAGTCAGGTTTTTGAGAGATGCAAAAGTCTCTTTTGTTAAATTTGCTACTATTGGGCGGTTGTTGAGTTCGGCAATACAAACGACAATGACATTCGAGTCCAATGTATCGGGTTGTGTTGGGCCCGATCCAAATATACAGATTCTGGATGACCACCCAATATGACGGAGGTGGGCACTTAGCTGCATGGCTAGGTCCTCTTGTTGCTGTGAGCTATCAATCACCAGTACTACCTGGGGTTGATACGGTGGCGGGCACGTATCACTGGGAGGTATCGCGGTGGTAATGATGATGCTCATATTGTGGCATTCATCAGAATCATAATCACGGAGAACCACATCACTCCCGGAAAAGCTGTTGGCGCGCAGGCACTGATCCCACAAGGGCTCACTCACGGCAGCTGAATGTGCACGCCACTCCTCACGCGCCCCCCACCAGCCGGGAACCAAACCCGCCATAAAGTTTGTAGCCACGTTGTCCGGCTTAACAGGCTCGAGCAGAATGAGACGCCCCCCAGGGGTGAGTGCAGTGCGAACATTGCGGATCGTTGCTTCGAGATCCAGGGTGGCATGCAACACACTGCCCGCAATTACCAAGTCGTATGAGCCTGGTGACACCCCCTGACTTGCAAGCGGCTTTTCCAAGTTTAGGGTGGAGAATTCTAGGCGACCCTCCGCCTGCAATTCCGGCCACCGCAGGCGAGCTTGCTCGAAGAAAGCCGGCGATATGTCCGTGTACGTGTAGGTGGCGAAGCTGGGTGCTCCTGTGCGAGCCTCCCGCTCCTGAAGGGCTGCCAGCACATGGCCCGTCATGCCCCCGGTTCCAGCGCCCACCTCCAGGATGCGTAGCGCCGGATTTTCGTGGGCTGCTAGGTCTAAGTAGCCGGCTAGCCGGCCGTCGGCGCACAGAGTTTGGAATAGGTGAGCATAGAAGATGCGAGCTTGGTCCGATTCGAAGACCACCTGTAGGGGGTCGATCTCACCTGTGAGAATCTGAGATAAGTTGCGCGCGCAGGTGGTGTAGAGCGCCCAGGCGGGTAGTACGCTCTCTATCTTGGAGAGCAGACCCTCGAGCTCCGCCTCAGTCATGGTGACCGCTTCCTGGCGTTGGATGGGAGTAAGGTGCTTGCGAACATGGTGCTCCATCCATTTGACATGCTCCCTCAAGGCCTCAGGGACCTTCTGCCGGTCTAGGAGAGCGAGAGTGCGGGCGGTTACGCGACTTAGGGTATCACATAGCATGGCATGGTCTTCAACGATACCAGTATCGTCTGGGGAGGTGCGGCCACCATACAGAGTCTGCAGTTGCTGTGGAACAAGCAAACTGAGCTGTGGCTTCCACTCGACGCTGTATAGCAGCTGTTTTTCGTCCCTTTTTGAGCCTGTCTTACCGGACACTGCCGCGGTAACGGCAGATTTCACCGTGAACAAGACTTCCCCGTTTTCCCCTTGGGCGGAAATACTCCCTCTTTCTCCAGAGATACTTTCGTTGTGCGTTGCCGCAGATGCCAGTTGAATGTAGCGGGAGCTTTGCCCGCAGGACGCTGAAAACCAGGCGTCTGCTATTCTAACAGGTATGTTGGCCGCTGGGAGTTGACCCGCAGCCGCCCGAAGCACATGAAAAGCCTGGTCCAGGACAGCTGGATGAATGAAGCTGGCGGTGCGGTGCTTTGGGGCTATATCAACGCGGGCTACGGCAGTTCTTTCGCCATCCCAATACACCTCTTGGAGGAGCTTGAACCAGTCTCCGTACTGGAGACCGTTGTTTGCGGCGTCGTGGTATAGCGCGACTGAGTCGATGGGATATGTGCAGACTGCCGACGCTTGCTCATGCTGTTTCTGTATGCCCTCGAAACGCGAAATATCCCCGTACTCAACCTGAATGTTCGCGCGGTAACTCTCCTTCCAGCGGCCCTGGGCATATGTGAAGATGCTCACATCAAACTGCCCAGTGTCCCCACCACGCGTGTTGGCATGGCGTAAACAGACTTGTGTTTCTACTCGCTCAGCCCAACTCTCGGGGACAATAATGGGGTTGATGAAGTCAGCTTCTTTAACGAGGTAGCCTGTAACGCGGCTACTGTTCGGCGCCGCCCGATGAACTGCTTCCATCGTCATGAGTAGCATACCAGCTGCAGGGTAGAGGATCGTGTCGCTAATCTTGTCGACGTCAGCCACGCCTGGTCAACACACGCATAAGGACTTTCCTACCTTGTGATCCCCAATCCAAGGATGTGATTCAACGCTGAAAAAGTTCCTCCACCGAGGCTGGAGCGGGTTCCAATCCGCAACGCGCATACCGAGAGTTTCCCTGCAGCTGCTTCCACGTAACCGAAAGTCGCGGCTCAGACGTGACTCGGTCCAGTACGGCGAGCGATCGAAAGGGTAAGCGGGACAATCAACGAGGAACGGCATAAAACCATCGTCTTGCTGGTTGACGGTGTCAATGCGGACGGGGTAGCCAATGCAGAACAATCGCCCCGAAAGTTCTAGCATGCATTCAATTGCTGATTGGGACCTATGCAGCGTGCTCAAGTACCGGATCTTGCTTTTCCCATGGGCGAGTGTGTCGTGGATTGGTCGTCGCAGCGCCGGGTGCGGGCCTATCTCGACGGCGTCGGTGATACCATCAAGTCGTTCGGCAAGAAATTGGACGGCGTTAAAGAATCGAACCGGAGATAGCATGTTGTCAACCCAGTAACGCGCTGTCGCCAGCACGGATGGGCTAACGGGTTGCCCTGAAACGGACGACACCATGGGGACTGGAACATCCGACGGGCCTTGAGAGACCCCCTCTAATTCCCCCATTAGCGACAAATACTCCTCCGAGATGCTTTCCATATATGGAGAATGGTAAGCGACACCGCCTGTTCTGAGCTTCTGTGCAAAGATGCCATCCGCATCAGCTTGGGACTTGACAGCATCAAGGGCCCATTCTGGGCCAGAGAGCGTGCAGTTAAGAGGACTGTTGACGCAGGCTATACGGACGGCAGAGTTGACACCAGTTACCCCGATATCCTCCAGGTACCCGAACACCTGGTCCTCCGATAAATTGATTGACATCATAGCCCCCGGCGAGGTCAAGTTTTGGACACGGAGCTTCTGGGCCACTTTGCCGCGGAAGTACGCGACCTTATATGCAGACTCCAACGACAACGCCCCAATCGTATAACTTGGCTTGAAATTAGTCGTCCTGTAAATCACAAGCGCTATGGGGGTGGGCGTCATACGCAGCAGCTATCTCCCCCGACGAGTGTCCGATAACAGCCTTCGGAGCGACACGAAAGCTCTTTAGCAGCTCCACCAAGCCGATTTGCACCGCTGTGCAGAGAGACTGGGAAATTTCAGGCATATCGGTTTTATCGGAATGATGGAGTTCAGCTTGTATCGAGTGTTAACCCTGTATTCCCAGCCATAAATGAGGATGCCTACCGAGCAAGGACCAGGAACATCCGAGGGTTCTGTGGATAGCATCAATCCGTTCTATGGTCGTGGCAAACACAGGGTACTCGAGGAGTTCCAACCCCATTTGAGCGTACTGAGCTGCCTGTCCAGTGAATACAAACGCTAGTCCAACTCCTGTCGCGCTTCGAACCGCTTTAGCTGGCAAGATGGCTTTATCTCCTCGGCTGACAGCAAAATTCCTCCACAACATGCGCCCGCGCCTATTGGAAAGAGTATACGCAAGTCGATTGAGTCGATCCTGGCTCAAAGGTATGGTGTCGTTGAAGAATGAAGTATAAGCCTGTGTCAGGCGTTGTGTGGCGTTCTCGTCGGCTGCAGTCCAAATGAGTAACCTTGGGGAGAAGAAGGCCTTTTTTATTCCATTTGAACGCTTAGAGACGCTACCACTGTTTATTCCATTATGGTGATTATGATACTCATTTTCGTGAATTGCTATGAGGTCATCATCAGTCTTCGAATTGGGCTGCTCTATCCCGTTAACAGCACCATTCGGCCCCGTGAGGGAGGGCGCTTTTGCGATCGTGCAGTGATTTCCAGGTAGCCCTCGGTCGTGAAGATAATGGAGGGCATCGTCTAGTATTATGTGCGAGTTGGAGCCCCCAAATCCGAATGAGTTGACTGATATGCGACGTAGCCCGGGACCCGGCCACTTTACACTTTCGGAGGGTATCTATGCGCTGCCTGATTATTATTGTGATACCTATAAGAGCTCGAAGAACGTACCACGATATGAAAGAGACGGGCATCAATTTCAGGATTGATCTTTTCGAACAGCGCGTTCGGGGGAATGATTCCCTTTTCCAGGATGACTGCGGCGGAGGTCAACAAAATACACCGAAATGCCATGTGAGACCCCCAGGAGGCATACGGATAGCTTTAACAAGACTTGCGAGACCACTCGCTCCTTCAAGATGCCCGATATTGGCTTTGACGGAGCCCCTGCCGTGATTGTCTGTCAGCGAGTGGCGAAGCTGATATCATGCCGGGGACCGAGGCCAAATGACGTACACATAAAGAGGGTGTTCAGGAGACCGATATTCGCCGAATGCACGGCCAAGAGCTTTCACCTCGATTGGGTCGCCTACAGGGGTCCCGGTTCCTACCCGGAGTTTAGGACAGCTGATCGATCGAGGGTTGAAAGACGGTATGTGCGCTCGCTCACTCACCGTGGGCCTCGACGTAGCGCGTTTTATCCAGCGGCAAGCAAGCTTGTTTGTAGACGTGACGAATCAAATCCTCTTGAGACTGCACACTCGGCTGGGTCAGTACGGGGGTGCATCCATCCTGGTTCGAACCGGTGCCACGGATGACAGCGCGGATCATGTCCCCATCGTTAACAGCAGCAAGGATGGGCTTGAGAATTATAGCAACGACACCTTCGCCTCTGGCGTAGCCGTTGGCTCGATGGTCAAAGCTGTAGCAGAGGCCGTCCGGGGAGAGGAAATTCTGGACGGACAGCATTTGGAACACAGCTGGGTCAAGGAGCAAGTTTGACCCCGTCACAATGGCCTGCCCTTATTAGAAAGGAGAAATAGACTGAAAGGGGATAGTCATCTTGCAGAGCAGGGAAGCCTCACGCAATTGGAATCCCCACTATGCAGTGTCTTACAGGCCATATCTACCGCCGACAAGCTACTCGAGCAAGCCGTGTTTATGTGCATGCTGGGCCCACGCAGGTCGAAGTACCAGCTCATGCGGTTGGGTATCATACATGCAACGGCGTTTCCGGTCGCAGCGAAACGATCTATATTATCGGGGTCCATGGCGCCCATTCTGGCGTAGTCGTCCAGCATCGACGCAGCAAAAACGGCGGTTCGCGAGCCTCTAATCTTTTCCGCAGGAAGACCAGCTATCTCGATCAGCCTCATTGGAGTTTGGGTGAGATAGGGTTTCCCTGTCTCTCACCGGTCTCTAAGGCTCGATACGACACCTCCAAAGTCCATCGTTGAAGCGGATCCATGGACGCCGCCTCCTTCGCTGTGACTGAGAAGAAGGGGGCGTCGAAAGACCGCACGTCATCCGTAATGAAGTGGCCGGCATAATCAGGAGCCTGGACGAGGGGATGGTTCTGGTCAGTTACCAACGAGCTGGGAAAAGACGGTGGTAGCGTGGAGTCTTACAGTGCCAGTTTCCCCACCGAGAGAAGAGCCAAAATCCAAGCGAGACGAAGGCCATTCGGACTTCAAATTCCGGCGATTCTGAAGAACATCCCAAAAAGCGAGATCATCCTCGACAGCGGATGGGAATTTGAATGCATAACCGATAACGGCGATCCCTTCTAACCCGGGCATGTTTGACAGGTTGGAGCGTGCAGGGTGGTACCGTGGCTCGGGGACAGAGGACAGGGCTGATTGAGCAACGTGCAGGAGTGAAAAAGTACGTTTGTTTTTATAGTATTTCCCTCCGACGACAGCTCGTGTTCACAACGGTCTTGACCAGGGCACAGCTCCATCAGGAGCACCTCTTCGACCAATGACACTTCCACAGCCCGTGAGGCCCCTGTTGGAGGTGCTTCAGATTGATTCTCTTCGTCATGATATCCCAGCACCCTCAGTTCCCCGACCGCGACCGTGGCGACACGGGAAGGACTGAGAGGCCGGAAGGCGCCATCGGCAGTGAGCTGGGCCAGGGGCGGGGAAACAAAGTGGAGAGACGGGACGGGATTCGGCGCTATTTTCGTTGACGAGTCTTCTGCAGACACGAAAAGGCTCCCGTTGTTTCGAGTTCAAGGAGGATCAACATTATTAGGGCTTTGCGAGCGGGCGGTGAGCGGGCTCTCAAAGGACCGACCTCTTGGGGAGCACAAACTAATCATAATGTGGGTTCTACAGTGCTCCAAAAGAAAGACAATCATTGATTCGAAGCGGGAAAGATATTCAATAGGTGCCACCAACACGAGCATTTCTTGCGCCAGAAAGGCCTGGCTGCCTCCCTCCCTCGCTGAGGACGAATTGCGTGGTCTGAGTGATTGCCAGGCCGCGGGCGCCGTCATGCAACCTTTCTGTCGATTCAGACGGCCCCATTAGATTCATCTCCTTGGCTCTGTCAATTCCTGCGCGGTTGCCCTTGCCGCTCACAAAGCTTTCCGTTTGCAATTCGTAGCTCCCGTCGTAGGGTTTGCGCCCGCTCCCCTTGCTCATTTTCTTGAGCTGGCGGACAAGGCCAGTCTCCTGGATAATTTTGGGAATACACGGGAGGCAGATGATGAAGAAACCGCAGGTCATCTCGGCCATGGCCCAGAACGCCAATGGGCCGAGTGTGTAAACGGAGTCTGCCGACCTGCCGTGGGCGACGGTGACAGCACATCTGAAAGCGGCCGAAACGCAGGCACTGGATATTTCGTTAGTCTCCTGAGCTTTGAAGCTTGTGCGTCTCACTGGGGAGGGATGGCGTACAGCAAGCCGAGTCCGAAGATAAATGAGACGCCCAACCTCTTCCGCCACGACATCTTCAAGGTCCAGATGATGCGCTGCGGGAGCAGAAAGATCACCACGTCACATACGAGATGGATGCATGCCGAGGCTACTTGAAGCTTGTACAGGTCAAAGCAGTCGCCCTGGACCCGGAAATCGTAGATGGCTTTGTGCGGGATACACTGGAGATTCAACGCAACAATGATGGCGATGTTGGCGGTGATCTGAACGAAGATAATCGTGGCACAGCCGATCCAGAAAGGACTTTTTATTCGAGGACCGATGGGAGCAAATACTCGGCACCACTCGACCAGAATGCCCACTTTCAAGGCAGGAAGGACGCACGAGTAGCAGACGCCGAAGATGAGCACATACTGGTCGCCGTTAGCTCTCCTTCCGCGTGCACCGCCAGAGGCTTACTCACATACTGCGTCGGAATGACATCCCGAAGGCGTACATTCCATGTGTGGACAAAGTATCCTGGTGTTTCTATCAGCGCCAGAGTGCAGTACGTTGCACCCCAGAAACATCCCTATGACATCCATCAGCACAAACACAAGAGCCAGACCGGCATACAAGGCACTGGGAATGACCGACGTAGGCAATGATGACCAGCACTACAAGAGATTCTCGCGTTAGCAATCGGTATGAATGTGGTGCGAGAAGATCGGGCGGTATACCTTCTTCAACCTGGAATTTCCGCAACAAGAACACTCTGGCGTACCCGCGCATGAAAAAACACGCTGTGGCAAAGGCAGCGCACGCAGAGAGCACACCAATTGCAAGACCGTTCTCATTAGGGGGATTATCGAGCTGTGGTATCACGCCGGCCGGCGGCGCCAGAGCAGGCCCGTCGAGGTCCATGGCGAGGTGAGCTGGTTTGGCGGGATTCAAAAGTTCAAGGAAGAGTCGAGAAAGAATCGTCCGGTCTTATCCATGTGGTGTCGCTTGACGGTCAGGGATGGCCACAAGGACCATCTTCGGAGAGTCTCGCAATCCCGTGTCCAGCCCTTTGGCGAAATAACTTGTGCCGTCAACCGACAGGGGTCCGAATCCTTGACAACGGGAAAGACGGGAAGATCCCTGACTGCCTGACACAAGTTCAAAGAGACCAACAGCAATTTCCTCCTGTTGGGGTTCCGAATCCTCGGCGTTGGAGTCCTCCCCTCTCAAATCAGCGCGACCTCCTCCTTTTCTTTCTGTCGTTCGTGTCTCGTGTTGTCGCCATGCCAGAAGAGCAGGTCTATCACATTCACCCTCTCGGCTGGGAGGGTGATCCCGAAGAAGAGAGGTTCAAGGTATCGACGCTCGACTATTTGTCGGTGCAGACCTACAACAACTATGCGCTGTTCTTCCGCTTGGCCGATGGGGAGAAGCACAATGCTGTCGAGGTGCTCAAAGCCGGCCTCGAACGAACCCTGAGCCAGGCGAGACACCTTTGCGGCACAATCGAGCGCGACCCTTCAGGTGGTCATTCGTTTTACAAGCGGAAGGACAGCACTGTGCGGTTCATCGTGCAATGGCTCGACTCGGAGCAGTACCCATCCTTAGACGACATCGAGCAGTCGCACTTCTCCGCGGTTAAACTAGGGGATCTCAACCTTTGGAGTGTGCCCCCAATGACTTACGGCGAAAAGCCTGAAGCCAATCCTGATAACCATCCGGTTGTAGCGGCTTACAAGGCAAACTTCGTCCGTGGCGGGCTGGTCTTCATTATGCACCACCACCACTACTCGAACGACATCATGGGCTGGGCGGGTCTAACACACCAGCTGGCCGAGAACTGCTATGCTCTCATCAACAAAACTCCATTCCCGGAGTGGGATCCCGAGAACCTCGATCACTCACGTTTGATCAAGCCTGATCCTCCGGAGGAGGCGAAAGTCGATGGGCCTCCTGCCCCCCAGCGTCATCCGGAGCAGCTGCCAGGCATATCTCTGCTCTTCCACCTCCCCAAGAGCAAAGCGGCAGAGTTGAAAGCTCTAGCAAAGCCCCAAGACGGTAGCTGGGTGTCTACCTATGACGCCTTTTCGGCGTTTATCTACCGCCACCTCACTCGCGTCCGGGCTCCCGTTTTCAAGCCAGACACATCTGCTCCTCTTTTCTGGGTCGAGGCTGTGGATATGCGGCGACGCTTCCACAGCCCAAAGGTCCCTCCGCGTCTCCAGGGGAATGTCATGTCGGCGGCGATGAATACAACCGCACCTGTCACGCAACCAACAATCTCGGAAATTATCTCTGAATGGCCCTTCTGGAAGCTGGCCGCATATATCCGCGCGCTGACCAACAGCGTTACCCAAGAGAGCCTTGACGCGATGCTTAACATGGTTGCCATGGTCCGCGACAAGTCGACGTTGAACATCCGCATCGACTCCCAGCCTCCGATGTCTCTCCTCCAGACCGACCATCGCGACGCCAACATCACGGGCGCGAACTTTGGCTTTGCCTCTCCCATCACGTACCGCCACTTGCTGGACTGCGTGACAAACGGTGTAATCGTCATCTACCCGCCGCGGACGAACGCCGCCAATCCGGACGAGGGCTGCGAGTTTGCCATTTTCTACGAGAGGGATCTCGCACAGACTCTTATCGACGACCCGGAGTGGAACAAGTATTTCGAGTACAGGGGAATTGACGCTATTGACGCCGCTTCCTCGGTGTCGTAGCCGTAAATAGCCAGTCAAACAGTCACAGATAGTTACGAAATGAATATAGTCGGTGGCTTGGACCACAGTCAACTTCCGCTGTCGCGCTCAATAAATCTTACACATCTCCCCAAGATTCTGGACCTCCCAGTACCCCCTGACCATCTTCAAGCTCGCCGTAAACCGCTCCCCCTCCACCCACCCACAACCCCCAAACTCGCCGCATGATAAACAACACTACAAACAGCAGTGACCTAATCCTCCGAAATACACGTCAACTCCCCCCGCCCAACAAGATGCACCGACTGCTGCGTCTCAAACGCTGCGCGGGAGAACGAGACGAGCGCGTCTCTGTCCGGGAACGAATACTTGATCCGGGGCCCGTTCTCGGTGACGACGTTTTCGCCGTCTGGCCCCGTGGATGTCGCCGTCAGCAAGGGGAGGGGTAAGGACGCGAAGGAGCCCCGGTCGTGGGTGTCTGCGTTCCCGGCAGCATTTGGGGTTCTTTTCAGCCGGAGGATTTAGGCGACTTCGTGGGGAGTGGAGAAGGGGGATTCATGTTAGATTTCTGAAGGTGCAGAGTACGCAAAGGGCTGATTTATTACGGGTATTTGGGTTGAGAGATTCTTCCGGGGTTATATCTGGCGTGGGTAGGAGGAGGTAATCATTGGGGGCAGTGGATGGGGGGAATGTATGCAGCTGTGCAAGGTTCCCCCGACATTTATGTGGACACCACCATTGAGACCAAAGGCTGAGGACTGTCGGACAAACGATAATGCGCACAAATGCTTGTCTTCGGCCTTAATGCATATTAACTCAGGCACGGGCCTTGTCTTCCCTGCACACACGTATTGCCAAGTACTTTAGTTTGCGGGAGATCTCGTGTCGGAGAATAAAAGTATCATCTGTGCGCACGTTCCGTCGACGGCGGAGTATTGACCGGAATGATACCCATATTCCTTGTTTTCATGCCATAATTTGACGTTAGAGTCTATCTATAGTACGTATAATAAAAGGTGTGAGGAGTTAGGATAAGCTGTCCTTGATCTTATCTTGTTAGTTTTCAGCGTAGACCTCCCAGCTCTCCATATTTAGATCCCAGAGGCGCACTTCACTCTGTTATATACCAGCGAGGGAGAGAGTTGACAGTCATTAGGGAGCCTGAGGCGTTGGTGCTCTCGACGACGCGAATTGTAGGATATTATTGCTGAGAGGGGCGATATGGCAGGAAAGTAGGGTATTTTTCCGTAGCAAGCGGAGGGATGGTTAGTCGCGCCCCCGTCACCATATTACGGATGAATTGTGAAGTGTGCTTCACATTTAGTACGGAGTAAGGTCTGATACGTTCCCAGATTCAATAGCTTCATGGGTGGGAGCAATACATTATTACTTAGAGGCAGGCAGTCTGCTAGACTATCTGCGCTAGATATTGCGGTACTAGAATTGTCGACAGGATGACGACTATACGACTGGAAAGCCGTCGAGTAGAGAATATAGAAGCTTGGAGACGCAAGTATGATAAAATAATTTCAACGAACAACCAAACACACACACTCCACCCAGGATTCTGAAGCCTAATCCCCTCCGACTCCGGTGGACCCTTATGCACTGCAATCTCATCAGCACAGGCCGTCTTAAAGTCCAGGATTGTGGGGGGAAATACCTTTCAATACCCTTTCTCGCATGAAGGATATATCACATCAACACAAAACCTACATGTCGTAGTGGGTAAAGGCGGATTTGGCGTTATGGCTATTGCGAGTGATTGAAATGGCAGGGTCAGAATTGATCCCCTGCGGTGCAGGATGGGCTCGTAGCCAAGGGACGAAAGGTCGCCATCCTGCCCAGCACCGATGATCTTCTCTTCATTCGACTCTGCGTGGACAATCTCGTTCTTCGGCGCCATAATAACGAACCATCAGGATTTGCAGGGGCAGAACAAGGCCGAGATGCCAGGAAATCCGTCCTATACGTGCCCGGACCCAACACGAGCACTCGAGAACCGGTAGCAAAAGATGACCAATTGCAGTAAACAGACCCAGAGTTCAGTGCACCTGTACGACGTCATCTTCTTTCTGTCCTATTCCAAGAGGACCACCTCTTCCCCCGCAGTCAGACCCGCAGATCCATCGCTCTTGGCCTTCCTGGTATCTGTTTACGGTCGCGGGGGCTGGGGTAGTGGCTGTGTGCGGAGTTGTACAAATATGATGGACTGAATTGTTACCGTGCTGTCCGGATAGTGAATGGGAACAGAGACATGTACCTGTGATGTCTTTACTCGAATACTGCCAGAGCCAGACTGCTCGTCGACTAACTCCTCATCTAGTGCTTCGTCCAGTATTTCGTCCAGTACCTCGTCCTCCGGACTAGGCGCTTTCCCACTATTCAAATCCACAAGCTCCTGAATCCCGTGGAGCATATGGCGCAACCGAATGATCCGGATTTCGCGGTGCAGTTTCTCGAGTTGGCGATGGAGGATGCGGAAGCGCTTGTGAGGCCTTTCTTCATTGCCGGATAGGGCCTTGGTGGTGGGGTGCTTGAACCGTTCGAGAGATGGGAGGTGGCTCGATGGGTAGCTTGTGACGGTAGCCATTTTATTCATGTTCGTGAATGTGAGTGTGGGTGTGAGTTGGTCTGTTGTTTGAGGTTTTCCCATGTTTTCCATGTTGGTAGATTATGGGTTCAGTGGGTTCAGCGATAAAGAGCAGCGTGGTGGTAGAAGATGGAAGACTTGCAGAGAGCTTTGGAATCCCATATTACCTTTCCGTCATAGTAGAAATGGCATGGAATTGCACGCCGGCCAGAGGCAAACCGCAAACCCTAACTTGTCCATGAGGACGGCCAAATGTCGACGGCATACGTTTCCGACCACAACACCCCGTCACGCGCTCTATCAAACTTTTCTCCAGACAAAGGTGCTCCAGAGTACCTCCCTGTGGAACACTGGATTGTCGAGATACAGTTTGAGACCTGGTGGTCATGACGGGACGTCTCGTGCCGTCGGTTACTCAGGACTCTACGGGGACGCACCGGGAGGACCCGAGGGACACTTCATTCTGGAGGGACAGAGACCAAACTCAGGCTACCGGCATTGTCCCGCCTGATGCTCTGTTTTATACTTTGTCGCCTGGTCCCGTGGAATGCACTGGGATGTTATGGGAGCTTGACACAAGAATTTACGGGCCAGGATGAATCATATTTATCACTGCTAGGATATACTCATGCAAAAACGACAAATACGCAAACCAAACGGAAAAAAAACGACAATCCAGCAGAATCATTCAAAACCCAAAATCTACCCTAAACAAAACAAGTCTACACCAAACAAACTCTATAATGGATTCTTCCTCGGCCGCCCCCTCCCCCTCTTCACGGGCGGTGGGACCGGTGCCTCTATCGAGGGAATAACTACCTGAGCCTGAGCTTGAGTCTTCCTTCCTCGTCGCCCAGGCGCACCGACATTGGGCGTCGCAGAACGCGGCCGTCCACGCGGTCTCTTCGCAGCCGCAGCCGCAGGTGCAAAGACAGCAAGAGGATCAGGACTTTCCTGTATCACCACGCGAGCGGAATCAGTAACATACCTGCCATCCCTGTAGTAATCGCCCAGGTCACGGTCACTGTCACGGTGTTGGTGGCGTGGCGAGGAGGGATACATCCCCGATGCTGTTGCGATGGGGGATGCGGGGGAATAGTAATCTAGCGGTGGAGGGGCATTTTCGTCGTCAACAGGCTCCGTCCCCCACGGCGTGAGGAGGGCATAGAGCTTGATGAGGCTGTGGAAGTAGCCGAAGAGAATGTACCCCGGGAGGAGGAGGATATCCTGGTGTTCGCGGAGGAAGTACGGGGTTACCTTTATCAATTTTGACAGAAGGATCCAGCGGAGGAGGTGGTGGAGGGCGTCGTGGTCCTCTTTCGCTAGTTTACTGTGGTGTAGGGTGTAGATGAGGGCGGCGTCGTAGGGGAGGGCGAAGTTCACGAGGGAGGTGAGATGCACGGCGTAGATGCACCAGGGGTGGCGGTACCAGGGGGTGAGTTCGGTGAGGAGGGAGGAGGCATTGTTGCGCCATGCTATGCGGGAGGCCTGCAGGGATTGGGTGAGGAAGTCTGGACCTGACGAGGGGAGGGTTGTCTCGATCTGGGCGTCGTCAGAGTATTGGATTTTGATCCTGTAGCCGCTTCCTACGGTCCAGCGGGTTATGAAACTGTCCGTGTGGTCTTCTACCACAGCTGGGGCAGGGGCAGGGGCGGAGTATCCGTCTGTAAAGGCGTCGAGGAATTTGCGGTCTGTGAGGATCTCGGATCTGTGCGCGGAGGTGAGGCTTGAGACGGCAAAGACGCCGCCGTCGAGGGCGTTCGTGGCGCGGGTCTCGAAGTTCTGGCGCTCTAGATCCAGAGCACCGAGCATGTTCCAGAAGGATGCGAAGCTGAAGCCGCGCTCTGTGCGTCGGAGGCGCTTGTTCGTCCCGACGATGCCGATATTGGGGTTCTCGAGGGGTGCGAGCAGGGCAGGGAGGAAGCGGGCAGAGGGCCAGAAGACGTGGTCGTCAAGGAGGACGACGATCTTGGTGCTCACGTAGCCGAGTCCATGTGCGATTTGCATGCGCTTGTTGGCGATGCTTGATGCCTTGACGCTGATCTTGGTGTAGGGAAATCTTTGCTGGTAGGGAGCCACGATTGCCTTTGCCGTGGAGGTCATCTCGCTGCTGGTTGTGACGATGAGGACCACGCCCGGCTCGTTGATCAGGCACGACATCAGGCATTCTTCGAACCCTCGATGCTCAAGGTCATTCGTGGGGATGATAACTGTGCAGTCGCGCGGACGAACGGTGGGCTTCCTCGGCACGGGTGTTGGCCGATAAAGCCAGAAGGAGACTATGTGCACGACGAGTCGGATGTACCGGAAGAGAAACAGATAGACAAAGTAGTTTGTCATCGGATCTGCGTGCAGCTTACTCGCATAGCCTTGAGCGTCCTTCGGGAGGAAAGTGATGAGTGTCTTGACCAGGCCCTTCTTTGTAATGTGTCGCCAGAGCTTATCGCGGCATTTCCTGGGACAGTAGAACTTGGATGCCCAGTTGTGTAACCCCGTTACGGTGGCAACTGTCCCATTCACACGGCTCTGGACGAGGCCTTTTGCGGTGGTGAAGTGCTTCCGTCCCATCGCCAGGATGGGCTTCGTGTATGGCGAGATATACGGCGAGACATGGGGGGAGGTGAGTGCCAGAGGCAGCAGTAGTGCAACGAGTACGATGAGCATGTTAGCTGATAAAGTTGAATTAGAACCTGGAAGAAAAATAATTCGCCTCATCCTGCGTTGGGAAGGGCTTAGCATTTGAATCGGCCATCGACGATCTGTGAAAGAAAGGAGCGAGATAAAGGCCAGCTGAGGGTAAAGAGCCAACTCGATCCTCGCCGAAAGGGCTTTCGAGGCTACAAATGAGTAAACCAAAGGGAAATGGATTCTCCAGTTTCGCATTTGTTCTAAAATATCTACCATACAAAGACAGTCAAACCTGTCGACGAAACCCTTTGTCCAGGCCACGGTCTTTGTCCAACATCTGTATAAGGATCCTCCCTGCCTTCGACCCTCGACCCTCGAATCCTCCAGCCAGAAATGGCTGCACACTCTCTACGGCATGAATAGGCTCAACATCTACGACAAGAGGAACACTTGCAGGATGCATTCTTGTTCGAGTTCAAGCTGCTCCCCTTGAACGCAGCCCTCGACCGCAGATCGCAACGCACCCCACCCGTAGCTTCGAAATAGCACGGTACGATGGACTCCCGCCGCTGCTCCCCGTCACCACAAACAGCCGAAAGAACCGGGAACAACACGAAGCCATCATAGCAGTATGGGTTTTCTCTTGCTTACACCTACAGACGCACGCGAACCCGGAAAAGTTCTTGTGGCAGTTCTTGCAGACAGCCATCTTGGTAGTTTGGTTTGGCTTGGGTTGCGGACGGTTAGTTGGCTTTAAGGTTTTAATAGTTGCGCAGTGAGCAGGTGTTGTTTTTTGGGCCTGTGGTTTGGAGCTTGGGACTATGGATGCTTGGTTTGTTAGTTGGTGCTGTGGAGGGTTACGGATAGTACAGGTGCTGGGGTATGGACTCGCAGATTCTGCACGGATGATAGAGAGATCGGTCCTAGTTGTGTTTAGATGTTCTGAGGTTATGGACTCGCAGGTTCTGCAGTGTTGCGAGAAAAGGAAGAGACGACCGGCGTGTGGGTAGGATATTTATAGCCCACTAGCTTCTGCGGATCCCAGCTATTGTACTTATTACCTAGGTAATATCATTGAGATAAAGTAGATTTGGCTGGCTCTGTTTGCTTAATTGTCAGGACTGTTCACTTTCAGTTTGCTAAAGCTGTTTGTTGCTGTAACAATGGTAGTTGATGGGCCTGTCTCGAGAGCTCGAAGCTAAGCTCTTTGTAAGAGCTATGCACCAAGGGATGAGGGATATATTATCCTTTCCTTGAGTTCAGAAGCAGTAGTCGAAAGACGCTTCTTCCTGAGCGCGAACAAGCGATTTTGTATGCGACGAGATCGGCCAACGAAGGCCGTCGACAAGCATGAAATTTGAAAATGCTATTAAGATTACCCGTTTCCTGGCAGGCGGTTCGGAGGTCATTCCAGAGATATATAGCAACGGATGATAATCAAGAATCGTAGTAGAAAATGTTATATCATTCGTGTATCATAAGCGCTGGGAGATATACTAAATCACACTTTTCGTCATTAGCTCTATACCCCGTACCCTTCCTTGCTGGAAAGAGCAGGGAGAAAGGGAACAAAAATCAGAAGTCCGTAGATGAGCGAGGCAGCGTCCAGCACTGCTTCAGTAAGCCATGGCCGGGGCACTCAGTTGGGACTGGAAGAGCAGGAATAATCCACTTTCGGGCGATATCCAAGCTGGGTTGCGAACAGTCAGATCGTCGACATGGACGGTGCCGCCGCATATCCAAGACTCACGAGGTAACATCAACTAGGAGAAGTGAATACCCTCGGTATTGCAGCTGTGTAGAAGTCGCAGGAAATCATTCTCATCACACTTGTTTGCACGCGCATTCGCCAATCCAGCCTGGTCGAGAATCCGCTGGATCTTCAGCTGAATTAACCTCGTCACCAGATTCCGAGCAACCTGGTGTCCGGCAACCGTAATAATCGGGCCGGTCTGGGAAGCAGCGGCCGCACCCTTATCGCCATTCCCCACATCTCCCATGAAGATGTCCGCGTCGTCTTCATCACCCTCCGGCGCACCCGCCTCCTCAACACTATCCATATCCACATCCTCCGCCTCCTTCGACGCAAACTTCTCGGGAAACGGCGTCTTCCCAGTCAAAAGATCGACATCCGCCTCGGTAACCAACTCAGGGTGCATAGAAGCCCACGTAATCCAATTCCGCTCAATCATGGCCCGGATCTTCGTCGCCATAAACCCCGCGCGCAGCGTTTTGTTCTTCCGCACGAAGCAGATTCGGAGCATCCCGTCCCACTCGTCCCAGCTGATATCCGGGCGCTGCGGTTTCGGCTCGACGCGGACAACGCTGGATTCAACTTGTGGAGGGGGGCGGAAGTTATTACGTCCAACTTTCATAATGTGTGAGACGCGTGAGAAGAATTGCACGTTCACGGAGAGTCGGGAGTAGAGGGCGTCACCGGGGCGAGCGATCAATCGGAGAGCGAACTCGCGCTGAACCATGAGAACGCACATTTTCGGGGGATTCGGCATGGAGAGGAGTTTGAATATGAGGGGCGAGGAGATCTACCTGGTTAGCTGAACCACCAAGACACACAACCCGGAAACTGCGGACGGAGACGAACTTGATACGGCGTATTACTGATGCACACCTGGAACGGCGGCAACTTGGACAAATCCGTCTTGATGAAATCCCCCAGCACAATCTGCAGTTTCTTCTCCTTCGGCGTCCCCTGCACGCTCTTGGTCAATTCCGCCGCCATCCTCGGATCCAGCTCCACCGCAACGACCTTCTTCGCCTTCTCGAGAATCCGACTGGTCAGGATACCCGGTCCAGGACCAACCTCTAGCACCGTCTGGCTCGGCTGGACGTTCGCTTTTTCGACGATATTGTCGGCGATCGCTCCATTTTTCAGAATGTGCTGGCCGATGTCTGTGTTGAACTTGAAAATCGTAGACCCTGCTTTGCCGAGGGCACCGGACGCACCCTTAGGCGGCTTTTGATATGGAGAGGCGGAGGCTCGGGCGGCCTTTTTGCGCTGGACTTTGCCCATGGCGTCGTGAAGGTTGTGGTCGCGATGTGCAGATTTTCGGTTGTTGGGAGACTTTTTTTCTTATCAGCGGTGCGCATGGCACGTGATGATAAGATGATGGGCGTGCCTTCCCGAAGGGGATTCTCACGTGACAGTAGTGTCTCCAACCGGTTCTTCGTCTTGAGATCGCAAGTAACTATCGTTGACAGTTTTCATCAGTACACTGCTCAGAAATCCAGTTTTCCGTTATATTCTTGTAGATTATTCTTTCCTACTTACTACTTGTTTCCCTGTCAGTGTTATAAACTCATGTGATAGTTTAAGTTTGACCGACTGGTAGTCCTTCACAAAGTACATCCAGCTTCTTATTGTATTTCTTGACTATCTGAAAACACGACACCACCAGACTTGAAAACATCGATATGGTCAGCGCACATGCCAAATCCGGATCCCATGCCTGTGTGAGACACCGAAACTAACTATTCATTCGAATCCGTCACACTGACACGGGGCTCACACCACGAACAAGTCCCATCTCCGCGTTGCGCAACAGGGACTCCAGATTCAAATACGAAATCAACATTCCTCTCCGCAAACTTCTTCCTAACAGCAGCGTACACATCCAGAGTTTCTTCATACCCATACATTCGCTCCTGGAAGATAAAGGTTCTCAAGCTCGGGATCGGGACGGTCGCTATCTCCTCCGCCATCTCCAGTAGATAGCTGATGTCAGCCTGCCGCTCACTTGGCAGCATCGCCCAGGGACTGTACCGCCAGCTCGAGATTCTGAAGGTCTCCACACTCGCGGGGAGGAGCCACTGCAGAGCCTGTGCGTGGTGCATTCCCGACCCCTCCGCGAGGGCTAGGTTGTGGTAGTAGACATAGGATGGGACACTCAGGACGCGGAGGGCGTGGCAGGCCGTGAAGGACCAGGGGGCGTCGTTGTGTAGGCCGAGTCTGGTGATGGGGTATCCCCTGGGGCATCTTGCGCCAGAGGAGATGTGGAGTTCTTTGAGGTTGTTGGAGAGGGCCCGGACAGTTTCGGTGAGGGCGGAATGGGTGGTCAGTTGGAGGAGCAAGTGTTTACAGAGCTCGCAGCGGAGAACTTTGAGGCTTGCGATTGAGCGGGCTACGCCGGCGAGGTTTGCCAGGGACGCTGGGTCCATGATTTCGAGTTCGCGGAGGGACTGGGACGCGCCGATGGGGAAGGAGTGGGCGTGATGTGTGATGGGAGACGACGAAGCCAGGCACAGGGAGCGCAGCTTGGGGAGGCTGACCAATACACGCAGGAAGGAAGCTCGATTGAGACTGTCGAGGCGTTGCACCTCGGCTTGTTCCACGTTCTCGAGGATGTTGCGGCCCATGGGTAGCGACGCGAGGGTCACGAAGACGGTCGTGAATATCCACTGGAAGGGATCGTCGTGGGGGACAGTGCCGACGGTATATTTGAAGAGCGTGAGGTTCCGCGCACGCAGGAGAACTAAAGCCAGCTGGAGTGCAGCGTCTCGTGCGCCCTTCGCATCCGCGTCCCACTTCTGCACGAGGCGTTTCTTCTTGCCACGGACAGCACTCCAAACCGAATGAGACTGCCTTGGTGTCTAACCAGCGGAACCCAGGTATTATTTTCGTGGATGAGGAAGCTCTTCACATGTCCCGCAAGACGCGGCTGTAAGACCAGCGTGCGGTACAGACTGTTGAGCTGCAGCCCGTGAGAGATGTACACAGCTCGATAGAGCAGCGGCTGGACGGCGAAATAAAACTGGCGAGAGACGAAGATGAGGGAATGGAGTGTTTTGAGTGCGACGAAGAGCTCGTGGCTCCTGTGGCCTTTCTCGAAATAGGCATCTCGGTCGTGCACGATATACTGGAGGATCTCGAAGAGGATCTCATTGGGTAAGTGCGCGGCGAATTGTTCAGGGGCGTACTGGACAGCAAATGAGGGTGATAGATGAGAAATCTCATCATCAGGGGGGTCTTGCTGTATTACATCTGGTTGTGATACCATTACAACTGGGTGTGGTGGTCCAGTGTTCAGCGCACTCTGTGAGAACCCCATCTTTGAAGCATCGATGTGAGGCAAGGAAGGAAGGAAAAGAGGAGCTGTGAGAACTGAAGGAGGATTGTTGAAAGTGTTAGGAAAAGAGCGCAAATTTATAGCAATGTCTGTTGTCTATCAAGTGAAATGCCTTAACGCGTTCTTGACGCGGTATATGAGTGAATAACATTGACAGAAAGCAATAACACATTAACTTTAGCAGTGAATACAGCCTTGCAGGAGTACATCACCATCTTCCATTACAGGAAACAACGATGGTAGTCCTGCCCGACGAAAAATCCGATCCAAGATCATGAAGCATCAGGCCCTGCTCACGAGAGATCGACGTCGGATATAAGACCTCTATCCTCTTCAGGCATGGGAGTTTCTCGCTATCTCTGGCCAGCTGGTGGATCTTCATGCAGGCCAATAGATTTGGGGAGCGAAGATCCATGGTAAGGCATTCCAGCCGCGGGGGCAGTAGAGAGCTTAGACGCGGCTGCGGGGTGAATGTCTCGCAGTCGAGGAGCGCAAAATCGGGAATCTCGAGACGCCGGAGGCAGGGGAACGAAGAAAAGCTGGGAGAGTTGGAGGTTTGCTGTGGGAACTCCGGGACCTCGAACAGGTAGTCAGGGCTAGCCGTGATGCACAGTTCCTGGAGAGTATCCTGGTGATACTGAAGGCCCGCCATGAGAGGTGATAGGTTCAAGGACCACGAAAAGTCGGGCGCGGCCTCGAAGTGGAGAACTTCCAGCTCCTCAATGGCTCTGAAGGTATCCACGAGCTCATGAGTGACAGAAAACCATGCGCAGTTTAACTGTGATAGTCGCAACTCGCGGATCGTCGACAACCCGGCGTGGGAGGTGAGGATAGCTGAGGCCTCAATCTGGCCTTGGCATAGGGAATAGACAGGTTGCGGAGGTTTGACAGACGCAAAATGACGTCCATTAATCGTCGCGTGGTGGCAAGCAAATACGCGTTGAATATCTCGATCGTCTCGACGGTCTGCAACGCCTGGAACACACCACGAGCGCAGCAGCGAGCGAGCCGCCCGTTATTTCGAAACATGAGCCACGCGATCTTCTGTGAGACAGTCGGGTCTGCATCGAACAGGCGGAACGTTTTCAGCTGGGGCAGCTTTCGGAGGATGCTGAAGAGCTCGTAAGAATGCGTGTACAGCGCTGAGTTTACGCGTCGCCCGGTCACCGCGCCGTGATGGGTTAAGATACGTGGACCCGACGCCGCTGGTGTTACCCAGGAAAATAGTCCAATAATTGTAGGGTCTGTGCTCAACCCAAGGCGCTGGCCACTGTATGCCTACAACGTTGAAGTGTTGCACAACATTTCCTAGATGGGGTGACCGTGAAAGCATTTTACCGAGGGAGCGTTGCCCTGTGAGTGCTGAAAGAGTGACGGTCCGGCAGAGGAATGGCTGCGCGATATCATGGAATCGCCTGGACGCAATTGCGAGGTTCGCCAGTGCGCGAGCGGCACCGTGACGGCCCTTGTATTCACGCTTGATTCGATCGTATGGCTGATAGTCTTCGACATCTTTGGCCAAGTATTCGAATATTTGGAAGAGGAGCTCGGTGGGGAGGTATCTTGAGGGACGACGAGATTCGGTATGATCAGTAGCCATGATTAAGACACTTGGATTCGCAAGACAGACTGAATATGCTGAAAAAGTCGTCAGATGTAGCCTACGTATGGGTATGATGGTGGCTTGAGTGACCTTAGGCAGAATTATAGGCCACGTCGGAAGCAGCTTCCACCGCGCCTGTTCGCCGCCAGAAGCGTAAAGTGACTACAATGACTCCAGTCTCGAGTTCTTCGCAGTCTACGCAAGATTCGTGGCTCATGCTCGGGCCGGACCATCGGCCCTCGCCGAGTGACCCTGTCCAGGAACAGGCATTGGCGAGGAACGACGGTGGTGAGGACGGGTATTGAATCCAGGTCTATGAGGGAGGACAGGAATCCATGGGACACAGGTCATTACGGTACGCGGGGAGCTCTATATTAGGAATCGTTGATAGACGGAATAAATATCGGTGACCAAATGGCTCTCGCTAACTGCAATAGCAACGTTGTAGAGGCTCAGGCATGGCTGCGACGCAATACGATATACACCACACATTAATGTTCGAAAACGCTATCCAATGCACCCTTTTCGCCTTTCGAAGCCGACTCTAAATACCCGCACTCACCCTCGTCCTGTGCCGCAGGGTCGTCCGTGTGAGATTCTCTAACGCCTTCCTTGAAGAGTTGCCTCACTATTGCTCACAGCGGCGCTTGAGAACTCTGACATGGCCGTGGGCAACAGGGCAAAGCACCTGGGTCAGGCTAAGCTTTACAAAAAGTATGGAAGTAACCTCCGCAAAGCCTAAGTCCCGACGGGTGTTTGTTTTGAATGTTATTTTTGTAATTTTATCTTTACAAAATTGACAGCCATCAAGGGACAAGTATCTCCATCTCATCGACGGACAGGGTTGCACTGCGCGGACCTAGAAATCACAAAACTTAACTGTGATTCCATGGGATTCGAGCTTGTTAACAGTACAATCGAATGAACGGGGCGGAGAGTCTCGCCACGATTCCACCGAGAGCACGGAAATCTGCTTCAAATCTGGGACTTGCCCGGTTACAGGTATTATCTTCTCTAGCAGGAGGTCGATCTTGGACGTCGGCCAAACATTCTGGAGGGTGAGGGCCTCAATGCGCCGTGGCAACCCGGGACTCGCGTTCAGATCGATCGGACCGCGATGATCTCCGTAGAGAAGAATATCGGGAACCTTGAGAACGGCAAGTTCAGGATAGGACGCCCAGGAATAGGCAGATATGTTGTGGCGCTTCGGGTACTCGCCGGACCAGGCAGTGCCCAGATCGATGCTGATGGATACCTCCCTGAGGCTTTCGCGCTGCGACTCGATGGCCGCCATTGTTGCAGCGAATTCGTCGGGGGAGCTGAAAGATGAGGGGAAATGGTCGTAATGAAAAATCTCAAGTCGGTCGAAAGCCTTAAGGGCCGTGGTCCATGGAGGATCGGGTATCTTTGGCGTCTTCGTAACGTACATCCGCAACTCGCGTATTGTAGAGGTCAGCGGGGTGGGAGGTAGGGGTGTAAAATATTCCACGTTTGACACAGATTCCAGGCACAGAGCGTGCATTTTCGGAAGAGCCGTGGCTGCCCGAAGCATGGGCCCCCGTAATGGAAAGCTCAGGTTCATAAAATATAGTCTCTGTATTTTGGCGAAGGGATTCCCGCCCAGATCGTGTGATACTGGGTCATCCAGCGCCCTGGATATGGCCGACAATATCTCTTGAAATGCGGTGGCGTTGGTGGGCTCACCGCGGGGAAGATCGGAGTAACTTGGCCTGCGAGGACCTGGACCATTGACCAAAGGCCGACCCACAAACTTGCAGAGGCTGACATTTGGGAGGAAGTGAAGCAAGGCAACTAAGTTAAGGGCAGCGTCGCGAGCCGCACCCTCATACCAGTCCCACGCTTGGGCGCTGTGCGGTTGGGTTTTATGCACTGCAGTCCAGAGCCGGCACAAGTATGTGTCGACCAGAGCCTTTGAGACTACTGCGTCGCCCGCAAGATGTTTCGCGGATTGGTCTTTGAGACGAGTAGCTACTTGTCGGTGCCGAGGGGCGTAGCGCTCCTGTTCAAAGAAGACAACATTGGTGACGGCCTTGGCTAGTTCTGGCTTTGTGCAGAAGGTGTTGAGGAGATTTTCGTATTGCTCGCCCGTCCTCAGACGGATCGTGCGATAGATTACGGGCTGCGCGATGGCACACAGCCGACGCGAAGTCAAGCATAAGGGGCGCAGCGAATAGGTGGGGCGCCATCTGGAATACCCCTCCAGATTTGACTGATCTAGTATCAAGCATATCATATGGAGAAGCTCGGAAGGTAGACGATCCATGGTCATCAAGGTCGACTGATGAATCTGGGTTGGTGTTGGCGAAGGGCTGGTGGGAACAGCGAAACACAAGGCAGGTCGGACGGAATATAAATACGAACAAACAGCCTGAGCAAATCCGAATGTCCAAATTAGGAACCTCGTTTTTCGCTCCCGAGGCCCTTGAGGCGTTGCGTGGTTGGGGTGGGGTTTGAGGCTGAGCAGCCGTACGAAGCTTGAATGCTGCCAGGACTCGCTGTCTCCATGAGGCCAAGTGTCCCTGGAAAGGAAGCCTTCTTGACCAACACCAAAGGACAGGGTGTCTTCTTGACAACCTGCTTGAAAATGACCTTCAATAGCCGACATTTTATCATTCTGCTGCGTGACGGGCTGTCAGTGGTAGAAATCAGTGTCCACGAATATAGAAGCCCCAGCTTTCTGGTCGGAATATGGGACCAATATGACAACGATTTAGCCATCGCGAGCATTCTGCACCCCGTCTGAGCCTTGTGGGATTGAGATGACCCTCTACGGAGGTCCGGAATGCATCCTGAGGAGGACAGCACGGGAAATTATGGAGAATGATTGTGGACAGGCACAGAATCACATGATGATAGCAGACACAAGACAGGAACACAACTGAGGAATAATTCTCCATCCAGCACTCTCCGCCACTAGACG
Source organism: Aspergillus lucknowensis (assembly GCF_044049455.1). Classification (NCBI taxonomy): domain Eukaryota; kingdom Fungi; phylum Ascomycota; class Eurotiomycetes; order Eurotiales; family Aspergillaceae; genus Aspergillus; species Aspergillus lucknowensis. The sequence continues at coordinate 253,142 of NW_027263577.1, read as the reverse complement.
CTGTCTCGAAAAGGAAGAAGTTGACAAAGTGGACGGAGCAACTCCGACCGCGGAGTGCGTTTGCCTTCCCAATGTGGAGATCCCGTGCGGGGACCAATACTGACATGCCTCAGAGTATCTCTCTTCATCTCAGGGCTCTTCATTAGCTACTCCTTTTCAGGATTCCATCCTTCCAAATTTTACTTAATATTCTAAGAAGAGTGCAACTTCCTATTTTTACGTATTTAGCAAACCCTGATCGCAAGATGGTCCTCTCTCAGCCCCCAAATCAGCATGTCATGAAGGCTTTCGACCTGACCGGAAAGGTCGCTGCCATCACTGGTAGGAAGTCCCTAGGCTCGCAACACTGCGAACAGCTAACATCATCCAGGAGGAGCTCGTGGTATTGGCCTAGAAGTCTCACGAGGTCTCGCCGAAGCCGGAGCAGACGTACCTATCCCCATCCCACGCAGCATCTAGGGCTGACAAGACATCTAGGTCGCCATAATTTACAACACCTCCTCAACCGCTGATCAGCTCGCCGCTGAAATCGCATCCGCTAACAACATAACAGCCCGAGCGTACAAAGCAAACGTGACAAACCAGGCCGAAGTGGAAGCGGCCGTTCAGAATATCAAGACCGATTTCGGGAAGCTGGATATCATCGTCGTGAACTCGGGTATTACAACTAACATACCTGCCGAGGAGTACACCGTCGAAGAATGGCGAAAGATTATGGATGTCAACCTTGACGGTGCCTTCTACTCTGCCCAGGCGGCGGCGAAGATCTTCAAGGAGCAAGGGCGGGGAAACGTCATTTTTACGGCGTCTGTTAGTGCGACGTTAGTGAATGTGCCTCAGAAACAGGCAGCGGTTAGTTCTCCCTGCTTTGAATGAGTTTTCGTCTAATGGGTGTAGTACAATGCATCGAAAGCCGCAGTCGTCCAGCTGGCACGATGCCTATCTGTCGAGTGGGTGGATTTCTGTCGCGTTAACTGTATTTCGCCCGGTTTCATTGCCACGGATATCCTGGATATTCATCCCCAGGAATGGCGCGAGAAGTGGTATAGCATGATTCCTGCCCAACGGATGGCCCAAAGTTACGAGCTTAAAGGGGTGAGTACTCTAACAAGATGAATACAACATTTATTGATCTTGAATACCTAGGCATATGTATTTTGCGCTTCAGATGCCTCGAGTTACATGACTGGAGCGGATATCGTTATCGACGGCGGATACACATTGCCCTGAATCGTACATCATATGATATTTTCCTGTTCCGTAGATGTGCGTGTTGAGCTTCGAGCATGAGCAAGTTGTATTTCCGCCATACTCCTACTACAATCGCTGCAAGTCGGACTAGCGTATGACGCCGGCGGGGTCGCTGGGACAAATCAAAGAGACCATCTCCTTCTAGTGGTAATGTAGGATATGGCGCAAAGCACTTTGCACCTTCCGCGCTTCATGAATGATATGGAACCAGTCCCTCAGTTCTCCACCCGTCCCATACGCAAGAGCCCAAGCCTCCGTCGGCCTCCATGATTCGATGCTCTGCGTTGCATCTGTGTAGCGATAAAAGCGCACCCTGCGACCAATTGGGAGAATTCCGTAAACTGGCGTGTTTTGTGCTGCATCGCTAGATAGTCTTGGAGCTGATTCGATCCTTCGTCCCAGGTGCTGTCCTAACCTTCACTCTCTCCCCTTTTAACTTGGGTTATAAGGAAGTCACGTCGGACTCCATTGACTTTCTTGCTTGTAAGAAAGTCTGAAAAGCGGCTCGTCCCTCATATTGCGTGTGTTTGGCCTTGGGGGCCGTTGTAAATCCGTCCACAGGGTCGAAGACCCAGTTGAGTATGGAATTCCATGCCCTGTTGATATCCCCTTCTCGGCTCTTGTATTCGAGAGTGGCGATTGCGTCGGTGATGTCCTGAATGTCGAGGTACTCGTTACAGTCAGTATCCTTCTGAAGCTTGATGGATTTGGAAGTATACAGTTGTCGGGGGAGCGTAACGGCTGCCAATAATGGATGTGATATTGGTGTGTGGATATCATGGTCTTCAGTTGTGGGGTGGGACAAGAAGTGTTGGGGCAAGCGAGGTTGAAAAATCGCAGGCATCCCCTCTCACCCCTCCTTGTGGTGCTGTGTTGTCGCCTGCCTTCCCTTTTTGGACGCACTGGGGCTTGGCGTGCTGCCTCCTAGTCTTCTTGCAAAACGTCCTCCATTGTGGTTGCATAATGTGGACACTCTATTCACTACATATCACTACACATCTATTTTTGTGATGCTCATTCTCCGGGTATAGTTTCCTAGATACCGGAATGGCTGAACCAAGGTAATGGGCTCAAACGCAGAGATATACTTTCGGAGATCCAAGGCTGAGCATGACGGGAATCATGTTCGGAAACCAACTCCATTGTAGAGTTACTCGATTACAAAAGGTGACATCAGGAAACTTAAGCCGACTGAATATATAGCGGCACCTCGTGCTTTCGTTTATCCAAACACGACATCCCGAACGCAATGAGACGCAGAAGATTCGGAAAACAGAACGAGGACCCCGACTTCAACTGCGTTGTATGCGCATGTGATTTCAGGAGCTTTGATGAATCTCTCTTCGAAGAGAGGCCGGAGTGGGAGGGCCTGCTCAAGAATTGGCACAAAGGGCGCTCATTCTTTGTACCTGCTACAGAAATGGAACAGCTGGATTTCAAACAATGCCGAGATGGGTGGTGGGATTTTTACCGGACGAGTACGTTTATTGTGCACTCCCAACCGCCGAGACTGTGGCTGAACGCCCGAAAACAAGTTCTCGATGATCCAAAGACGGACCGCATTCTGGTGTCTGGCATAGAGAAACTTGGCTTAAGCATGTACTGGTATCCGGGACCGGCCTCAACAGACTCCAGCAAAGCTCGTATCATCTGGCCTTATCGAGGGTTAAAGGAGAACCATTACAACTGGGATTTTCATATGGCTGACCTCCTTGGCCCGGACAGGCATAGAGAGCAGGGTAGGCGGATTGGATATCCCGTTCATGCGCATTGCTGGTTGCTTCTCAAGCGCGTTATTGGACCTGATATTGTCGAGAGCAACCTCCGTCCGCTCGTCCACTCGATAGAGGCATTCTGGAGGGATAATAAGGACGAGTGGGCCGGTGGCGCTCTGGAGAGACTTCATCATGAACCTGGAGAACTCTCGTGCTTTGATCAAGGCTCCTTTGGACAAAGACATGCCGAAATGCCGACGTACAGGTCGTGGTGGGAGAAGCAGGAGACCGAAAGGCATATGCCCGACGATGAGGTGCGGCATAGACCAGGGAGCCCCTTCAGAATCCCACAAATCCAGGAATTGATGAAACAAGTTACGCAAGAGAACCGCACAACCATACCTTACCGAGCCCTCCAATCACGTTCGGTTGCTCAAGTCCCGCTAGAGATTGCTGTCACCATTGTTGATATGATATCTGGCAGTGGGCCTGTCTCCCGCCAGAGGGTTGACGATACACGGAATCTACTCGAAGCATTTCACTGGATCTTACCAAACTCGTACTGGATATCGCGGTGTGAGCCTAGCCTGGTGTACGAGGCTGAAGATCTACTTCAGAGCGGGAAGGTCGTCAATTGGGCTGCTTTCTGCTTAGGGCTGGAGGAGCTGCTGATCGATCCGCACTGGTTCTGTAATAGCGGACTGAACCATCGGCGTCAGATACTCCACAAGCTGGGTGAGATTAAAAAGTGCTTTCTCCAAAGGGTAAATAATCGGGTTACTGTTGAGTAGGGGCGTTATAATCTGTTAGGGTCTCTAAATTGGGAATATGGCCCCCAACCCTCCTCTGGACTTTTTCGAATGCAGCTATCTGCGTACTCTATCTGCTCTTTACGCCTGTCCGCGCACAGTGTCTCTCTCCTCGCCCATTCTAGCAGACCGTGTTGCTTCCCCAGAAACAGCCTCCTCCCCCTACCAGCGCTCCTCTTGCGATTCCACTTATCCAACCATCCAAACAACAGAACGCCGACAATCGGCACCACCCCAAACATGATAAGCAGCTGGTGCCCGTATTTATAATGCGGCGCATCATACGTCGGGATCACAACGAGCGGAACGCACGCCATAAACGTATACGTGAAGATGTTCCCCGTCGCAACGAGCAGCTGGCGCAGATTCGCGTTATCCTGCGTCGCCTCCTGGCCCCATGCCGACACAATATCAGCATCCTCGCACCCCAATAAAAAATTAAGAAAAGCAAGGAGCTGGAGGACATACAATACCCCCCCATGCTAACGCCGATAGTTCCGCATTGCGCGATTTCAAGGTCTACGAGGCTCAAACCCGGCGACACATGGTGCGGATTACCCCGCAGGCTGAGAGGCCGTATTTGGAGAAGTAATTGGAGGGTAAGGAAGATGGGACAATGGATGAGGTCGGGTGGCGAAGCAGGGCTGTGGGTGATTGATCCTGCAGGTGGCGTCATTGCTCCTGTCTGGGACTGAGGATGGTGCGGTGCGATGTCCGAGAATAATATCCTCTGACAGGATACGCCGTCAGAGAGGGACGGGCTTGGATGTTGTTTCTGCGCAAATGTCCCCAGAAGCTCTGATAGTCATGTCAGGGGAGATGCGATCGGAGCATTCCGTGGCTCGAATTAGCCCTAACTCGGCATCCTCAATCGCCTACGCCACATGGTAACCTTACTGCACTTTGAATAAAAGATGTAATCAACCTCCTTGCCTATCTGTTTACCCCTTTTTTTTTTTTTTCCTTTTTGGAGTAACATCTTGTCTTGCGCTTCCCAAAAATGGTGCCTGCTCCTCTGGTGTTCTGGTTACTGTCTCCAACTCTTCAGAGCCCTTCTGAAGCAGATCATCCATCTCGAAGATACGGTTTCGCGGCGACGGATGGCTAAGAATGATGGGCGCATGATGCAGTTAGTGGCAATAGAGCGCCAGAATAAGCTCAATAGCATTCGGCTAGGCTCTACAGACTCAACGTCAGGTGGATGCGGGCATTCTCTCCGGTCAAGGTTGCCACCCCGGACACCGAATATACCAAGGGTTCTCTGGCTGGGATGTGAGAGCGTCCTGTCGGCTGGAGCGTGACACTTCCTGATGTCATGTACAGGGAAAATATTGGGATTCAAGTTGTTACTTCTTTCAAACAAGAAGTGCGTTATCCACACCTACATCAGCCACGAAATCATTGTCCGCGCTCAGCTCCGATCTATTCATTCTCTAGAGCAAAAGAAAATGAGCTAGACCCGGCATGAGTCGCCCTACATAGTATGCACGGTGGACATCGGATCCCATCCACGCCTCGTTCACCAGAGAAATGGAGGAATCTTGGCCGAACGAGAGGACTGGCAGTGCCAGGCGGCAAAACAGAAGCTCGCAAAGAGTATCTTGGTTCCTGCGAGTGAGCTGGAAGAGACTGACTTGACGAGTGAGCCTGGGTTGCGTAGTTATTTCTTCCGCGGGTGTATGTTGCCTTCTGGTGCTTGTTCGCTTGTTTCCTTTCGTTTCTGCTACGCCCATTCTAACCGCTATGTAGTGGTTGAAGACCCAGAAACGACCGAGATCTTCCTGACAGGGATTGGATTCGTCAAGTACACCGGCCGGCTGCTCCTCCCGACGGATCCAGACAAGGCATGCATCGCGATGGAAAGCTGCTGCCCCAACCAGTGGAATACGCGATTCCGCGTGCCCTCCAATATGCTCCATCCGTACGCCCGCATATATCATAGAAGGCAGGGGGACCGCATTGGCTTCCCCATCCACGTAGATTGCTGGCTGCTCGTTGGCTACATCGTGGGCCGTGAGATCGTCACGCGAAGCCTGACGTTGTTTGCGTTGAGCTTTGTAAGATATTGGGGGTCGCAATTTCGGGACATGTGGTTTGATTCCCTTAATTCCCTGGACCCGGTCGCATCCCCGCCAATGCCATACTCTCCTGGCGACCGGCTCCCTCTGCCAAACCTCCAGAAGAGAGTTGAGCGTATACCCAGCCAAGAAGATACCGGTCAAAAGGAAGAATGCGTTCGCGTCGCCACGACACTCTATCTCCCAGCCGAGATCGTGACGACGATCGTGGAGGCGGTCTAAAGCGAGGTACCGCTGACGCGAGCGCGGATTGGTGACATACGCAATTTGTTTCTGGCGACGAACTGGGTGCTACCTGATACTTACTGGGCGGGACGGTGTGGAAAGCACTTGGGCCATGACCTGTTGGAAGAACTATGCGATGGTGAAACCGTGACTGACTGGATGGAGTTCTGCCTGGGATTGGAGGAGCATTTGGCGAGGGTCCCTTTGTGCTGTGAGCGTGTACTGAGGCTTGAGAGTAGGCTTTCGAATGGACTACGGCGTGTTAAAAGGGAGCTTCTGGGGGAGAAATTGGGCGAGGATGCTTAGTTAGGGCTGCGGCGAGAGTGGCCCATCCGTAGGTATAGCAGCTCTGGATTGTAACCTGCATTCAGGCAGGAAATGTGTCTCTTTGTTCAACTGCCAGTCCTTGTTGGCAAATGCCTTACCAGTCTGTACAATCAGCATTGTTCAAGGCTCCATACAACCTCTTCGAGGCACCGGCAAAAGGCAGTGTTAGCAAAGGTTCATTGTCAAAAGTCCATTGTCAAAAGTCCATTCTCTGCTCCATTCATATCCTGGAATCTCATTGTGTCTGATGTGATTCCCTTTATCAGTATGTTTCTAACAATCAACATGCAGAAACAAGGCCCTTATACTTCAAGGGGGTCTTGTTGCAGTCTGGGGTATAAATAGCACAACAACTTCCACGAAGAGGAGGCAAACAGACTACCACACCTCTATCTATCATCTACTACCAACAAAGACAGCTCTTTTTGCTCCTATTACCACTAAATTCCATAATGCTCTCTCCCGACAAGGAAATCTCCAACGCCCTCAAGGCCGACAACCCCGAGGACCTCCGCAAGGCCCTTCCCCTCGTCCTTGCCTCCCCTCGCCAATCCCAGCTGATACAACGCATCCTCCACCAGTCCGCTACAAACGGCTACGTCGACTGCTACAAGATCATTGCCCCGCTCGTCTTCACCAAGATCGAAAGCCTGAGTTCCGCAATGCACATCCCACAAGCCATCCGCTCCGCAATTCGCGGAAAGCACACAGCCATAGCAGAAGACCTGCTAGATGGGGTACTGACCCTGGCCGTCCCCGACGCGCTGCGATACATCACGACCTGTGCCCTACACCCGGCCATCGAGATGGGGAATACCGCCCTCGTGAAGCGCATCCTAGGTGAGTCCATCCTCTTCCCCGAGGTAAAGAAAGCGCTTGTTTGCGCCGCAGCGAACTCCCAGGTCGACGTTGCGAAAGTACTCCTGACCGACCTGCTCGACGAGACAAAGGCCCATCCACGCGCACTCGCCACCCTCGCAACCTCTGACAAAGACAAAACCGAGGAGCAGATTGAAAGAATGATTAACTTTTCCCAGGCTCAGGCCCTCGCCGCGGGGCTTTTGGGCTCCATCAAGGTCAACGCCCACGAGGTGACTGCCCTCCTGCTGTGGCCGTATCTGGGTGTGCTTGCGAAGATCCGGCCGGATACGCATGAGAGGTTCAACAAGAAGGATATCTTTAACCAGATCCCGGACGAGGTGTATGTGAATCTCGGGTGGGATGATTGCAATAAGCTGCTCGAGAGTGGGATTCCGCTCTTTGTCGAGGAGAGGATTCTCAGGTGTCTTGAGCTGTGTGTGCCGTAGGAGATGATGGAAAGAGGTACGTCCTATCCCCATTTCTGAATTTTTCGCGTGCTACGTCTTTTGTTGTTTCAGAGTTATCGCTATACTCTCGGAAGTGGTGCTTTGCGAGTACTCTGATCCACTAAACCAAATATAAGAATATTATATTCAGTGAGTCCTACTTTCAATAAAGATGACATTCTCGTAGGAAATGGAAGCCAACAGATGTACTTGTCTTATTTCCTCAAGACTCTAGAGTCCTTCCATCTCTGGATCCAGGATGGTCCCAAGCTCGGACTCCATTGTTAAACTTCTGTCTTTATCTTCTACAACCAAGAGAGCTACAGATAAAACAAGGCTTCTTTCAAAGAAAAGTCAATGAAAATAGTATTTGTTTCATGTCGATATAATAAAGAACCGCCATCTTCATGGCGTTTTGTTTCGTATGTCTTTCGACATTCTTTGTCACCTTCTGTATAAAGGTGTACCGTCGCTTCGAGGCGCGGTGAATGTCATCGATCTTTAATTGCTATTTCATGTATCCATCAGTATCTACTTTACTTTGCGCGAAGAGTATCGCCAGTATTTCTGTTTTCTTCAAATAGGAAGTTCGCTCAGCGCTCGACACTGACATATCCGATATACAGCCCTCCACAACGATGTCCTCGCTCGAAAACAAAATCAAAGCAGCCCTCAACAACCCAGAATCTCTGAAAGCCCTGATTCCGGAAATCAAAGCTTCAGAGAGTCCCGAACCCTACATACGAGACATCCTCGTCGGCACCGCCGAAGACAAGTATACCGAGACGTTCGAGATCCTCAAGCCCCTCATCTACCCAAAGCCCAAGGCATTCCGGAAATATGTCGCCAAAGTTCTTCGGCGCGCCATTGAAATGGGAGAAACTCGGCTGGCGCAGGAGACGCTAGCCGAGATTAAACTTATGCGCCCTGGGAACCGTCGGACGAACCTTCTGCAGTTCGCTCTCGAGGTCGCCGGAGAGGCGAACGATACCGACGTTGCGGAGATAGTCCTAAAAGAAGATCTGGCGACACAGCTGCTCGAGACTTCTCTACGGAATGCGTGCGAGGCGGATAATATCGAGATTGCACGCCTCATCCACGCGGACATGATGCGCGACAAACCACACGAACTGAACACCCTGGCAGCGGAATTCGGGGAACCCGAACTAGAAGCAGGCGCAAAGGTGGCATTGAGCTTCACTCGCGCCCGGATACTCGAGAAATGCCTCGACATTTGCCTGAAGAACCAGCACTGGGAGCTTTGCGGGCTGCTGGTGCCGTCGTATCTGAAGACTCTCACACACCTGCACGAACACGATATCGAGGACGGGCCCAAGGGACCAAAGCGGAACCTCGATGTGCCCATGTTTTCGTTCGTCGCGGAAGATACCTGCTGGGACCTGCTGGCAGGGTATTATATTCCCGGCCCGATAAAATGCGTCCTCCTCGAACACATCCTGGCGAATATCCCCACTGACGTGCAGGTCTGGGCTGACGGGGAATGTTTTGATGCGCACAAGCGTGTCCTCGCGTACTGGTCACCGTATTTTGCGGCTATGTTCCAGGGAGAGTGGGCGGATAGCGAGGAGCCGGACTTTGGTAGCAGTTTTGGGGCGGATACGCTGCACCGCGTACTGGGGTATATGTATAGCTCGTACTGGGACGATCCGCAGACGGAGGATAGGGCGCAGATCTTCGAGGAGCTGTACGATGCGGCGGACTATCTGGGGATCGAGGCACTGAAGGCGGAGGTCGGGGCAATGATTCGATCGGATGAGGAGATGGGGGATTCCGACGAGGATTATGTGGGGTCTGATCGAGAAATGGAAGACACAGAAGTTGAGCTTGAAGGCGCGGTGGACGAGGAGAAGGATGAAGAGCCCGGGGAGGAGCCGGAAGAAGAGTCGGACGAGGAGATGGACGACTCTGATGAGAGCCGAGATGAGGACTCAGAAGAATCCGATGATGAAATAGAGAGGGGCGAGTAGTACAAGGAGCGACTGTTATATTAGATAGCACTGATATTCAATGCCAGAGTCCTTGAGTTCTTGGAGTCAGGATTAGATAACTCTATTGAGTGGACATTCTGGTCCTTCTCTGGACAAAGAGCTGATTCTATCTTTATTGCTTAAGATATCACTTCATTCCAGCCCTGAGAGTTCCGGAGCCCCGACCCGCTCCAATGGGTACATGACGACAGCCACGGACAGGGAGCCCTGCTGATTCTATCTCTAGAGGATAAATATAGATATTTCTCGCTCCTCTGACTTCTCTTCATCTCCCGTTGTCGACAGACTGACACCGCAGAATGGATCCTCGCTTCCTACAGATCACCTAAAACCTGCACGATGCAGGCGCCGTTGCTCGTGTCCTCCCGGCCATAAGATCAAGCAAATATTCCACCGAATGCATTTACTTCATCTTTGAGAAGGCAACCGCAGCGTCCTATCGGGAGACCTACAACCTCGTCCTCCCGATAATGGTCACCCAAATGGCGACATTCACCCAAATTATCCGGCTGCAGACACGAGTGGTTGACTAGATTGGTTGCCAGCTAAGACATGATATTCTTAAATTTTGGGATATAAATTTCAGGGAACACTTTCCAGGAATCCTAGAAATATATATAAGTAACTAATAATACTTGCTAGGCCAGGCATATATATCTTTATTAGATCTAATAGGCTTTGGCAGAGGGCGTATCGTTATAATAGTCTTGAGTTGGTTTTTCTAGGATAGCTTTACTAAAACAAGCTTTTTTCTCTTATTAAAATACTGCCATGTATTACTTCCTAGTAGATAGCTATATTATATTGTAAATAATACTTCCTAGTACATTTTAGCCAGTATTTTATATAGATATAGTAGACCAAGATAGTGGTAGCTAAGTTTCTATAAATCTATATCTAGTAGCTGCATGCCGACAGTAATAAGAATAGGGGGAATATTATATTTTATATCCTCTCTAGAATACCTTTTTCTAATAATTTGGTCCTAGATCATCTTCAAACTAACCAATAAATTCATGTGTTATTTGTAGACTTGTTAACCCGCGGGTTTTGGGTTAACCCATGGCCTTTGAAGATGAACTGGTGGGTTTTGGGTTGGGTTGTGGGGATTGGAAACCTACCTATAGGTTACTAAAAAACCTACTAACCTAACCTATAAAATCTATAAAACCTATACATGTATATTATTACCTAATTAGATAATAATCTATATTTTTAATAAATTACTAGATGTGTTTGTCTGTGGGAATCAACCTCAAATACTAGGACTCACGAAGGTAAGCGGTTCCGAATATGCGGTACGTACCGTGTCGTCCCCACGCGTCTCTGTCTAGGTAATCTGGATACCTGCCGAACTTCGTACGAATTATATGTGCAAGGGTTGTTTTACCGGAGTTTCTGGGCCCGATGAGGAGGATGTTGGCGTGTTTGGTTATACCCTTTAAACAGGTTGATATGAAGTATTCTTTAGTACGAGATGTCAGTCGCCATGTGGAAGGGTATGGGGCTTAAACTGCCTGACTGCATGCAGAGTTGGCGCGTGAGATCTTCTCTTTTATTGCCCGGCCCTTTGGCATTAAAATGCTAAGACTGGATTTGGTGCTCCCTACGGAGCCAGACTTGGACCTCATTGGTTGGTATATGAGGTGGTAGTGGGAGTGTTCGGGGATTTCTGTGAACAGAAACAGCGCTAATGGTAGCGAGATTGCGCCGCGAGAACTGGGAGTGCAGAAACAGAAACGAAGAGAGAAGGTGAATGGATGGAATGAACCGGGGGGTTATGAACAAGTTTTTCGAATCATCTGGCCTTCAAAGACGGGTAATTGGAAGCGGGATTCGCATAGCGTTCCACTGGATCAGATAGATCAACTGAATGAACGGTAATATGTTAGTTTAAGCTGTGCATGCTGAACTTCTGCCTGCTGTAGTTTAGACGCTTGTCGTGGGCAGAGCCATCTTCCGGCCGTCATCGTAGTGTCCCCAAGCCATCAGCAGCCCCAGTCGAAGACAAATTAAATCTCTTGAAAGATATAAACGTATCCCGGGAGGATTGTCTCGGAGCACTAGCAGGTGATGACTTCAATATACGAGAGTAGCCAAATTAGAAGGAACCAGCCCTAACCTCAGCTCACGTCCAGCTGTACACCTGCCTTTCTGGCCATCTCCTCTGCTTCCTCACCCCCTTCCAATTCAGGATCTATAGAGAAGACTCGCACCTTCCTCACGATGACCTGAATATCCATGTAAACACAGGACCGCGCTCGCTCATTTTCCTTTCTTCTTCTCCCCACCACCCCATTATTATTAGCGCAGGTAAGTACCCCCGTCGTTGATATGCAAGCTGAATTACTGATTTCCATCATCCAGCTGGTGACGTCCAACATACATAGTATGTTTCCCGTCAAGGAGTGGATCCAGCACTTTTGCCCCCGTTTGTGGCCGCAAGCGCAAGGGTGCTCCACTCCAGACCTCCTGCTAGACGAGGCATGGAGGGATGTGGCGACCAGCCAGCTGCATCTGATGGAAAGCGGACTACAGTCCGTTCCTCCGGAAGACAATGCTTTGGTTCCACAGCCCCTCCGTCTCAAGCGGGAGGCGCGGGACGCGGCGGCCGAGTGATCGGTCGTCGTGGGACGTCGCCGACTGGCCCCCATCTGCTTGACTCTCCTCGGGGCGGCTACTCCGTTGAGGGAAGGATGCGGGCACCAGCGACGGGCTCGCACTTCTACGCAGTGCTGGTGACTAGTAGCCTTCGGGTGAAGCTAAGACGAGCCCAAAGGTAAGTCGGGGAAGTGGTTCCGTGGGAGGGTTCGTGTGGGAGCACTTTATATGTTTAGTTATATACTGGATAGGAATCACAATGAAAAAATTGCATTGCTCATAGCTACCCCATGTTTTTCCAAGTTCTTCCGCCCAAAACGCCTTTGACGCACAGCTAACGTCTGGATCAGCACGCAGCTATCCTGGTCTACTGCTCGTCCGTCGCTCTTCCCCAGACTTCCTTATACGATGGACCACACTCTGCACGGGGACAACTATGCTAGTGCCATCCAATACCTGCCGGCCAACCACCGTTCCCCAGGGGGCGGACGACAAGCATAGTCACCGATTCGGAGGGAGAGTCGGACTCGGACCGGGGCCCGAAAATGCGTACACCACAGGGAAGGTATCTCCACTGTTCACCTGACCGTATGTGATCCAAAAGATCCTGGTGAGGACAGCAAAAGACAGGCTTGTCCGCAACGGGAGCAAGGGGATTGCAGTGGATGGTATAACGAGCTAACATGGACAAGGTAAGGGGTCCATCTGCGATTCCTAAACTTGGACGGTCACCAAGGATGAGACCATAAGAAAGATCCACCTTGGTATTCGCGTCGCCAAGGGCAAAACAGCGATGAACCCAGAACCGTTGTCCCTCCAGATCAAGCAGGCCAAATACCTGTCTCAAACGCGCACGGGGTTTCCTAACCGGGTTGCCGCGTGATGTTTCCCGTAAATACTTCGCTATGTGCAGGCAGTCGCGGTATGTGACGGAGGCACAGGGACATAGATCGACGATGCCGGCATTCGGCATACAACGTCTTTTGAATGGCGAGATTTTGAGGGCAGACCGTGGGGTGAACTCTTTTCGCCGGTGCAGATTGACGCATGCACTACAGAAAGCCCAACGGGAATCCTCGAGTCGAACGAGGAGTTGGTTTCGCGGAACGTTCTCCGGGTTGGCGGATGGCTGTGTGTTGGTATGAAGCAACCGGGGAAAGGAGAATTCATCGTAGTTTACGGCAAATTCGAACTCGCGATAGAACTTCACGCAGCTGAGAAACAGGCAGATCTGATCGATTGGCGAAAGGAGGTCAAAGATCTCCCGGAGAAGAGGAGGTGAGAGAGCGAATATAGCGGGATCTTTTCGTTCTTCTTCACTGCCGAAGAGAGCTCCTGTGAGCGTGCTGAGGCCATTCCACAGCAGCTGGTAGAGTGAGTCTTCAGCCATGGCGGGTGGTGGAAGCCTGAAAATCGGGTATCGAGAAATGTGGAGGTATGACGACAGCCGGCTAACTGTGGAAGGAGAGAAAGAGAATTTATAGACGCTTGAAGTTAAATCAGGAATGAAAGATTGGAAGTATTCTCCGTCGGGCATGAGTTTGAGGGGGCTCTTATCCGTGCCACTCAGGTGTAGTCCGAGGGCCTTTTAACTCTCTACATAGTTGGTTGGAGCTTGGAAACTGGGGTGGGATGATGCAACGGACGTGATATATGAGTAGTGGGACTATCTGCCTCCTAATAAGATAATAGAGTTATCAGCAACTATCTCTTGGATAAGTAATACTCTTTAGGAGACACAGCTAATGCTCCCTAATATAATCATATTAGATATGTTCCTGATGGTTACAAACAAACTCCTGGACTTGGTAAACCCAAAGGATTGACCAGCGTTGCTTCAGGACTCTTTTACACTAACTCTTAAGCATCTCAAATACATTTAACCATGGCTGCTTATTTCATGCTAATATAGTACTAAACTAGATAATAAGCAATGGAGTGATTTTAGTAATAAGCTGGGCCAGAGGCTCTGCTCTTCCGTGGCAGGGGTGATCGCAGAGTGTGCAGGCGGTGGAAATTGGGAAGCATACAATGCAGGTGGTGCAAGAAATTCACCCTTATTAAGTGGTTAAATACCAAGCTTCATTACACCTACTGCTAAGAGGGCTATTCATGAAGTTTTCCAATAGTTTAGTGATTGGAAAGCAGAGCGGGAGGCAGTTCGACAGGAACTACGGGATAGGGTGGCTGTGGTATGCGGTGGACTCCTAGTCCTGGTACACCAAATATAGATATCCCAACAAATATGTTACCGGGTAGAGAAGTCTGCGATTGCAGGCCTGGTGGAAATCAAGAGGGTAGAGGAGTTGCTACTATAGCTTGATAGATGGGAGCCATATTTTAGTTACTAGGATGACAGAATCTATCCTAAAATCTTTGTTTTGTGCTCTAGACATTCCATCTTTCCCACTATTTTTGGACTTTGCTAGAATATCCTGCGTGTTAGGCCTGTTTTAGGACTCAAACTAGTATATTTTTTTTTTTCACTTTGGCGTCTAGTGTTAGCCCGCTGCTCTCAACCCTCTTTATCATCATGTCTAGATAATGGTGGCCGAGTATATTAGGCAAAAGATTGTATTTTTGGTCTAGCTATTGAACGGCCATGCTTCTTCCCACGCAATTATTTCTGTTTCAGAATGTGCTAGCTGGTTAATGAACTCCGCCTTTGCTTCCTTTAGACGCTTCTTTACTTCATTGTATTGCTCTTGTTGTACAACACCTTTGTCAGGCCATATCTGGCCAAGCGATTGCCTTAAGCTCTGCATTAATTCTATACCTCTAATTGCGCTAGAAGCATCTTTATTAATCAAAACAACCTCATCTGCAGAGAACAGCAATGGAAACTGCGCATTGCCAGAGGCTTGCACACCCGGTAGCTCTATCTACTCCTTTTCGAGATCAAGGCATCTTAACCGATATAATGCCTCCCCGTCTATAAGGAGATTTTGAGCAAGAAGTAGCATCTCAAAGCTGGTAGTCTGTCGAAATTCCATGGCATTGAATAATGTTATGTTATTGCTGTAGGTGAATCTTCGATATAATGCTGAGAGGGACATTTTTAGATACAGATCCTGGGCTTCAGCTTTCTTGGCAGGATCAAGCTTGTCGAAACCCTCTGGGAATGCTGGTGGATCAATACCTGTCGATGGAGGACCATCGTAATCGAGGAAGTATGGCTGGCGCGCGTGGTCAAAAAGCGGCAACAGTTCACTTGATTGCCAATCTATGATACCTAGCACCTCTGCTGGCCTTTCAGGGTGAACAAAGATGTTTTCTGCGTGGAGGTCAGGGTGCCATAGAAAGGCAGTCATGATTGATGGATCTGTTGGTAGAAAGTACTTCACAAGACGAAGATAACTTTCAAGAGCCGCTATCTTTTTGGAACGAGAACGGCAGTACGTGCCGGGCCCATATAGCGATAACTGTGATCGAGGTAATCGAGCCATATTCTGCACACATGCAATCTCTCGAAGACCAACCGCCGACTTGTACTGCTCTACACCATTCCCTGGAATCATCGTGTAAGCAGATATCTTCAGAATAGAAAGATCTAAAGTCATACAAGGGCCTCTATCAAATTCCAATGCTATCCGACCATCATCAAGAAATTCGCGGCCTGTTGAGGGGCCAACAGCAAACCGACGATGCGTAGGTAATGACAGGCCCCCCTTGATAAGGGCGCATCCTTCGGAATCTTCCAAGTCAGACGAGTAGTAGAGACTTCCATATTGGGTGAAAGGTATTGACATCCAAGCTTTTTGATATCCGCAAATTGTTTTCACAAGCTCAAATCTTTCTTTGATACCCATTGTCGGCCAAACTTTACTAAGCTGGATGCCGGCAACCTTTTCCATTATAATGTATTCGGCGCCAACCAGGTTGTCTTCTGCTTTAGAACTCCAAGCTAACACTTTCGGTACCGGGGTGCGTAACTCGTTCCGAGCCTGGGAGTGATGCATTAGATAGAAGCAGGGTAGTCTAGGTCAAACAGAGTTCTGCTTACAAAATCCATTGTTGCCACTTCACTGGCAGTCGTGTAGTGAGCTCGCCCCGCGTTCGGATTCGGCACTTTACCTACGACCTGCGTCCCATCTTGCATTGTGAAGAGGAAGGTCTTATTGAACATCCCATCAGGGAACTTCTCCACCCGGGCGCATTGTGCAGATGTCAAGCCGACTGAATCAGCAGCGCGCTTTACTAACTCATTCATATTGAATTTGACAGAACGTATCGACATTTCCTGGGCCTCGTTGAATAGAAATCGGCCCCTTGTATACCGAAACCAGTCATCGTTTGTGTTGCAATTCGTGTGGAACGACCGGTTGAGGCTGTTTGCCGAATGACCGGGAGGAGAAGATAGCATCCGTTTTTGTTTCATGAATAGAGAAACGACGCTGCGCATTGTATCGAGCAACTTGTATAGACTTTAATTGCTTCACCACCATCATGTACAACAATTGACGCGTTGTTTTGGCCAGCAGAATAGTTTTCGAAGACTAATTAGGAAGCGGTTCTACTAGCGTGTTAGTGGGGGGATGCAAACTTTTGTCATGCCACTGTACTTGGAAGCGGGGAGGCGCAGGGGCCTGTCGTGGTTGGTTGTGAATGGATGGGAGGCGGTGATTAATGGAGTGAATGGTTCAGCCAGCAGAATTTTCTTA
The DNA here is from genome assembly GCF_044049455.1 of Aspergillus lucknowensis. NCBI lineage: Eukaryota > Fungi > Ascomycota > Eurotiomycetes > Eurotiales > Aspergillaceae > Aspergillus > Aspergillus lucknowensis. The sequence continues at coordinate 236,159 of NW_027263577.1, read as the reverse complement.
TTAGTCCATAAAGGTGTATATGAGTGAACGCAGCAACCAAGCTGCTGTGGCCAAGTGGTAAGGCGTGTGACTTCTATGCAGAGTTCCAACTTGGACCCGAACGCGCGGGGAAAGTTCGCAGAGATCTCAAGATCGCGGGTGAATCCCGCCAGTGGTTGATCCTATCCGCGATGACGTTTCAATTTTTTGCCGCTTTGCGCGCCTTCCCAGGTTGGGATCTGGGACAGACAGCAAAGCAGTTTCTGCAGTTCCCAGGCGACCAAAGAAAGGAAGACTCCTCAGTAGTATTTTGTCGACAACAGGGTTGCGAACAATACCAGGAATAGCACGCCTACTTGATGTCACTAAAGTCATTTTTAAAGGTCCTCCGGAGTCTTCATCATGTTTGCACGGACTCCTTCCTACTCCTCGTGCGCTACCTACTAGGAGTAATACTCTGATGGAACTGTAAATCACACCCAAATTGATGGTCAATTATCGAGCTCTCTCTCTCTTCAGTAGAAGCGGCGTACCCCGTCAACCTAGAACTACGGAATACAAGAACATTGAACGATGTTTAAACACCCTTTCCCTCGCATGATAAAGTCTCTGCTGCACTTTCATTGCTATGATTCTGTGCCCTATTTTGCCCACTTTGGTAGGGCCGATGTCGCGGAATGGCTGTCTCTTACGTGTAGTTTCCGTTTTCGAAGGCCTCGAGGCCCGCCGGAGCACGGCCTCTCTGGTAAAACAAGTATCTTTTTTTCTTTTCCGCTATCACGAGGGGAGGCGTCCCGTGGAGCACATCAACGAATGTATTGGCCCTGCAGAGCGGCGCGTGGAGGGAGGATTTTTCATAGTATATGATTTCCCTGCCCTCTTTGTTTTTATCCGCACTCGGAGTGCGAGGCGACTTGCCGGGTCGTCGGCGGTGGCCAGGGTAGCATAGCAATCAGGGTGTCGCTGGCTGAGGAAGCTGAGCTCAACTTTGACGTACACATGGCCTTCCCTGACATCCATCTTTGCGGGAAATATGATAGGGCAGTTTTTGACGCGAACTATTCTGTCATAGGGTACGCCACAGGTCACGGTGTAGTAATACTCTTTGTTGTTTATGTTCTCCAGTTCTTTTGTCCAATCCTGACATCCTTGGCCCCGCTCGGGACACTCCTGGTCTTGGGCCCTTTCGTGCTGCGCTCTTGCGTGTATTTTTCCCGCCAACAAAAATGCCACGGCAGATCGCATCATCGATCACTTTTGCCAAGTCCTCTATTGACAGTTCGAAGTTGGCTTCGGCACCTTCCGCGCTGTCAGTGCTCTCAGTGCTGAAAACTTCAGCTTGACGCTGGTCGAGTAAATGCCTTATCTTGGCCGTGCTCTCCAATGCTTCCTCGTCTATTCGACGGAAATCTGTGAAGTGTTTAAGAGATGTGATGGGTTCCACGGTGGGCGTAGTGGGTGCCCGTCGTGTTGTGGCGGAGTCTGATGGGTCTGGGCTCCTAGTACCTGTAGTCGAATCCTCATGTCTGGGGGTAAGTAGCTCGGGAATCAGGGCAGCTGAAGGTTGCTGAGGTTCCAAAGAATACAATGGCTCTGGTGGAAGGTTGGCCAGGCTAGTGGTATATTTGCTCTCACGTTCCTCAACATGTTTGCTGACAAGGCTTTTTATCTCGTTCGCGCGTTCTGGGTCGAAAGATTGATAGATTTTGACTTTCTCGGGCTTTGTAGCGTCGGTATCTCGCGGATTTTGGGGCCATTATGCTTGTTATTCCTTTGCCCGTCAAGGGAGGGTAGATAGGACAACTAACAGGCCTCGTGTAAGTATGCCCCCGAGCCTCTTGATTTCCTAAATATCTTCAAGAGCTAATATGCCTTTCTGTGAAAGCCAAAGGCGAATGCCATTATTAATAGTCTTGGTTGTCATTGGTATTTGCCCTAAATACTTAGCTCTCGCGTGTCTAAGAATGGACCCTACTACGCGGCTGGCTTTAATAAAATAGGGCTGAATTCCCTTTAACCCAACAAGATTTGCTGCAAACCTGAGGACCTTAGGAAGCCTTGCTGAATGGCCTGTACTTGTAGGCCAGGCTTTAAATGGTAGGGTTAGGGTTCTAATATATACCCAATATTAATCCATTCCAGGCCTTCTTTCATGTTGGAGATACATGTGATATTCAAATCCACGAATTTTTAATAAATGCTAGGAAATCTGGTTGCCATATATTATCTTTACTATTATTTCCATGTGTGGCCTGCAAAGTAATACAATCTTTGCTTGGCTCCTCTTGAGTAATAACTAATACTGTTCTAGTAATATGTTATTTAGAGTAGACTTGGAAAGGACCTTATAACTGAGTTTGCCAAAATTACTAAAGTCATATATCCAAATCAGGCACTTCCAGTCATCAAAATAACAACCATGGAGGGACCATGGGAGCATGCCTTCCAAGTTTTCTAGTTCTAGGACTACTGCTGATTTATCACTTGCAGGAGATATGGTGGCAAAATCTAAGAAAAATGCCAAGGGTGTATGGAGACTACCCGTAAATAGTGGTTTAGCTGGATTGCTTATATTTAGCTTAGGCTTATGGTTGGCTTGCTAGAGAAACTTCTATACTTTAATAACTAGTTCTTTATCATTACCGAGGGCCTCTCTTAGGAGGGCATAGAAATCCCTTTAGAAGAATAGCCTTGTTGCAACTGCAGGCTTCTATACCTTTTAGGCCCCACAAAAGGTAATCTAGTAAGCAATTTGACAATCTAGGGAACGTGTTGGTCCAGAATTGGCCTTGATTCTTATTAATAAAATTAACTGATTAGACTGCACGAGTAGTGTCATGATATTAAGACCAAAACTCTCCATAGGCTTGCTAGCGTGGCTATTGGTAGGCTCAAGCAGACCATGGTAAGTCTTGAAAGCTCTACAAAATACTACCTCCAGGATATTTGAGCAAGATTCATATCACATGTTGTCCAGTGCTCCTTTTGGAAACGTCCATAGTGTGATAAAATTTGTTGACCAGTTTTCATTCCCCATCCAGAGCATGTAGTGATAGAGGTTCGCTGTTAAGCCATCTAGGATTTCCTGCGCGTGCTAGTGAATAATTTGTCTTACTAAGGCCTTGTACTAGCCTATATAGTCTTACTACCATTCTAAGTTTTTGTTGTCTTTTAAGATATTCATGTAGCTGGCTGGCTGGTTCCAGGCATTTAAATGTATACTACTGGCAGCAACCTTCTATAGAATTATAGCACACATAACCTATCCTTCAAGTTGCCTAATCCCTGGGAAAACCAAACCTAGCAGGTATTCCACAATAGCTATTAGCTTACTGTGCTTGTTTATCTCTTGCTGGTATGGTTTGAAGAAGAACCAGGCAGGAGATTCTTAGCTATCTGATTAATGGTCTAGGTAAAAACCTCCTGTAGAGTGGGAAACACGAAATTTGTCTGAGCTTGAACGTCCTAGAAGATATAGATATATTAAAATTTGTTAATAGATAGTGGGAAAGTTATAAAGGTAACTGATATTTCTAGTGTTTACCAGGATTAATAGCTAGCATGGGTCATCGTGTTTGGGGAATAGAACCGAGATTCTTAACCCGCTGATTTCAACCTGCAGTTTAGAATATTTTCGCTTCCTGCTAAGTGCAACTGGGCGGAGCCCATAGTATACCTAGGGATACTTATCTACGCGATAGCTCTTCCTGTACTATTTTTTACAGGGGCAGACTTTGGGGCATTCTGCTATTAGATGACCTTCCTTTTTGCAGTCTATATAGTAGCAGCAAATTGGACAGTTTTTCAATGTAATACTGCATGGATAGCATCTATTACAGTAGAAACAATTCTCATCTGGCCTGTACATTTTGTCGAATCAAAGGATTGTGGTATGGCTGTTGTGGTCGTGTTAGGTTTCGTTTGAGGGAGCAATGGGCGAGCCACCTTCGACGTTTAGCCCCCGCTGATGCACCACTTTCGACAGACGGACAGACCTTCAAGCGCCATAAAGACGTACTGAGTATCTGGTCGCCGTATTTTGCCGCCCTCTTCCGGGGCCCATGGGCTGATCGCGAGCACGTGGATTTCACGGGGAATATTTCCGCTACCACACTAGAGGTTGTCATGCAGTTCGTGTATACTGGAGTATTTGAGAAATGGGAGATCCAGGGCGACATTGAGACCTTGGAGGATATTCTCGAGGCGACGGATTACTTTGGGATGAACTACTTGGAAGAGCAAGTTTCAGGTGTATTGGCCTTGCGTGGGAAGATTGAACACCACAACAAAAAGGGCATGCCTAATGAGGACTCGGAGAGGACGGATATTCAGGGAATTTGCCTATTCTGACTGAAGCATGTATGACGACGCATCTGGCGCTGGGGGTCATCGAAAATGTAGCTCTGCCCTTGAAATGTACGAGTTGGATTTTGAATATCAAAGGACCGCCGTCTTCAGGTCGGAAATCTAACACATGTTAAGGGGATAGAATCTATCTTGAAATCAAACGGTCTATCTACATGCATCGTAAAGAAGTATGAGTAGCTTGCCTGACCCGCTGAATCCCAACCCGGGATTCAACGAAAATCAAGCCTCACCTGAGCCGACGGTGACACTAACCCCAGCCTCCCTCGCCAACGCCTCTCTCTCATCAACCGTCAACTCGCTCTTCGCCTCCTTAACTCTCACAAAAAGAACCACAATTACAAGCCCAACGACCGAAAGGGCAACCTGATACCAAAACACTGCCTTATAGCTCTTCCACTCCCCCAGATGTAGCGTCTGCGTATGCGTGATATCCGCAAACCCCAACATGACCGCAATCCCGAGGTGCAGCGTACAATTGATCAGCGCCCCCGCGAGCCCCTGCTTCGCCTTTGGCATGTTCGTCGTGATGAAGATATTCGCGATGTTGAAGCTGATGTCGATCCCGATCGTGCCGCAGATCATCGCGGGGAAAACGAACGCCCAGTAGTTCCCGCCCAGCGGGATGACGGCGAAGAAGAGGCCGGAGCCAACGTAGCCCAACGATGAGATTATGAGGAGAATAGTACCAGGGATAAGGTGGAAGATTAGGCCGCCGACACAGCAGATGATTAGACCGCCTGCGGCCATGGGAACTGTCCATGCGACCATTTGGAGGGGGGTTGCGCCCATAAATTCGGACATGCTAGGACTTTAGTTAGATATGAGGTTCGGATAACTTTTCCAGGCGGGAACTCACTATAGGACGGCGTAGAGGAGGAAGACGCCTAGTGTCCCGTAGAGGAAGAGGAGTGCAATCGCGAGCGGCTTCATATATTTCACGGCGAAGATGTCGCCGGGGAGAAGAGGGTTCTTGGCCACCCATCCTTCAAAGTACACCATAGCACCGAGGATCAATGCACCGAGTATAAAACACACAAGAATATAGGGAGTTCGCCAGCCCTGGGGCGCGTATGAACTTTGGGCGATGGCAAAGACGAAGAGGACCGTTCCACAGGCTGAGAGCACAGCGCCGATCCAGTCCATCTGGCTGCCATGTTTCCTCGTTTCTTTGTAGTCACGCGGAATATAGAACGTAGACGACAATGTTGTAATGGCAGAGAGAATGGCACCGATGAAGAAATACCATCGCCACGTTAGGTACTGGCTGCATAATCCGGAAAAGAAAAGGCCGGCGAAAAAGCCGAGAGCCGCACATGCACCGTAAATGCTGAAAACGAAGTTTTTGCGCGGACCTGGTCGATAGGTTTTACCGAGTATCATAACACCAGACGGAAGAAAGGCGGCAAGCCCGAGGCCCTGGAGGGCGCGACACACGATCAGCATGAGCCATGACTTGGAGACACCACACATGATGGATGAAATAGTTAGCCATGCAGCGCCGCCAATATAGACAGCATAGCCGCCAAACATGTCAGTCAACCGGCCGAAGATAAGAAGCGTCGATGTGACGGCGAGAGACAACGACGTGGAAGGCCATATTGCGGAAGCAGGAGGAAAATCAAGCTGTTCGATCAAAGCAGGAATCAAAACGTTGGAACCCGAGATGTAATACTCCTGGTGGCGTGTTAGTTTTGGCTAGAGCAGGCAATATCGTTCAACTTACTGCGAGGATCTGTGACATGACAATAGAAAAGCAGAACGCGAGCTCCGGAAAGGCACCAGAAAACGAAGCCGGCCTCTCCCGTCCAAGTTGCTCCAGTATTGCTTCGTCGATATTTCCGACATTTTCGTTTGAGAGAGAGCCGTCGGACTCCGCTTTCGTCGGCGACGTCATCGTCGATTCACAAAAACGTTTGGTGGTGGAGGCCGCATGCTTTTGCTTCCGGTTTTAAATCATTCAAGCACGCAGAGATTCGATGGCATTATTAATAGGCTGCCTTACGGAGTGCGGCGAGTCGTTTGCATTTCGTAATAGCTTCGACCTCGCTCCCATCACCTTCTGTTTGAGGGAGTTGACTGGAGAGGAGCGGAGAAACCGCAACCCAATGCTTGGCTAAATGGCGAGTTTGCGACTGGCCATTTCTTCAGGGTCGTTCGGCGCTTTTCCGCGGTCGATGTGAAGAGAGTGGAGCGGCGCCGGCAAATACGAAGCGTTGACGTTATATCCAGTAAGCCGCTTTAGGAAGTTCATCGGAGTGGGGGAGCCACGAACTGGACCGAACCAAGCTTGCTATATCAACAGCCAATCATGGCTCAACCGGCCAATATCGAAGATCCACTGGGACGCCACCGTTTTGTTCTCGTCGACTTTTGTCCAATGAGCCTTCAGGATCCTTGCAGCATTCATGACGTTCAAACAATGTGTATCCATCCAGAATCGCTCCAAGGCGCGGGTAAGGAGATCTCTTTGGGACTCGATCTGACATTCCAGACCTGCAACGGTAATCGGCCAGAGAATGCACTTGAGTAGGCTCGATCCGTCCTTGAGGGTGTTGATGAGCTCGACGAGCTCCGATACGACTGAGTTTTGGGGGTTCCAGGTGTTCTGAAGCGCATCAAGCACGCGTTGGCCGTACAGAATGGCGCCGAGCTGATACGCCCTCGCGAGTCTGCATAGGTCCCCAATATTGCGAGTCACAGACTCCCGTCGAAGAGACAACGCCCACAAATAGCAGTCAAATTCCTTCACCCCATCAATCACAGACACAATATCGTCAGTCGATGGTTGCTCGGATGGACTCCCATTCGCGAGAATATCGCGTTGAATGGACAGGAATTGCAGCGACGTGAGGATGAATTCCGGGCATCCAAGGAACGATTCCTCGACGACGTCCTCCAGTAAATTCGTCGAGCTATCTATCGAGTCCGACTGGGAGAGTAGATGCGGGCGCACGAATGTCGCTCCTAGCGCCTCAATTCTAACAGTTACGTCAGTCCGGCGAGCACAGTTATTCAGGGGATCAGACATACAGGTGTATTTGCTTGGCTATAAATTGTCGGATCCTCTGAAGGGTCAGGCCAGGATCTTCAGTCGGTGTTAGAGTCATCAAAGTCTTTGCCCCTTCAAGGTGGTAGTTCCACCGGTCGCAACCAGACTCCAAGAGGTCCAAGAAAACAAGTAGGAAGATGCTAGCCATGGTGGCGTCTTGATACGAGTTTTGTCTGTTCAGGGTATGAGCGAGCCCTTGTATAGCACGGTGCTTGAAACGAAGCGCTTCACGCAGCGGTCCTTCCGAGGCAGGGGGTTCCTTGACTCCATTGGCAGAGAATGGATGGTCAAAGTTCGCCCTGTGGCGGGCAGCCAAGGCGAGAACAGAATCCAAGAGCACAGTGTCGGTCAGTGCGAGAGGGATGAGACTTCGAAACGGATTCGCCTGACTGTCGTAAACAATAAAAAGCTGGCATATGCGGTCATTGTCTGTCCGATATATTAGTTCCCTGGCACCACATTCTTCGGGGCAACTTACAATATTCCAAGTAATATCGAGATGCCGAATCCAAGCCCACCAAGGCAGAATCATTCATAGCCAATGGCACACCGGCAAGAAAAGGCGCCTCGGAAGCGATATTACTATGCGTTTGGAGACCTGATGACGGTGCATTCAGCGGAACAAGTAGCTGAGGTTGAGCATTGGTCTTCGGCTGAAGCTCGTTCGGCGGGATAGCATGCATCTCAGTCTTGAGAACCGGAGCCGAAGAAACTGAAGCGTTTTCATACCGCCGTCCCCGCATGCCCCCTCGGATGGCTACCCCTTGCACCCACCGGATCGGCCTCTTGTCAAGGCATTGCAGGCCCGCCTTTTGGCATTTGGCGCAGGGAACCTGAGACCGGTCACACTGGATATGGCGTCGACGGCAAGTGTAGCACGGCTCAATCATTGCAGAAGTATTTGTGCAGGTGACGAAAGACAAAGGGTTTTGGCTGTGAATTCCCAATGTCCGAGTTCACACAGGTTTGGGGAGAGGCCTGGCCCACGGGCGGACGCTGAGGTTCCCGAAGAGGGAAACAGGCGACTTTAGTCAGCAACGCAGACTAACCCGTTTGGGGACGTTATTTGCCTGAGGCAGGCGTCTCGTCCTCGCACGCCATCGTACAACCGTCATCTCTATGAGATCCCTCGAGGTTGGGATTTGATCCTACCGAGGTCGGGTTGGAGGACGCTGCAGCGAGGCCGGGTCGGACATCGCTTTCCTCTCGCCTCTACAATGAACTAAGACTCCTGCAGTGCGACGACAGATTGGCAGCCATGAGGAGAACACAGATGATTTCCTCGTTGCCAACCCGACAGTCAAAGACAAGTATAACCATGTCCCATCATTCATCAAGCAAAAACAGACGATATACTACATTCAGCAATTGACAGGTCTATCGTATATCATCCGTAGGTCTCATCAGGAACATAGATAGACCAGAAGCTCGCTCCGCCATCAGATCCAGTCCCGCTCGTCACAGCATACAGCCCACCAGAACTTCCAAACGTCGCCGACGTCGGCGCCGGAATATCTTTGACGACCACCTCAGCAGTGCCGTTATCAAAGTTGACGCGGACAATATTGTTGTTCTCGAAGTTCGCGACAAATGCAGCCTCAGTCCAGTACGCCAGAGCGAAGTCGTCAGCGCCAACCAAAACGTCGCCGCTCGCGATCACCTCGGCCTCTCCGGTCGGTTCACCAGTGGAAGGGTCAACGGAGACCCGGCCAAAGACTCCCTCAAGGGAGTTGGTGTAGTATAGGTACGGCTCGCTGTATTTAAGACCATTGACGCCCTTGGTGAAAGCGTCTCCTTCGAGCACTTTATCGGCCTCACCGGTTTTCAGGTCGATCCTGACAATCCCACCAACGAGGGTATCAGTAGCCAAGACGATATTAGGCGAGACAACAGCAAGACCATTGAGTAACGCCGAGCCGGCAACCTTATCGGCGACCTTGGTCGCGATGGGTGAGCTGGCGTTCATTTGGAGCGTCCAGAGCGACACGGTCGTCGCGTCGACGGCTTGGTTCAGCGTGAGGACTGCATAGTTGTCTCTAGACAGCTCCGTGATACCCGTCGCATTTGTGGCTCCGTCGAAGGTGTGGACTGTGCGCGGATCGCCGTGTTGATGGGTTGGGTCGACTTCCATCACTTCGGGGCTGTCAAGTCTGGTAAAGCGCAGGTAGTAAGACTGACCAGTGCGCTGGGCCATGTTCTCTAGCCAGGTTCCATTGTCTAGTTGGTAGAGTTTGTGTGCGGTGTATTCTTGACCGCAGACCGCGGTGGCTGCTGAAAGCAGCGAGAGGAGAGTTGTGACGCGCATATTCGTCAATGTTCTGGGTGGAGTTGAGACATCTGTTGAGCAGGAGATGACCACCTTTTATCACTGAAGGTGAGACATGTTCAGCCAAAAATAGCGGCGACTTGCACCTCGTATTGCCCAAACAGAACCCTGCCAGACAGGCGACGATCCAGCCACCAGGCATCATGCCAATACGAGCACGCGCGAGATGACGAATCCGCCTCCAATCAATGGCTTCTTCGGCTTCCGCGTTCCTCGAGCTGACTTGACGGAGAATTCGGTCCCGAACTGTGCATGCTCGATTCCCGTCAGGGCACGGGTTCTCGCCGCCGATGATCGACGGATCAAGATTTCGCTCTCTGAAGCAAGTGGCTGCAAGAGAGCAGGCCGTGAAACATGGGAAATGATGATATTCAATCTGCAGAAGATTGTGCCAGCAATGTCGTCGCGGCACCGTGACATCGCCGTGACATTGCAGCTTCGCCGGCTTCGCATCCCCCAACCGCGGATCTCGTCTCCGAGAATCAACGAGCCATTTGATCTTCATTGTCGCCCCTGTCTCTGTCTGCGCCAATGTGTCGGCCTTCTCTCTGCCTTCCGCGTCATCCTCTCCGTCGTCTCCTGCTTTTCGATTGTGAACCTTGACTTCCTTGGACGTGCGTCCATCAATCTTATTCGCCATCTTCTTCTCAACTTTCCCTTCCTGTCCTCTGGCGATCTTCTCTTCAATTTTCTTGTCCTTGTTGCCGGACTCCCCGTTTCTTTCTCCGCATTTCTCACTCACCTTCTCGTGTCCACTCCATAGTTCCTGGATCTGCATCCTTCCCTCGTGCGCAGTCAATGTCCCATTCAAGCGCTTCGTCAAAACCAGACGGCGCAGAAGAAATTGGCAGACTCGCGTCGGCCGTCTCCAACGGGGCAACATATCCTTCCAAGACTTGAAGGAGTTGGAATCCCAGATTTTGTTGTCTCCGCTTCACCTCTATATCTATCTATCCTTGCTCCAACGTCGTCACTGAACTTCTCAAGGGTCTGATAGTCCGGAAGAGAGACGGTCGCGTAGCATAGGGAAACATCATTTCAAGGGCAGTGTGGTACGCATATATATTTTCGACGTGATGCATCGCTCACCCACCACTTACCCTGATTATCACGCCAAAAAACCCCTAATTCGGAGCGTGAATTGTCAAGCAAAGTGCCCGAGGATAGCATTAGCTACCCAGCAAGGACCTCAGCCAGATATTCTTGAAGTGAAATTGGGAAACTCCAAGGGAAGAAGCCGTTAGGGCTAATCGGATCGGGTTAGCGCCGAGCCTTGTGGAGAACAATGAGAGGAGGCTGATTCACGTGGTGAAATGGGCTTGTGGAGCGAAAGGCACGCCTTTGGATGGGGTGTTGGATCTGGACCAATGGGTATTGTATCGGAAACCGCCATGGGATGAGAGGGTGCAGCATTAATATTTCGTTGTACGGCTGTGGATTTGTCTAGGCTGAAACTTTTGGTTCCAAGAGAAACGTAGACCCTGAGGAGATTGATACTTCTTCATTAGGATTAATAGGATGTGTGTCCACGGGTTGAGCAGATGCTGGTGTGTCTGCAGCGGAACAAAACGCCCTATAACTATTGATGGATATCTTGCTAAGCTCGCTTGGCGAAGTGCCTAGTGCAAGCCGAAGAACGCAACGAACGATAAAGGATACGGATGCTTTAAGGCCAAAAGTTAAAAAAAACCAACACATGTTCGTGCAGTTAATTCAGGGCGAAGAGTCTGAACACACTCGCAACCACTGGGCAAGCAGGAAATGACCTTCCTTCTCTGCATAACCCGCAGCCTCGCAGCGTACTGGCTCCAGGTCTACGTCATCTCCATATGCATTCAGAAGCAATTTGATCATATCAATACGGCCTCGTTCCGCGGCGCCGTTGATTGCGGTCCTACCCTTTTCGGGTGCACCTGGCGCAGAGACATCGGCTCCGCCCTCAAGAAGACGTAAGCAAGGTCAAACTATCCATCGATGGAAGCTGCCTGTAGTGCAATAACGCCGCGTTTCTTGGCTGGGAGCGCATTGATATCTGCTCCGTGCTCCAATAACATGTTTGCTATGCCCACATAGCCTTCCTTGATAGCTTCTTGGAGAGGTGTCCCCCAAGTATCCGTTGCCGGAGTGTCAACTGTGGCACCATGGTTGACTAGGTAAGAGCACAATTTCTCGCAGCTGTAGCGAGCCACGCGTTGAACCAAAGTCGTTTTAACATCGCCGAGAGGGTCTATTGAGGCGCCTAATTCCATCAGAATCTCAATGGCGTTCAGCAAAATTTCGCCGTTCAGACAATCACCCCATTCATTTTCAGGTTGTGCATCCCACGCCTTCTGGACTGCCTTGGTGGAAGTAACGAGGGCAACTGTACTTTGGCAATTATCCGCTGCTGAGTAATGGTTTCGAAGTCTCCAAGGTCACCCATAACAAGCTTCAGCGCCTTTTCCCATCCGGGGTGCTTTTCCGACTCCGGGAGTTGTGCGAAAAGCAGATCAATAATTTCAATGTATACCCCCAGGCGGAGTGCAAACATCAGGGCGCTTTGAGAGCCAGAGTAATCGAGGGCAGCTGTCTCAAGAACATCGGCACCATGCTGCAACAGTAAGGCTAGCATTTTCTTGTTACCGTCGTTGATGGCGCTTCCAAGAGGACTGAATAGCTCGTCCGGAGCGTATCGTTGATATTCAGCGGACATGGCGAGGTAAAATGGAGTGTCGTTAACACTCGCACCGTGCTCCAGAAGAAACTGCGCCCCTTCATACCAGTCCATGGTCGTGGCCTCGGAAAGAGGAGTCTGAAATCCATAGCCCCCAGTTGCATTAACATCCGCGCCGTACTGCACTCGCAGCTCAAGAAGTGGCAAAGAGCGATGTTTCATGGCGGTTAAGAGAGCGCTTCTTTGTGTTGGTTCCATACCTGCTCGGGGATTCGAGGTGCTTTCTCAAGCATAGTTATGAAGTGAAAAAGCAGGTTAGGGGATCGGTCTTTCTTTCACCTTGGAGAGGGGCTTCTTCTTTTTGAGAGCTGGCACGTTATAAGTACTCGGTGGTATCCCCCGGTCGCTGGCGTGTCGCCCGAACTTGAGTGAGCAATCTAATTGGGCGAGGCCAGAATTTTGTTTCATGCCGCCGGCTGAGTCAATGGTAGCCCTCTTGTCAAAAGCTAATGCAGAGTAGGTATGTTTGCCTGACTACGGTAGCCCTCCTGTCAAAAGCTAATGCAGAGTGGGTATGTTCGCCCGACTATGGTAGCCCTCTTGTCAAAAGCTAATGCAGAGTGGCCGCTTGGCTCTGGTGATTGACGAATTAATGGAGACCGCTCTCAAAAAGCTGGTTTCCGTGAGGTGCTTCGTCCATCCTTTGTCCATTTCGTCGAACAACTCCCACCATGATCGAGTCGGCACAGATATCTGCTCATTCGAATTCCAGAATCTGGTTTGGGCCATTGAATATAAAAACGACATCCATCCAGCACCATGAAGACTCGAGCAACCCCAACAAGCAGCCAGCATGGCTTGGTCGATAGACACATCGATATCGTTCATCGCCCTTCTCATCACCGGAACTTCGTCGCTTCTTGTGATATGGAATTACGCCGCCCATCTGTACAGGAGGGCTTTCCCCCAAGGTCTGTCGCTGCGTACCGATGGCTCGATCGCAAGAGCGCAACAGCGACCGCGTGATCTCGATCTGGTAATTCGACTCGAGTCAGGCCCATGGGCTGAGGTCGATCGAATGCAACCGGTGCGTCGCTTTCTCTCGAAATTTCTTTCACAAGCGGTTTGTCGATTGACAACAACAGGGAGCCGAGTCGGGATTGCGGGTGGCTCGCAGGACAAAGTCGGTGTGACTTCAGGTTCATTGGACGCGCCCTCGAGTTGGAGCCTTGTCGTATTTGCTTTTCCTGGGGTTGGACCACGAGTCAGCCTTGCCAATGCTCGTCGAGAAAGGAGGTGTCAAACCAGAATATTCATGAGATTTTGTCGTTCCTCAAAGGATTGACGTTTTTCAGCGGGATGATGATATTCTCGCCCTTTCTCGAACCCGTCTCGGCTCCGGGCCGCTCTTTCTCTATTCAATACACGGCTGCATTATTTTGTCAAGATTTATCACTTCGAATGTTCTTCCGATGGAATCTCTGTCTTGCAAGCATTGGAAGTTGTGTTTTTGTTCCAATATTCACTTTGGTATTAGTATACCAGCCTAAGAAGCACCGCATCTCTTTGGTTTGTTTTGAATCTTCTGTCAAGACCCTGCCGTGGAATAGTTGCTGATAGGGATGAACTTTCCCTTGATCCACGGCGACAAGATGGAACTGAGCCGAAGATTTGCCAGTCGCGGTAGGATATAGCAAGCGACAATAGCCAGTGAAAACAACTCCCTCTTCAACCACGAGTTAGAATTCAACGAGAGAGATCACCAGGTCAAAAGTCCATTTTCAATCCCTTCTCTAAGTTACCGCGTGGCTCCAGTTGAGGGGACAACCGTGTAGGACTTAACCAGTTTTTGCCGGCAGTTGGAATCTGTTTTAGTTAAAATTGTCGAACAAAGACGATCTGATGTGCGAATTTCTCTTGGCATGTTCTCAAAACATCTGCTTCTAAGACTCGCAGTTTCCGCGAGCACTGTCGGGAAATGCCGCCTCGAATCTCAGACCTGGCAGTGCTGATCTGCACACGACATTTCTTGAATACAGGGTGCTAATTATTGACTGCTGGCTGACGCCCTGCCACCAGCCCTTTGTGCTATATATGTTTATGATTTGCTCTTCGTATTCAGATCCCTGTTAAACTTGGCGAGCATGCAGAATTTTCCTGCCGCCGAAACCCAAGAGATGGCTGGAAAGCGGCTGCTCGAGCTTCCGTTGTCGTCCTCATCAGACGCTCATGGAAGTGGCTGCTCTAGCTTCTGGTGGCGGCGCCACCAGACGCCAATTAATGCAAGTCCAGGCTGCTCTGGCTTCTGTTGTTGTCCTCCTCAGATGCTAACGCAAAGTGGCTGCCCCGGCTCCAACGGAGACAACGGATATATCTATAGTGGCAGTATTACCCGGCTTCTGTGCACCTTAGCAAGAACATGGCCTCCTGCAATCCAAGCACATGTAGCGCGGAAATAAGTTGAGGCAAACGCTCCGGCGAGTCTAGGACCTTGATGCGACCCACGATTGGTACCGCGAGGATGCCCAGACCGAACGCTACATTGGTGTATCGCCATCTGGCCTGTGAATGCTCACGCTCATCCGTCTCTTGCCGAAGCCTCTTCTGAGACTCTGGGCGAAAAACCCTTGAAGCAAGCCAACGCTGCCAACACTGCTGGCCTGTCAGAACCCACCTTGTAAACAAATACTCAATACACGTCGTCCCCAGGAAATTCAAACTCTCGCGGTCCTCCGTGCCTCTCGCTATCACGACGTGTGCCGCAGGCTCCATACTTCGCTACTATCGGTACGGTCCTCGCGGCTATGGGCAGCCTGAATAATCTTTGGAACGTCCCATTCAAGTCTGATAATAACTGCGCCAACAACTTCGTTTTCATAAAGGGCAAGCCCCTTGGTGAGGATTGTGATTGTCTGATCCCCGATTGCCGTCTACATGGTATCTGTTGGCGCCTCCTTCGTTCGCTGAGATACCAGCTTTCAATAATTCGCTTTTCTGTCTTTAAGGAGTCCATCAGCAGCGTTCTTGTATATTCTTGATGACAACCTTGGAAGGGCATATGGGCCTACCGTATAAGATATCATGGATGAAAGCGGAAGAAGAATCTGAGTTGCTAACTAAGTGCTATCTAGCAATATTTATACCTGTAAGAGGCCTTCACGATAACCACATTAGGAAGAGCAATTGAATGAGTGAATCGAAATGAAGGAACAATAAAAGCGATATTAGGAGGTGGCAGAGCAATGACGCTGGCCAATCCTAATACAGTCAGATGAATGAATTCTTCCGTCACCAATACCGATGACGGTCAACAAATCTGTCTCGGGGTCTCTCCCTCTCTCCGAGTCGTTACCGCCGGTGGATCGTCAGAACGCGGCTGGATGATAAAAGTCGAGTTTTATCATCTGAAATCTTTCATCTAATAGTGCTGACAACGATGGATTCTATTGGCAAGATGGCCGAGTGGTTAAGGCGGCAGATTTGTCAGTCACGCAATCACTTTGATTGGTTTGCAAAGAATAGCAATACTAACCTCTTCAACAGAAGTGTACAAAACTTAAATATCACTAAAACCCTGCTTCCGAGAGGATCGTGGGTTCGAACCCCACTCTTGTCAACTTTTTTTTTTTTTTTTTTAATTGAGGTTGCAAGTTTGATCCTTGCCTGGGACACCGTCCGGCGGTTTCGGTGTCGCGGGCTCTGTTCTTGGTCCTCAGCAGCATGATCCAGTGGCTGGGAGTAGCAGTTGCAAGGAAGCTTTCAGGGAATATAAAGAGGAGTTTATACTAGTCTCTAGATAGAAGGAGGCATTGGATCACTTGACCTGGATAGAGAATAAAAGATTCAAAGATCAAAGCCTCACAAAAATCTGATTCGGTATACAGACAAAGGTGGCTTATCTCAAGTTCGCTTCCACCCGACAAGCGCTCTGCCTCGCCAGAGAATTTTTTCTTGAATCCAGTAACACAGAGGGCATTTACGCCGGAAGATATGGCTGCGACCCGCTCAGCTTGCTCACGATGAAGAGCTTCCTGCCCCTTGAGAAAACAACGAGAAGTTCCTACAATCTCGCCATTGCGTCTCTCGCAGCCTCGGTATCCCCTTCAACATCTCCCATCCACGCCACCTCGTATCTACACCTTGGCAAATTGGAAAAGTTGTGCCCCCTCGCTTGGCAGGTCGCCGACCTGTCGGCAATAAGCAGTCACGTCCTGACTTAAATCTGAGCAGGCCTTAACTGGGGCTCTCCTGGGCGCTGCGTCTCACACAGAACAAACGTCACTTCAACCGATAGTTGACGATTAGAATGGTTCTCAACGTGAAGACATCTCTCAAAGATGTCTCAGGCCAAGTCACGCCCGGCGGCATTATCAAGGGCACGGTTGAACTCGAATCCCGCGAGCCCCTACACCTCACAGAGTTGACCGTGAGGCTGTCCGGCAGGGCAACAACCCGCATCTTCCGCGAGCTCTCGATCATCATCATGCCCATTCAACAGCGATGGAAAGCAGAAGTGACATTATGCGACAGGCGCCTTATTCTCGTTGATACACTCACCACACTCCCGCCTGGTGTACACAAGTTCACCTTCCATTTCCGCGTTCCCGCTACAATAGAAATCCCTCCGGAGACAGACGCAGAGAGAGGACGAAAGAAAGAGTGGCTTCTTGCTACTCCCTTCGTCGGATTCCAGACATCCCATCCGCTCCCACCGACTGTGGAAGTGAAGTCTGAGCAGGACAAACCATTCGGCTACGGGAAGGCCTCAGCACTCATCGAATACCATATCTCTGCCTCGGGGAAGGCCAATTACCAAAACGGGCAGTCGTTTCTCCCGCCGCCTACCAAGATAGTCAGCGTAGCGGGGCCCTCCATGGAACTGGTAGAGGAGATACAACCCAGGAAGCTAGGGTTGCTTCTCAGTGGAAGAAAGCATCAGGGTGTGGAGGTCTCGGTCGAGATACCCGGCACAGTCACGCAGTGGGAGCCGTTCCCCGTCCGAATCGGGATAGAGGGAGCAGGTTTCGCGCTCGTCTCACTCAAGATAAAATTGCACACACTCTATGCAGTCCGTGGCCGAAGCACCCTTTGGAAGAAGGAACGTGTCGACGCCGCCAGATCCGAGGATAAACTACTTGCCTGGGAGGGGAAAAAGGAACTCCCACCAGGCGAACCGCAACTAGTTGAGAGCGCACCGGTCTCATGTAAAGCCGCAGTTGTGAACTTTGCTACCCTCAATGTGGCTTGTGTCGCGCATCAGCTAGAGGTGAAATTCAAACTCCAGGATAGCGAGGGGAAGGTCATTCCGGGCCTCATCGGCCCGGTGCCGTTTGAGATTCAAGGGCCTAAGCTGAGCGCGGCTGGTGAGGGGGATGAGAGTCCTCGTGCGTCTATGAGCGTCTCTGAATATTGTCAGTGGGTTTCTGAGAAACCCAAATGAGAATTCTTTTCGCTTTGCATTGGATACACTTATCGTTGTTAAGTTGAGCGTTGGGTGAACAGCAGCCAACCACGTCCACTACATGTCAGTTTTCCGATAGCTCATTCCTCAACTGATTTACACCCACCCCTGTATTCTTCATTGGAAGGCAAGGCGGCCAAGTGTAAGGCGTGCAGTTAGGGCTAATCCGAATTTGGCTCCCCTTTTCCGAGTAAATCAGTGACCGTCGGCGTGGCGTTTTGGTGAAATGACCGATCCCTCATCGAGACTTCCTTAGTCGAACCCATGGCAGGTTCAGGGTGACCCAGACCCTCCTGTTAACAACTCTAACTCAATCCTGTGGCTAATTGATGGACCGGACGTTAAAAAGTGGCTACCTGATGGATGAAGCGCTTACCAGTTGAGATGTATATAACCAGTCTTATTCGTCGACTCGGGTGCTTACCCCGCTTGATTCGTGCCTGGCACCCAATCGTCCTGTGGATTGGGAGTGACGATCTCATCAACAAGCACTTCCAACCGACCTGAGTCGACCTCTTCACCACAGCGATGGAAAGGCACTCTGCTTCAAATACGATACACCCATTTACATCCGAATTAACCCATGGCTGCCTCCTTAACTGTCGCAAGAAGCCGAAGACCAGATCTGCATCGAAAGCGTACATGCCACTTCGGCCGATTTGATTATATATGGCAGGGAATGCTAACGATGCACAGCGAAAAGCAGGCCGCGGCAATATACAAGACAGAACCGTTCACACTCGGCGATGTGGTTTCCTCGGCTGAGAGCGGGTGCAGAGGATGCAGATTCCTTGCGGCTCTGCTGACAGGTTTGGGTTCGGTTTATGGCTATTCAGAGCTACATCTGGCGGGCATGGCCTTTAAGTGGCTAGGTTCGAGCTTTACCCTCGAGATTACAGATGGGGATAGGAAGCGGGAGATTCAGTATTTTACTCTCAGAGGTACGTTCACCTCTGCGATCTACAATAACTGGACTTATGTGGAAGTTGATATCGCATTGTATTTCTAGACACGCGGCCCCGAGTCCAGGGAATGCCCGAGTCAACCATGCTAACAGGAAACACTGCCCTGCCTACATCATTTGAACGAGCCCATGTCTTCATCCAAGCCTGCGAAGCCACACACGAGCAATGTGGCTCCGGCCGTAATGTGCCTCTCTCCAAGAGAGTCCTCGATGTCACCGAGATCACCTCTGAAATGGGACATCCCGGAATCCGCCTCGAAACGACCGAGGCGGAAACAGGGACATATGTCTGTCTCTCGCACTGCTGGGGTGACGCTAGCAAGATCCACACCAAGACGCTGACGACTACAATTGACGAGTACCACCGGTTCATCGCGTGGACGGACCTGCCCAAGACGTTCCGCGATGCAGTCGTACTCACCCGTCGTCTGCGGGTGAAGTACCTCTGGATCGACTCTCTATGTATCATTCAGGACTCCAGGGTCGACTGGGAGACGGAGTCCGTCAAGATGGGCGAGATCTACCGCAACAGCTACCTCACTATTGCAGCTGCGGCATCGGCGCAGTCATCTGGAGGCTGTTTCTCCGAGACGATACCCGACGGACGTCTCGAAATCCAGGATCCTGAATTCCGCGACATCTCCATCGGCGTACGAGACTGCCAGGGTGCAGGAAAGGTAGACCTGAAACGGGACAAAGAACGCACTATCAGGGCGCATTTCCCGCTCTTCACGCGGGCGTGGGTGTATCAGGAACGAATGCTCTCGCGGCGGATCCTCTTCTGCGCCAGGTCTGAGTTCCAGGTCGGCTGTCAGGAGATTCTGCGCTGTGAGTGCGGCGGAGGGGCGATCGCGCCGCATTTCAGGCCCTTACCCAGTACGATGAATGTGGCGAAGCTGAAGACTTTGTCGCAGCTAAGGCCGGACGAGGGTGGTGGCGGGTTAGTCGGGGATGACTTTACGATGCTCATCTATCGCAACTATCTTGATATCGTGGAGAGCTATGCGAGGCTGGATATCAAGGTGCCCTCCGACAGACTGCCTGCCATATCGGCCACCGCGAAGATCATGTCGCAGAACATCCAAAGCGAGTATCTCGCGGGGATCTGGCGGGCGACGCTCATGGAGGGCTTGCTGTGGTATGTAAGGGGCCGTCCGTCTCGGCCGCGGCCGGCAATGGGCGAGAGAGATTGGCGAGCGCCCTCGTGGTCGTGGGCGAGCGTCGATGCGCCCGAGGGAATTTCTTTCATACAGCCTGGCAAGAAATTCTCGGCCTTCTTCGACAACAAGATCGAGCGCGCAGAGTGCGTGCTGGCGGGGGCGAACCCGTTGGGAGAAGTGACCTCGGGCTTCATCCGGTTGCGCGCGTCCCTGGGGGCCGCATTCTGGCGGACGCGCTGTCGAGGTTGCTCAACGCCAGTGCAGAGGACAAAGACTCAGGGGACGCAGCGAGCTGATTGCGCGCTGTATACTGTCGAAGCCGACGGGCCGCTCAATCAAGTCTGGACGAGATGCGCCTTTGCCGAGCCAGCCTTGGACCTCCTGGGTGCGAGTGTATGGTTCTATGCGGATTCCTACGTGGACCGGGATAGGTATGGGTTCTTTCGGTGCATTGGCAAGGGCTCGTGTAGAATAGCACCATGTTATCTGCTCTATGTTCCTCGTGAGAAACGCTCTGACATGGTGGGGGACACGCGCATCCCGGCCGATGCATTCCTGGTCTTGACGAAGCTCCAGCCTGAGAACACGTTTGAGAGAGTCGGGTTGGCCCTTATCTCTCATGGTTCCGAAGACAGAAGGAGTAGGTGGTTCAAAGAAGTTTGGCATGCTCTCGTCTCGCCGGAGGAGTCTATAACCCTTGTATAAACCTGAGAACAATCTTCAATGCTAGGAATTGTTCTAGGCAGGTAATCTGTTATCACATTACTTGACACCCTTTTCAATATCTTCCACACCCCTATACCGCCAGTATAAGGCCCTACGGCGAGGCCGTTCGGTCGTCAAAGCAGCCTGGATACGCTCCTTAAGGGCTCGAACATCCGGCGGCCGCTCCCTGATGAGCCTCTGCTTCTCATTAAAAGTGTTCCACCAGGAGTCATCGTGGCCGCGTACATGAGGCAGCAAATGCCACTCCCAGAGACTCCTCTGCTCCTGCCCCGTCAGATCCAGCCACGCATACAAGTCCTGCCGTGCAGTCGATCTCTTCTCCGGAGGAATATACGCCAACTCGCGTCTATACAGGGCGCCCTTGCCGTCCCTGCCGAACTCGACGTCCTCGGGCCACTCAAAGACGGTTGCTTTCAGCTGTGGTCCCGCACGGTAGATATACGGCTTCGCCTGCTCCCCGCGTAACGACCGCCACCCTCTCTCAATCCGGGAGTCGTCGCACCCAAACCCGTAGCAGATCAGCACGGTCGGGATGACTATCAGGCCAACCACGTATAGCTGCGTCGCTAGGTGCACCATGCCGAGTGTGACGACGTGCACCACGAACGCCACCCAGCCGGCCCACTGTACCACCTTGTAGACCCTGGGGGAGCGCAGTGGTGCTTCGGTGACGAAGACACCGCGCAAGATATGCTCGGGGATGAACATGGTGACGGCTCGCGAGTCCGGCATGACGATGAGGATCTTGGCGACCTCTGGCCGCCACTCTTGGGAGTGTGGTAGCGGGCGAGGCGCCTCGGGATCCTTCTTGCGTTTCTCTTTCCAGGCCTCCAGTGCGCCGGAATACGTGGTGGGGAGGGGCTTTGCCGCCGCAACGGTTTGGTTGATTGCGTGGCGGTTCTCCTGCAGCATGTAGGCGCGGATGATGATGAGGAGGATAATTGCGATTGCATTCGCAAACCCGTACCAGTCATGCGAGAGGACTGTCATGGCCAGCAGAAAGCTATTGAAGGTAGCTGAGACGAGGGCCGGGGCAAAGATGTACATCCAGCGAGACTGAGGTGTCTCGTCGACTTCCCAATAGACGAGGCTGCGAGAGACGTGAAACTCCTGCACTTGCATCCACCGTGTGAACCATGCGGTTAGATTACCTGTGACGATGCCGCTGGAGATATTGTAGAGCATGAATGCAGACTGCTTGGTGCGGAATCGGTCGCCTGCAAAGACGAACCCGGCCAGCAGGGGCATGTATTCCAGCCAGTAGCTGGGCGCTAAGCGGCCGACGGAGACGTCGACCTCGTTGGCACCGAGGAGCGTGACGAGACCGAGGGCGTCGATTTCGAAGGGGGACCATGTCGAGAGAGCTTTCCAGGGGTACATGTCTTTCAAAGGGCGTTCTACGGCACCTGGGAGAGTTCTAGGTAGGAGGTACCTGGAGGATGAAGTTATAGAGGGGCAGAGCGGGGGGGGAGGGGTTTATACGAATCTGCGTGGCTTAGACAAGGCTGACTGGATGTCAATTCTCAATCTCTGCGATGCAACAGCCTGACTGGAACGAGGAACTGAAAAAAAAAGGCTGCTGCATCCCGCAATAATCCGGCGAAGCGCTGATGGCATGACCATGCTGATACGTCATTCCCAAAAGGGATCGACCGGGACAGACTTACATGTTCCCAGCCAGCTAATATGCATTAGTCTGGATGGTCGACAAATGCAGGACACGGGGCGGTTGCCGTGCGGGACAACTGCATGCAAAGCTACCCAGTACCACCGTCGACACACAATTCACCAATTACTGCAGCGGATTGGGGTTGAGTCGGCTTGGAGAAGGTTCTTATTGGATATGGACCATTCCTTGCCCGCAGACTGGCCGTCAAACTCGAAAGTGGGCGATAGTTCTCTGCGGGATGGCCTGCAGGCTTTCGGAGACTGCGGCTCTGCTGCTGCCTCTCTATCCGGCATTGCATAAAGGATGAGTCGCCCAGCGCTACTCTATCGATCATTCCAAACCCTAAGTCCATCAAGAAACTCCGCCATTGAGCATTCACTGGAAATCAGAGGCAGACGATGCCCCCATATTCGCCATATCCAAAGCGGACTCGCGCTTTCATTACGCCGCCTACCCTTGCCCTAGCCCACCACCACTCTATCCGCTATTGTCTGAGCAGGAGATACAGCATCGCCCTGGTAGGGACCGGATACCGCGGGTACAGGAGCCATTTCCTCAGTCTCTTGGGCACTCCGGATCTCTCCGTCACCGCCGTCTGCGACACAAATCGCGCCGCTCTGGACTCCTTCACAAGGAAGCACCCAGATGTCCCCACCTACGACTCCCTATCGTTACTGCTACACCGCCACAAGCCCAAGCCGGACTTCGCCATCGTATCTGTCCCGCACGGTGCCCATATGGAATGTATCACCGCGCTGGCAGCCGCGGGCGTGCATATCTTGAAGGAAAAGCCCGTTGCCGGGTCCGCGGAGGAGTATTCCAGGATGAGCCGGTTGCCGGTTAAGATGGGAATCACCTTCCAGAAGCGGTTTGAGCCGCAGTTCGTTGATCTGAGGAGGTTGGTCCCGCTTGTCGGGGATGTTGCTGCTGTTGATGCGGATCTTGCGCTGAATATCACTAACCTTGAGGAGACGTGGCGGGCGCGGGCTGGGGTTGGAGTTACGGTCCGTCCTCTCATAGAGTGTACAATATAGACTAGACGCTAACCTGGAGATATAGGAAGATCTTGGTTGTCATATGCTCGACCTCCTTGTGTGGCTTCTTGGGCTACCGACCTCCGTCATGGCGCAGCAGGTCTCTTCTGTGCGGCCGTCTCAGAAGTACGGCGGCGACGATGTCGCTGATATCCTGATGAACTGGGAGGCCAGGAACTGCATAGGCCATGTGCGGCTGTCGCGCGTCGCCCATGAAGCCGCTTCATCGATCACACTGACCGGGACAAACGGAACGCTTATCCTCAACGGACACGAAGTCACCCACTATGACGCCCAGGGCAGCGCAAAACTGACCGTCAAGCACCGGCCCGATGAGAAGCAGGTCATCCAGTCCATGGTCGGCGAGTTCGGGGCCTGGGTGACTGGTCGTAGACAGGGATTTTCCACCTCGTTGGCCAACGTGCGGAATACCGTCTCATTAGTTGATGCCGTCAAGATGTCTCTTGCGAGTCGTCGGCTCCAGCGTCCGCTTCCACTGCCTGCTTTAGCTGGTCTTTTGGGTATGAACCGTGGTGGGCCATTTTCAAAGACTTCTCCAAGCCGAGTTTCAACGGCCACGTTGTTTACCTCTTCCCATGCCAGATGCACCGACAGATCTTTTCTCCTCAATACAGGAGCACCAATTCCGGCGGTTGGCTTGGGTACTCGGAGGACCCAGGAACCTGGTATGGTTTATGAGGCCGTCCGTTCAGGCTTGAAAATTGGGTACAGGCATATTGACACAGCCATGTCTTCTGATGTTGAGCATGAAATAGGACAAGCTGTCAAGGACTCCGGTGTCTCGCGCAGTCAGGTTTGGATCACCACAAAGCTGGACAACAGATGGCATACGCGCGTCCACGAAGCTCTGGATTTGTCACTTGCTGAGTTGGGTATGGACTACGTTGACCTCTATCTCATGGTAGGTCCTTTTCAATATCGGACGGAACTGACTGACGCATACAGCATTGGCCGGTATCTGTTAACCCCGGGAACCCTTCCGCCCAGTTGGGGGATTGGGACTTTGTAAACACTTGGTATGACAGAATGCCGTTCAGTAGTTCAGTTCCTGCTAAACCGTACAGGCAAGAGATGCAAAAGCTCCCAACAACAAAGGTGCGGAATATCGGTGTTTCAAACTTCGGCGTCTCACACCTAACAAGACTCCTCAGCCATCCATGCTGCGAGATTGTCCCTGCTGTTAACCAAGTTGAGGTAATGTCACCGGGTTCTGGCGTCCTTCATATACCGTGTTAACAGCATCCAGCTGCACCCGTATTGGCCATCCAAAAAGCTTCTACAGTTTTGCAGCGATCATGGCATCCACTGTACAGCCTATTCCTGCCTTGGGTCTGCGAATTCTCCACTCCTAGAGGACCAGGTGGTGCTTGACATCTGCCAAAAAATAGACAAGTCACCGCAGCAGGTTCTGTACGTACAACGCCTATCTATTGTTTATGGTGCTGACTTTCCAAGAATCATGTGGGGTGTGCAGCGCGGTACCAGTGTGATACCCAAGACCGTCAATGCTACTCGTATTGCGGAGAACTTCGACTTGGACGGCTGGGCGCTGGGTGGTGATGAGATGGCGAGATTGGATGGATGCACTACCCGGTTCAAGTCTTGTACTGATGACTGGTTGCCTGTGAGAGTTTTTGGAGATAATGACTGAGAGTGCAGTATAATCCTTTGTCGGCTGTTCGGGATTTTGCAATCTGATATTGTAGGCTGCCGTTGTTCTGGCAGAAATACAGTCTGATATACAGTATACCAGCATTTATGTAGCTTTGAGCTATACAAAATGGTTTATATAATAGATACGTTTGTTGTGCTGGCCTTGTTAGGGCCTGAGCCATGCAGAGAGTACCTAGGTACCTAGCAGGACCAATCGTTTCAGGAACAGTGCAGGATATCTGTTTTTCTACTGTTTTCTTATGCTTTTTACGGATCTACTGTTGATAACGTTCTACATTCTAGGTTTCTATGACATCCTTCCATTTTTGATAATAACAATACTAGATTGATGATTGGAGCACTATAAACCTATTATTATTAAAGTCAGATATTCTATAGCATAACTAATGTAGGAATAAAATCCTATATATAATGATGATTGAGCAACAAGACAACCACTGTTCTCACAACCTACTGACTTCCTGCTCTACATAGTCTAGGTAGTAAGTAATGAACCTGGACTCTAGGCGACAGTGTATTATCTTCATCAACAAAGTACTTAGTCCAAATGAACCATCGAACAGGGACGAGACGAAACATATGGAACAAAAAAAAAAAAAAGAGACACATCGTCAGCACTACGGTTCGACTAGGATCACGAATGAACTAGATAGCTTTCAATAATAAGAAATCCAAGCCTAACGCCTTAACCACTCGCCCATACTGACTACTTTGTCACTCTATCTTTGCAATCTGATTTTACGAGCCTACATCCCCAGGATCCTTTTCATTATAAAACTTACATATAGCTGAGTACAACAGAAGAGAACCAACAGGAGTAAATATGACGGAACGAAACAGCAACAAAAGAAAATCGTCAACTGATTCCATGACTTCATCGACTATCCTGCTTCCTCACCCTCATCTCCTCCTCACCCATGGGCTCATGGGTAATCTCGATCGTCGTCTCCTGGTACACCCCGCCATGCTCCATCATCATATTCTTCATTTCCACGTCACTCTTCCTCACAATCTCCTCCGTCGAATCATCCCGACCATCCGCAACACTCTCGTTAACCGTGTGCAACCCCTTCCACAACCTCGTCCCAACCCCCCCTTTCCTCCCCCTCTTCTTCCTCTCCCGCCCAGCAGCAGCAGGGCCACTCGCACTACTCGTGATCTGCGTCCGGTACGTCTCCGTCCCCCCCTCATGATACGCCGCATAGTGCGGACCATCCGACGCACTCAACTCCGTATCGACGAGCAGCTGGCGCCGCGTAAGCGTGTACACGACAGCATCAACCAACCCCGACAGCGCCATGAGCGATCCCGCGACAGCGAAGTACACGCGGCTGGGTACGACGTGCCGCGCGCTAGACATGCGCCCCGCAGCGAGCGGGAGGGATAGCAGGACGTACGCGAAGGGGTAGATGACCATGTAGATGACGACGCGGTTGAGGCGCTTCAGGCTCTCCTGGTGGTTGGGGCGGAGCTTTGCGGATTGCAGCATGCGGCGGCGCAGGTAGAAGAACATGAAACCGTAGAGGATGACGGTGCCGAATTCAGCGAGGAAGATCCAGAAGTAGTGGCCCCAAAGGCGTTCGTCTTCGTGGGTTGGGCTTATCCAGCACTGGAAGACAGGAAGTTAGGGATGGTTATCGATTCGATGGCAGGATATAGAGTAGGCTTCAAGGCTGTGACTTACCCAGCCGGCTTCGGAGATGACAAATGTCTCAGAGGTATACACGGCCACGGGGATGATCCCCAGAATGATAATGAATGCCCACAGCCCCAGAACGCACGTCACAAACGCCCAGTACGGCAACTGTCTCCCCCGCAAAACGACAGCACCAGTATGTATCGCGATCGCGATAACGAACAGGCCACTGCCCGGGTCCGCTGTTTGGATCCACCATCCCTGGAGGACGCACGCCGCACTTGGGAAGTACACGGAGCCCTCCTTCACCCAGTGGAGGCAGAGGAGAAACGCGGTGGCTTGCTGGAGATCGGCCAACAGGAGGTTATAGATTAGCACGACGTACTGGTTGTGCATGAGCGGTCGCTTATAGTAACGATCCCAGAAGATGAAGCGGAAGGTGAGGAATGACAGGAGCCCTAATGTGGCGCTGAAGGATAAGAGGCCGCAGATGCCCATGGCGATGAACCCGGCCTTGGTGGCGCCTTCGACGGGCTCATCGTGGGCAGGAGCTTGTCGGGGGATGAGGTGGTCGATTCGGGTTCCTTCGCCGTGAGGTAGGAGGAGGGCACGGATAAGAGCCGCCATCTTTGCGTTTGCTTCCTTGGAGAGCCCCGGGGGTTCAACACGCAGGGTCAGCGTGCTCAGCACGCGCCTTTTAACCTCCGGAGCTGGGGTTCGAACGGTCCTGCAGGGGTGGGGTTATTAGCAAAAGCTTGTCGCTAGCGTACGTGAGTCGTATGCAGAGCATTCGGTGGAGCTGTTACCCTCGAGCCTATCACTGGGCCTTTGGGTGACGGTTGGTCGGCAAAATACCAACCAAAGCGCGTGGAAACACTGCAGGTGGTTCGCGTGAGATCGTGGAGCTCCACTGAATCACTTCATGCCTCTAAGTAGCCGATCGCACATTCGTAGGTGGCCACAGTTCGACGGGGACTACGTACATCGGAGTAGATCTGATCTACAGTGCATCATAGTGTGAACCGGCAGTGCAGGAGTGTGGCATGAGATGAGAGGAATACTGAATTTTAAATTCCCTCGCAGTTAAGGGTCGCCCTTCCAGCCATGAGGCAAAGTGTACGAGTACTTCAGGGGGGCAACACCATCATGCTCTTGGGTATGTTCCCACTTCCGCGAAGCTTTTATGGACAACGCTAGGGATCCAAATCCAAAGTATGGCCTTCTTGTAGACTCGATCCTCATCCAACAAACCTGATCCGGTGCATTCTCCGGTGCTAATAACGCTCCACTCGTCCCTCAGATTCTGCTCGTCGGGTCCTGCTCAGGAGGCAGACTGAGCTCCGCCAATAATGCGCATGTGATGGTCCCCGCGAAAATATGAATTGTTGAGCTGAAGATTGCTAATCCTTGCTGTGCGATCGGCAGGATCCCACTCTTTCTCGAAGCTTATATCCACACAAGCGCTGTTGGCCGTCGTTAGTTTTGAACGAGGCGCTGATCGGAATACCGGGTACCAGAATCCACCGGTTATTATGGGTAAACCCCCTCTTACGAGTAGACGGGGCAAATATCGTGGATAGGAGTCTGCAAAAATTGGGAGTTGGCCGGCTAGTAGCATTCTGAGAAAAAGGAGTTTCTCTCATGTTTGTCCACTTCCAGGATGATATCTCTCAGTCGATTGTAAGAAATCACGCTTATTCAAGAACACCACCAAATGATGCTCGGAAATTATGTTTTCACGGGCCAACCTCCCCGATAGGGGTCCACATGGCTGCGTTCCATGGAAGTACCAGATCGTCCACTCAAGTCAAAAAAATGGAATCGATGCAATTAAAAGAAGAACTGGTGAGCAAAAACATACAACAGTAGGGATTCGCATGTGGTCACCCACCATACTACTAACCTACCGGCGTGTGGCTTAAGTACGGCTGAGCGGACGGGAAGCCCTGTTTTCCACACCCTGTGGTCGTATGTACCAGCTGTAACAAAGTAAGGGTCCATATAGGACACTCCAATGTAGAACATGCCTCAGCATGGTCATTATGAAGGCCTTTGAGACCTTGTACTAGGGCTAACTTTTCCTTGTCTCAAATCGACCTGTGTGAATTTTCGGTTGATTGGGGGAAATTATCATGGCATACAAAAAGCATAAGATATCATTTTTTGTCCTCTGCATTTGGTTCACCCCCCCTCCCCCCCTTAAATTTCCCGACACATTCAGCACACATCAGCAACCAGATCTGGGCATGGCAAAGTTCAGAGGCCATACCAAGCGGTGGTTATCAACGAATGTTCGTGAGTGGCAGGGTATAGGCCGGCAACGCACGCTCAATCTCCGGCGTCTTATCACCAATCCGACTCATCTCAGCCCAATTAAACTCTTTATATTCCCACCCACTTGTATTCCCGAGGCCCGCTGCTGGCGACACCATCTCAGCCAGCTCTGACTCTGAAGAAGGGCCCGAATCTGGCGCCGCCGGCAAACTCAGATGACGACTAATCGGCGCTAACATAGACGGCAGCGTTTGACTAACTTTGGCAAGCAGCAGGGGAAGGAATTTTGTATCTCCACCATGGAGACCGTGGATGAGCGTACACAGGTGTTTGAGATAGTCCTGGGGCCCGACATCGAAGCCCGATGACCGGATTCGGGCTGGGGAGAGGCAGGCCATTACGTCGGCTAATGTGCATGTTATTTCGAATATTTTCTCAACCTGCGGCATATATGTCAGCTTGCGAGTCATGCTATTTGCTCTTACGGTTCGTGGATGCAACGTACCAGTCCGACACCGTGCGTTGCCATACTCTCACGCGAGAGCTTCCACGTCGCCAGCGACAGGTCCCGGGCTATCTGCAATGGGTACCGTAAATCAAGGCAGGGATGGGACGGTGTACTCGAGAGGAAGCCGGCGGTTGTGGCTAGTTGCCAGATCATGGTGCGCAGCCATTGCTGCGAGACACGGAGGTCGGCGAGGAGAATATCGGGCAGCTCGAGGTCCGTGGGGACGGCTTGCTGCAGGTGCTCCTCCAGTTGGATTAAGGACTCCCTTGAGAAGGAGGTCTCGGTGCCGTTCCAGCGGCTGAGGAAGGACTGGTCAAAGGGTCGGTAAAGGTCTGCGAGGCAGCGGAAGCCGGTGCTGAAGGAATCGGAGTGGGTGTTGTCAAGGGCAGGGCTGTCGGAGGTTATTTCTAAGGTGATGGGGCGGTGTCTTCGGATGGCGTGGGCTCTGAATCCATTTAGGTATTATCACGGTAGCAGATTCTCTGTACAACGTACCTTTCTGATATTAAGAGAAGCCAAAAGAGGCTACCCGCGAACGAGGGGCGGCCCTCATCCACCTCCGCATCCGGCTGGTCCAGCATGCCCGCCGTGTAAAGGGTGGTAGCTTCCCGTAGAAAATAGTACGCCTGTCGCTGGTTCCCTAGACCAATCTGGCAACCGTATAGGAGAAAAGCGATCGTGATCCCGTGTCGAATAGGTGCTGTGAAAGGATCAAGATGTCGACGAGTAGCTAGGGCTTCCTCCAGGAAAGACCGTCCGGGCGTTGCTGTCGGATTGTCCGGATTCTGCCATGACGCATAGCCAGTTTGTGTAAAAATGAAGGCACAAAACGCACAGACGAGACAGTACGAGTGTAAAGACTCAGCCATGCGATCGACGTGATTCTGGAACGTGGCGGGAAGAAAAATCGGCACTGTCCCCAACATGCGTGCGAAGAAGTACTCGGCGCAGCTCTGGACAACAGTCGGGTTCAGCAGCCCTGGTTGTCTTAGAAAATGGCCATCAGTCCTGCTCCCGGTCGGTGAAGGCGCTGAGAGACTCTCAGTCTGTTCTGGGGCCTGCCGTAGCTCGCGGAGGACGGTCGCTGTGGACCCCTGGCGGCCCTTCTTGCGGGGGATGGAAGTCGTGCGACACGCAAGACCGGCATTTTGACATCGGATACAGGGTTGCTGGGCATCACATTTGACTTTGCGGCGACGACAGGCATCGCATGCAGCTTTTGCGGCGTTACTGCGCGGCATCGGGGTATTAGAGTTGATATGTGGAGTGTTGGAGGAAGAAGAAGAAGAGAACGGTGCGAACCTTGGATCTCATCACAGAATGCCAAGAAAGGCCTCGCTAACCGCCTCTGGGACTGATACAGGTGGTTGAGGTCGAGGTTCGAGGAACTGTACTGTGTGTTTCCAAGGTATAAATGTATAATAATGGTACTTGAGTTCATGATCTAGTGGCCGCGGAGTATGCGCGTTCTATGTAGTTCACTCTATGCTGACTTATTGAAAACATAGATGCGGCCCTCATAGGGCTTCAACCTGTTAGAACCAGAAAGAGGTGCCTCAGGGTAATTGCTGACCAGGAGTTTCATCCCTTCTGCTTTTTCTGCCTGTGTGAAATCCTGCTCTTTCCCAGTGAAGTTCAACACCACCAGTGCGCAGTCCTCGCCTCTAGACTTGACAAAACAGAATGTCTCGAGGTTCTCGTAGTCTAGCACTTCGAATGCCCCATGGATGAATAACTGACGGTACGTTTTCCGCAAACGCAGTACTTTCTTCCAGAATGAGAGCACGCTCTCTGGATCTCCCTCTTGCCTCTTCACATTAATCTCCCGGTACAGATCATGCGTGCGCATCCACGGAGTACCCGCGGTAAACCCAGCCTGGGGAGAATCATCCCACTGCATCGGGAGTCTCGAATGGTCTCGAGCCAGGACCCGCAGGCCATCCATAATGCGCTGCTCACGTGTAGGATCAACACCACTAGCAACCTGGGTCTGGGCCTCCCGGTAGTATCCCAGTCCCTCGATATCCTTATACTCGTCGATCGGCCAGTCTCTTGGGGCGTTAATCATCCCAATCTCCTGTCCCTGATACAGGAACAGCGTTCCTGTCATAGCTACCATCATCAGCGCAAGCATCTTCGCCGATATCACGCGGAACTCCGGCGCATCTGACGCAAATCGCGACACGGACCGGCCATTGTCGTGGTTTTCGCAGAAGGCTGTTGTCCACCCGTCCGTCCCTTCGATGAAGGACTGCCACTTGCTGACGATGGATTTCATCTCTGTCAATTCCCAGGGTTGGAGTATGTACTTGTCCTCTAGGCTGTCGCCCATTCCGATATGGCCGATATCGAGATGGAAGACCATGCTGAGTTGCTTAGCGGATGCCCCGACATATTTGAGAACATGTGCGGGGTCTGGTGTGTTGGCAAGCTCGCCGACGGTTACCACGTCGCCGTACGGTTCGAGAGCCTCGTCGTACATCTCGCGAATGAATTCGTGGATGCGGGGGCCATTACACCACATCCCAATTGCTGGCTGGATAAAGCTCTTGGGATCGGTGATAGGGGCGTCGGGAAAGTCCGTGTGCTTGCTGTATTTGTTGACTGTATCGACACGGAACCCATCAACGCCTCTGTCCAGCCAGAAGCGGACTGCGCTGTCGTAGATTGCCTTGCGGGTCTCCGGATTGTCCCAGTTGAGGTCAGGCTGCTCCTTCGCGTAGAGATGAAGGTAGTACTCTTGTGTGTGCTCGTCCCACGTCCCTGTGATTGGTCAGCAGTTTCTGGGAACAAGTGGGCAATGAAGGTCAACAAACAGGTACTACCCGCAAAATATCCCCGATAGTTAGTCGGCGGCATGCGATTGCCGTGCTCATCGTAACGAGGCGGTCGCCAGAAATACCAGTCGCGTTTAGGGCTATCCTTGCTGCTCCGGCTCTCCTGGAACCACTTGTGCTGGTCGCTGGTATGATTCACGACAAGGTCCAGAATGAGCCTCATTCCGTGCTTATGGCACTCGTTAACGAGCTTCTCGACGTCTGCGACCGTCCCGTATGCTGGTAGGACATTTTCATAGTCCGAGATATCATATCCCATATCGTGCATGGGAGAGTCGTACATGGGTGAGAGCCACACGACGTCCACGCCTAGCGACTGGAGATACGGCACCTTCTCGATAACACCGGGGATATCGCCCCAGCCATCGCCGTTTGAGTCCTTGAAAGATGCTGGATAGACCTGTTGAGTCAGCTATCGCTGTGTGGTCACAGAGATGCGCACGCTGTGCGCTGCACAAGTACCTGGTAGATGGTGGCTTCCTTCCACCAGTTATTGGTCCCGGTCGGGACGGCCTCGATGACGCTTGGGGACATGATCCAGGCCGAAGTCGCGTTCGCCTACGTGCAAATAAAGTGGTTGACAAGAAGGCCGCTTTATAACCCTCCAACCTCGGTCTCGGAGTGGGTGTTGGAGCACCGCATTGCCTCCGACTAACCGCCGACTCAGCACCGATTGTCCAATCCGCGTCGAGAATGCTTGCCATTGAGGAGAATTTCCCCACCTCAATCAACGACAAATTTGAGAATGTGGAGAGACCCCAGATTCACTGCATGGGCCGCATCGTCTGCATCGTCTGCGGATGGGGGATATAAATGCCCTCACAGATCCCCTCCTTGCCCATCGATCTGCTGTTGTCTTCTGTTGTACAATATCAACCTCACGAGCACATCATGTCGCAGAACGATGATCAGCGCAAGGAGTCGCTGGCCCACGGCAAGCATGGCGCCAGACAGGAGCAGACCATGACTCTCTGGCAAGGCCTTCGTCTCTATCCAAAGGCCGTTGCGTGGTCAGTCCTGTTATCCTCAGCCCTGATTATGGAGGGCTATGATCTCGCTCTGCTGGGATCGCTGTACGCATCACCGGCCTTCAATGAGAAATACGGTGTTCAATCCGCCGATGGCGAGTGGAATGTACCCGCATCCTGGCAGTCTGCTTTATCAAACGGAGCGCGTGTGGGTGAAGTCATCGGCCTCATCATCAGCGGTCTGGTCTCGGAGCGCCTCGGCTATCGATGGACGATGATCAGCGCACTGATTGCGATGAACGCTGTTATTTTCCTGTTCTTCTTCGCCGTCAACGTGCAGATGCTTCTGTCCGCTGAAATTCTCGCCGGTATCCCCTGGGGTATCTTCCAGACGTTACCCGCTGCGTACGCCTCGGAAGTCTGTCCTGTCGTCTTGCGACCCTACCTGACCACGTATATCAATATGTGCTGGGTGTTCGGTCAGTTCATCGCAGCCGGTGTCAATCGAGGATCCTTCCAGCGAGGCGACGAGTGGTCATACCGGATCCCATTCGCCGTGCAGTGGGTCTGGCCACTACCCATTCTAATTGGAATTCTCTTCGCCCCCGAATCACCCTGGTGGCACGTTCGACGGGGCGATATCGCTGGCGCCAAACGCTCTCTGCAACGACTCACCTCACCCCGGGATCGCGACTTTGACCCAGACGCCACCATCGCCATGATACAGCACACAAACGAGCTCGAAAAGTCCCTCACCGCGGGGACAAGCTACCTGGACTGCTTCAAGGGTGTCAACCTCCGCCGCACTGAAATCGTCTGTGGCATTTGGATCGTCCAAACCCTCAACGGACAAAACCTAATGGGCTACTTCGCCTACTTCTGCGTGCAGGCTGGTCTCCCCGAAATCCATTCCTTTAACCTCTCACTTGGCCAATACGCCCTCGGCGTCCTCGGTACAATCGGTTCGTGGTTCCTCATGTCCGCGATGGGGCGCCGTCGAATCCACCTTCTCGGTCTATCGGGACTCTTCACCCTCCTCATCATAACTGGTAGTCTTTCCTTCGCGCCCTCGTCAAATAACTCCGCGAAATGGGCTATAGGAGTCATGCTCATGATCTTCACTTTCGTCTACGACATCACCATCGGGCCTGTGACATACTCCCTTGTCTCGGAACTCTCGTCGACCCGCCTCAAGGCGAAAACGATTAACCTCGCGCGCGCGGGATACAATATCAGTAATATTGTTGTGAACGTGTTAACGAATTATCAGCTCAACGATTCAGCGTGGAACTGGGGCGCGCGGTCCGCGTATTTCTGGGGCGGCACTTGTCTAGTTTGTTTGATTTGGGCTTTCTTTCGTGTGCCGGAGCCTCGGGGCAGGACATATGAGGAGCTCGATTTGTTGTTTGAGAGGAGGGTTTCGGCGAGGAAGTTTCGGACGACGGAGGTCGACCCGTACGAGGGGCAGGTTGAGGTTCGAGAGGATAGGGTTAAGGAGTAGATTTGCGTACAACTCTTTGATTCTATACGACTTGTTAGCTGCGATCTACTATGGGACCCGGATTAAGGTGTTTCTTTCCTGTCAAGACCCGACGGCAGTTGCGGTTCGATCTGAGGTTGGAGCACTAAATATATTTTAAGTACGAAGAAGACTCGCAAGTTGTAACAAATCATCGTCTAACCTCTTCCCTCAGTGGCTTTCTTGGTGAAACGAGGCATCGGTCACCACACAATTCGGCATCGCATATGAGTTCTGCATTTTAGTGTTCTTCTGTTTCGGCTGTTGTCCATCGAGCAGACCAACGTGTGTTGTGACGTTGGTGCCTGAGGACGCAGTTCCTGGCGGCTTTTCGCGGCTGAGTCAGCGGAATTGAAGTTCTCCAAGCGCATCAGCCCCAGAACGATCTCATCGTCAATTCACCCGCAGTGATTCGTCAGTCTAATCGAGATCCGCTCTTCAGTTGGAATGTTAAGCGCGAAGACATATGATTCCGGGGTTCTGATTGGCCTCTGGAATGGCTGATTCGGACGACACTCGCGCTCCGCGTGGCGGGAGGCAACGTGTTGCGTGCGATCTCTGTCGGCACAAGAAGGTACCGGAATCTTTTCCCTAACACCGCGTGATGTACGCTGACGTCGACGCGTTGTAGATTCGCTGTGATGGAGAGAAACCAGCGTGTGAAACATGTCGTCTAGCCGGGGTGACCTGTACCCTTACAGTCCTGGAACGTCCACAGAAGAAATCGATCAAGGTGTATGGCCACTAACCTAGAACAAAGTCAGTGAGTGATATCTAGTAGCTAATCGTGGAACTAGGCAACTTTTAGAGGCAAAATCTAGAATTCGGAACTTGGAAGAGCGAGAACGCCGTGCCGCTGGCTCACCCCCAAAGACACTGCAACCCGAAGCAACTCTTCATATACGCGATCCTGCGAACGTTAATTCCGCTCTTGAGATCTTTAGGTGGCACTTAGATTGCTCCGGACCGCTGTCACCGAACTCGCCTGCAAAGGAAGCGTTTCTATCGAGCGTCTACCACCGAACAGGCCGTCCTTTCGATCTCGACCTGTTCTCGGCGCTTGTGGTCGCATCGCAGAATCAACGGCGTACTATGAGACCATCAGGAATCGTCGTTCCGAAATGGCCGGATAATGACTTGATCCAGCAGTGCATAAGTCACTACATTAACCAACATCTATACTCAATGTTCCCCACACTCGAGCCCAGTAAAGCGTACACACTATTCGAAGAGTACGCTTCCGGCTCCCTTGATGAGCGACGACATATAGTGGCCAAGGCTTGCCTGAGTGCATTTGCGGCTTTCATCTCGCTGATCCATCGGCACCATCCTTCCTTTGCAAAGGCTGAGCCGGATTCCTACATGAGGGCCGCGCTGACACTGTTACCTCATTTGATTCTTGAGCCAAGTAATGTGGAAGCTCTTCAAGCCATTTTAATTATTGTACGTGCGGCTCGTCCTTCCCACAACTCGACGGCTTAACCTTACGTTGTAGGCACAATACATAACCCCAGCAGGGGAAGCCGACGCCGGCAAACTGCTCCTCGGTATCGCAGTACGAATACTTTATAATCTCGGTGCACACAGAAAACACTCAACCCCCGCGGAGACCCGGGAGCACACCCATCTGCGCGCGTTATTTTGGGCGTGCTACGCAATGGACAGAGAAATGTCGATCCGAAGCTCCCAACCCCCTCTAATCAACGACGCGGACTGCGATCTGGACCTCCCACCAAACTACGTCCAAAGCACCTCAGATCGACAATTCCTCGACGAACCCTTATCATCAGATATCCTCCTCTACCCTTCAGATCTCCGATTCTCCCTCTTCAAGTCTAAACTCTACCGACTTCTCTACTCGAAGCAAGCCCAAACCCACCCGGAAGCTCGACGGCTCGAATATATCCGGCAACTAGATCATGAACTTAGTGAGCTGAAGGCGAGCTTCCCGGTCCATTTCCAGCCAGATCCTGAGGCGTACCTGAGACCGAACTATAAGGTGCATGACTTTAGTCTTCGCGGGATGAATATCCATCTTGAGTACTATTACTGCCTGCGAATGATCCACGAGGCGAGTATCGCATCCAGTATGTCACATTCCGGGGGAACAGCTCCGCTTGCGTCGAGCGTGGAGTTATATTACCACGCAGTGCGGTCAACTCTGCTGTATTTTATCCGCGTGGAGGGTCTGATTCAGCCGCCCACAGTATGGTGAGCTTTCCACTGCATCGTTGTTCTGACCGACTATCCACTTATCGTGTTTTCATTCAGGATCCACGCACAATTCGTCCTCTCATCCACCATCGCCCTCTTCTGGAATATGATCGAGAACCCCACGGCACCGACGTTCCATGAGGACCTTCGGCTACTAGAACAAATGAAGGAGCTCTTTACGCGTCTCTGTCGGAATTGCCGGGATGTAGCGCACTTACCGCCGCTATTCATATTCGATAAATTTCTTGGAATGCTGTTAGATTTTTCGGGGGAGGCGCTAGCTAGGGCTACGCGTTCGTGAGATAGAGATGATACTAAGTGCATTCTTTGCTTGACTATCTACCGCGTGCACGTCGTCAACCAGTCCTTCTCTGCGATAGGGTCGGATGCTCAATGTTGTCTTCGCGTCTATCTTCCAGCTCAGACAGAGTAATATTAGAATGATCTATCGCAGACGAGATTTAGCGTGCGAGTCATGGCCGGATCCGTGGCGAGCTCAGCCAACGCCCGTGATATTAGTATGTCGGGCCGTGAGCGGGGGCCTGGAGCTTTGGGAAATGGAGAGCATTGAGCGCATGCCTTGGTATGCCTCAAACAGGGACAGAACCACGTGGGGGAGGAACTGTTTCCCGGAGTGCTTCGAGCCAATGTGCAGCGTTGAAGAAACGGTGAATGCCTCCTGAAGAACTTCAACCCTCAGGACGCGGCTTGCTGTTACGTGGGGCCCGTGGATGCTCCTCGTGGTGAAAGTTACCTGTCTAATCCTCTGGTAGACTAACCCAATTCTCTCACCAGACAGGTTTATCCTTCGAGTCGAGCTGGGGACTAACCAGCTGGGAGTAGACGAAGGGAAAAAACTGAGGATACTCGCGTCTTGACGCCGCATGGGTCTGGAGAAGGCTGATAGGCTAAGCATTGGCTGTTGTAGCTGTACAACGCGCACAGTGGATAGTGTTAGCCTCCCCAGACGCTTGCTGGGTTTCGCCTGGGATTTTGCCGAAGCAGGTCTACAGCATATAAGGAGGTTAATTATGTAGCAGGACTTCTATCCCAGGGGGAAAGAAGCCTCTATCACAGCCCAGTGCAAATACCATTCCCTCCACTATGCGCTCCCCAACCAAACTCCTCAGAGTCCTCCCTCTTTGCCATCCACATCTCCTAGGACCCTTCAGCCCTCGCCTCGAAATTCTGTCTACGCTCCAAATATGTCTTGCCCCGCTGTATGCCCCCAGCACCTGGCTCTCAAGACCGAATCTGTAGAAGATCTTACTCGAGAAGTGGTGGTCCCGCACGGTGGTGCGGTTCCTGGAGACCTCGTCGCGCACGTACCGATAGTGCGGTGGGCTATCCAGAAGTAACTCTGCGAAACGGAGATCATTATTAGCCTTTTCTACCTGTAGCGCTCGAGTCACAGAGCTACGACGGTCACGTGGATCGTCGGGCTTTAGTGCTGATGCTGCGACTTTCAACCCAGATTGACAGTTAGAAATCGACCCCAAAGGTTGCTTAGTGAACGCTCTCACAATCCGTACCATACATCTGCGGCAGTATCAAAGTTCTCCCGAATTCTGAATGAGACGTGCTTGGTTCCAGCCTCCGTCAAAGCCACTCATGGTCGAGACCGCTGGTCGTCATTGCCGAAGTTTCGGCACGCAGAGTCGCCACCATTCAGAGTCAGCGTGCTGGTAGTCCGTATATTTTAAGTATTCCATGCCATATGCAGTGACGAAATCTTTCGTCAACTTCTGAGACATGTTGGCGTTTGCGATGTCCTTGCCACGCGCAGTGCCCCCGACCCGTTGCGGCGAAGGATGGAAAGTATGTAATCAAGGAGTGGTGTCAAATTAGTGTTATTTGCATTCATTACCTTGTATACAAGCGGGGCCTATTGGTAAACAACTACGCCAGAGTCTATAGTTCGGTACTGTCACAAATCGAAGACTCAAGTGAAGAAGGGTTCAATTTCCATTCTGGTAGACGGAACGGAACGAGGCTGCAATTATAGCGAAGGAAGCAATATTTGAATTGTTGCAGACACTGCTAAAACACTATCTCTAGAGACGTTCGAGATGATGAGGCCACAGCCTCCATCGAGACCGGAAAATCCTGGTTCCAGACGACAGCTTCAACAGTACATGCGGAGCAGAGAAACCAGGGAGCCACTACATGCTTTTTGCCCATCAAGGTCCATTTATCCTAACAATTCCAACGCACACCAAGACAACAGTTGAGAAAGGTAACCACAGAAGGGGATAAGCGGGGTTGGAGGAGCTATTACGAGTTGCCTGGAGTTGTTGAAAAGCATCGAGCGGTCGTAAGAAGTCACTTCATGACGGGAAACGACCTACTTCGACTCCCCAGCTACACCTGTCTCACTGGAGCGTCGTCTTTCTTCGACTGTTTGCTGGTTTCTAGGGAGCTCTGCAGGAGACGCGGGTGGCAGGCGATCTACCGGGCGATAACTATGGCACTGGTGAGTTTTGTTCAGGCTATGAGGAACTTATCTTCTTGTATGACTTACTATCCTGTACTGCTGAAGTAGAACCATGCCCATATGACCCACCCAACTGCCACTATCCGAGAGATGAGCGCACCGAGCCAGAGAAACCGGCAGTCCCCCAAGGACATTGTGTAAGGGGGAGACCCCAATCGAGTAATGGTGATGGTTGGGAACATCCTTGACGTAGAAGTTGTGAAGACTAGTATTCTCGAAGTGGTATGTTTTTTTTCGGGTATGGAGAGGAAATAGAGGTGATGGACAGCGCCTACCAGTTGCTCCTTCCACGATGTGAGAAGGTACGTATCAGGGCTGTGGTTACCTGGCTCGAGGATCACAAGGTGTAGAAGAGGAATATCGAAGAGCGAAATGAGGTTGCTTTAATATTGAGGTCATGGCACAGTTAGGGTTTCATATAAGCTCCGAGACGCAAAATCCGCACCATTCAGACTCTGTCGGAACCATAATCCTTGTTGAATCTCCACCCAGGCCGGATAGACGCTCAATCGAGGTGTGCCCGTTGGTAGTTGGCATTGCTCGAAAGATGTTTGCCTTGTGCATGTGCAGGAGTTCTATAGCAAAAAGGGTGAAAGCAAGATCCTCATAGGACAATCGTATTCTCGCCGGGCGGAGGCTGTGGTTGCAGATGGAGGATGGCGGGAGAGCTAATTCTCGTGGATATTCTGGGCGTCACTTCGACTCCGTCAACTGGAAAATGCATCTCTCGAAGGTGCCTTTGACCGTCATTGCCTGGTGTGAGTTTCTCGGGCGGCCGCCGATGTTGGTTGCTATTCCTTCACAGCAAGAACATTATCATTGGCAGTGTGGTTCATGGCAGGGGATTACTTACGCTTGGTCCGTTTATCATACTACTCCTATCTCCCGACCCAGGACGCTCATACCCATGAGCCGATGGGGGAGGAGATGAGGCTGAGGGATGGTCAATGAAGCCATGAAGTGACTGTAGTTGTCAGGGTACTTACTCTTAATGCATGGACCATTGTACACTGAATGGTTGTTTTCTTGATTGTGGTGTCAGACTGGGGAAGCTGGGGTGGTTGCGTCTGGATAATCACGATCGAGATGTCCACAAACCGAACCCCGCTGCCCAGCACGCCGGCCGGCCGACCTGCCCTGGGAGGGGGGAAGGGGTAACGACCGGCGCCAGGAGCGTGGGCTCTGCCAACTGTAACACTAGTTAGCATTATCTGGCCTGTAAAGTGACCTCTTTTAACTTACCGGCCCTTTGCACTGAAAAAGAAGGTAGAGCATATAATGGAGTCGACAGCAAGGGCAAGCGTGTCAGAGGACTCGGGCATTGACAGCCAATGGATCTGCTATGCCTAGACTTGTTAACCCGCGGGTTTTGGGTTGACCCATGGCCTTTGAAGATGAACCAGTGGGTTTTGGGTTGGGTTATGGGGATTAGAAACCCGCCCATGGGTTACTGAAAAACCCACTAACCTAACCCAAAAAGTCTAAAAAATCCATGTAGGTAGATTAGGTAGTAATCTATATCTTTAAATAAATTACTATATTAAATATAGTAATTTATTTATATTTAATATATATATATATAATATAGTAATTTATTTCTTGGTATAGCTTGGTAACTTATTAGATTATCCAAAATCTAATAGGTTACCTATATATAACCCAAAACCTATTGTCACAGTCGGTGCCTGAACTGGCAGGCATCAACGACCCCGCTCTGACCCTGCTTAGCTGGCTGCCCGACAGCAGCCCGACAGCCAATTATATAAGGATCCTGACTCTTGCATGTATCCTAGTTCTTTAAGCAATTTGTTCTATTTTTCTTATAATAGAATCCTCTATAAAAACCTGAATAAGTTCCCTTACAAAGACTAGGCAGCTTGACACTTGCTAGTACCTGGCATTATAACAACCAAATACTTTTGCCAATGTTATGACCCACGTCAAGGCGGTGAAAATATTATGCCAGGTACAACATTACCAAGGCAGGAATATTATCAGATGATAATATTTCCCTCACACTCATTTTATTAGTACTTACTATTACAACCATGACAAGATTATTGCTATAATAATTTTAAAGAGCTTTGGTATTACTACCTTGCATTAATACTAACACTAATTAGATAACAACCAGCTTATTTACCTTGTTTTATAGTAGAAGCTACCAGAGTGGAATACCCATAAACTACTAGGGCATGTAACATGGTATATTACTAAAAAGTGGTATACTATATACTAACTAGTATATGGCTACTCAAGGGTAGGTCCTATACTAATAAGGACCAGAAAGACAAGACAAAAGAAGAAATATTTAAGGACACTTATTACTACTATACTTAACTTCCTATCTTTGTAATTAATACTACTATTATTAAAGTACCTGTAATTATATTACTATTTTTGTAAAATAACTTGTCTAGTACTTACTCTACAGGCTATAGTATATATATTATAAGCTAGCCCTGCCCTTTTATCTTAATTTTAATCTAACTATAACAAGTCCTTATACTTGTTAGATATGGTTATACTAGATAAAACAAGTTAATTTAAACCTTTTAGAAATCTTGCATAAAAGCCTAGGATTAAAAGTATATAAGAGGTTATTGCTTTAATAACAAATTAATTACTAGTTAGTACAAGTTGTATTTTAGATTAACTTAAAAGCTACTAATATAATATCTTAATACTAGTACCAAGCTGCTATATTTTTAGAGGGTAAAACCTTGTAAAAGATTATTACTAGAATATAAGCCTAACTTAATAAATAAACTAAAGTTATTAATCAGGTTACTAGTAACCTAAACTAGTAGAATAATATACCTAAAAATAGTAAAACTTTTAAAAAATATTAAGAGATATTAGAGTAGCTCTAGGACTATAT
This sequence comes from Aspergillus lucknowensis, assembly GCF_044049455.1. Taxonomy (NCBI): domain Eukaryota; kingdom Fungi; phylum Ascomycota; class Eurotiomycetes; order Eurotiales; family Aspergillaceae; genus Aspergillus; species Aspergillus lucknowensis. Next base: position 193,744 of record NW_027263577.1, on the reverse strand, counting down.
TTTTATACTTAAGACTAAATTTAGAACCAAGATCTTGAAGATTAAGATACTTAAGCCCTTTAATAATACTTAGACTAAGTTATACTTCTTTCTTATATAGATATAGACCTTTATTAATATTAATTAGAATAAATTAGCTAGTAAGGCTAATAAGATTATATTTATATCTACTTATCTTACTAGAAAAGCATATAAATAGTTTAAACTATTTATAAGGAAATAGTAAGAAGCTAAGAAAAACAAGCTAGCTAGTAATACTAAATAATTATTTACAAGTTATAACTATTTCAAGGAATAGCTTACTTATATTTTTAAAGATATTAATAAAACTTATAATACTAAAAGGTAAATTAAAAAAATATACTAGTCCAAGAGGGATATAAATATACTTATCTTGGAATTCTAATAAATTATATTATATCTAATATAAAAAGATAATACTCTTATATACTACTTTAAAAGGGCCCTAGATTATAATATCTAGGAAAAGATAGTATTTCTACCTAGACCTAATAACCTAGTAGGGATATATAATCTAGTATCTAGAATAGGAAATTAGCTTAAAAAGCTAAGGGAATAATAGAGTTAATAAAATTATAGAAAGTATTATACTAGGAAAAATTAGGATAAATGCAATAGCTATTATACTAATAATAATTAATAATTCCAGGCTAGATTCTAAGGAAATAATAATTTATATAAACTTTAATCTATAGACTTAGATATAATAATTTCTAAAATAGAATAAGATTATTACTAGAAAGAAAATCTATACTTTTCCTATAGTAAACCAGGTTATAGGATAGTAGATTATAAAAAGTAGAAATAGCATAGCTAGAGACTCTAAAAAAGAGCTAGATAATATTAATTAAGAGCCATATAGGAAGTTATAATACTAAATATAACTAGAAAGTAGGATAATAATACTAGCAAGATACTTATTATAACTAATAATTTTCTAGAAGAGGCTAAGAAAGCTTTAGCTTAGGATAAGCATGCTATAATAATTAATAATACCTAGGATATTACTAAAAAAAGGTAAAGTATACCTCTAGTAGCTTGGAATAAACTTGAATAAAATACTAAAAAATAGGATCTAAATCTTATACTAAATCTACTAGAAGTAATAGCTATACTACTAAGAGAAACAGGAATAAATACTAGGAGATATATTAAGTAGATTACTAATCTTGCTAATAAGATATATAAAAAAATACTTAAGATAATTATTAAAATTCTTGCAAGTATTAAGAAAATAATTAAGTAGCTAGATAGAATCCTTTAAAATAAATTACTATACTAGCTAAAATATTTACTTAGTATTATAATTTTATAAACTAATAAAAAAGCTAAAAAAAATAGATAAATCCTACTATAATAAAGCTACTAATAACAAGCCTGCTTAAAAAAGAGAGTATAGCAACTTTCCTATAATTATATAGAAAGTTAACCTATTTAATAAATAATATAAAATATAGCTAATGTTATCGAAGCAACAACCTCTCGTGCGCTTCTAACCCTGTTCTCTCACGCGGGACTTCCAAAGGATTTGGATTGACTTGTCTTACCTGGTATGATCATGCCTAACAAGTATAAGGACTTGTTATGGTTGGGTTGAAGTTAAGGTAAAAGGGCAGGGCTAGCCTATAATATATATACTATAGCTTGTAAAGTAAGTACTAAACAAGTTACTTTGCAAAGATCTTTTAAACAAGTTACTCTAGAATAATAGTAGTATTAATTATAAAAATAGGAGAGCTAGATATAGTAATAATAAGTATCCTTAAGTATTCCTAAGTTTCTACTATTCTCCTACTATTAAATAGTATACCAAATAGTAGACCTAATTAGATTATATAGCCCTGTATACTATTCTCCTACTATTAAATAGTATACTAAATAGTATATGGTCATGTAGTCTTTTACTAGAGTAACTTTGTTTACCATATCCTTAGAGTAATTTAAAATTCTCCCTTATAATAATTCCTATTTTCTTTATTCCTGTAGTAGGTTATAGTAGTTATATGGTAGCTATAGTTTCAAACCATGGTCTTTTTATTATACTTGGAGGATATATGGTATTTCCTTGTGATAGTAATTGTTGTCTGTATGGGCATGTGGTCTGTGGGTCATATTCTTGTAGCATTGCTTGTCCTTGTCTTAGTATTAGACAGTGCTTAGGTTTGTTGGTTTATTGTCAAGGTTGGATTTAAATCCAGAGTGGCTTTGGGGCAACTGGGTCGCGGTCCGAGGCTCCTTGACCTTAGTTTTCTGCCTTGTGACTCCGCTCTGCTGACTGTTGGCTGAGGGTTCATAACAGCTAAAAGGTCTCAAGCCTAGCAAGGAGGAATCTAGCTATAGGTTTGTAATCCTAGAAGAAAAAATCTTATAAGAAAATAATACTAAAGAATATAAACTATACTAGTATTAGCTATAGGCTACTAGACTATATAAAAATATATAATACTAGAAATAATAACTTAAATCTTTAAAGATTAGTAAAACAAGCTTGCCTACTAGACTAATAATATTATTATAGCTATATAAAAGGACCCCTAGAAGCTTACTAAAGGCCTAAGAGATTTTTTTAATAAATACTTATATTAGGACCTAACATGTTAGAAAAAAACCAAGAACTATTAGTAGAAATATATAGAGACCTATAATAGGCATCTAGAAACTTATATAATCTATAGATAAGATAATAATAACTATTATTTATAGCTAAGTAGCCTGTCTAACAAGTAGTTATAAAAGTTAGAAATATATAAACCCTATTAGCAGAAATAGTATAAATATATTAATACTAATAGTATTCTAAGCATGAAAACATGCTATAACTTATACTATATATATTATAAGAATATCAAGTAAGTTACATGTTACTAGCTAAAACAACCAAAAATTATTAACTAAAATAATCTATACCTATATTAAAAGCTATAATACTTATATAAATTATACTAGTAATACCTAAAATATAGGATATACTATTAAATAACTTGCTATAAGGATTACTATATAATATACTACCAAGCCAAGCTTAGAAACTACTTCTTATACCTAAGATAAGAAGAATAAATACTAAAATAGAAGGAATAATATCTTATAGCAACTAAGATATAGATAAAAAAATATCTAATCTAACTTGCTAAAATATAAGAAAGGCAGGCCTATATCTTAATTAACTTAGGAGCTACTAGGAATTTTATTAGCCTAAGTTTTATAGAATAATTAGGAATTAAAGATATCTAGAAAGAGATATTAATATCTTTATTAGGACTAAACAGGGAAAACCTAAGAAATATTTTGTTAATAGTTGAGTTAGGACCTCTACCTATTATAGTAAAAGGAAAAACTTTTAAACTAAGTTTTAATATTATATTCTTAGGCAAGTATAATATAGTATTAAAAATCTTATAACTCAAGAATCATAATCTAGATATTAATTAGATTAGAAAGAAGATTTAATAGAGAAATAATAAATAGCCTAAAAAGTAGAAAAGTGTGAGGCGTCGGGATTCGGCGAAAGTATTCAGCCGTCGCGACGCCAGGTGCCAGCAAGCGTCGAGCTGCCTAGTCTTCGTGAAGGAACTTGTTCAGGTTTACGCGGAGGAATATATTGCAAGAGGAACAGAACGAATCGCTTAGAGAACTAGGATACATGCAAGAGTCAGGATCCTCATATAATCGGCCGTCGGGCCGCCGTCGGGCAGCCATCTGAGCGGGGTCAGAGCGGGGTCGTCGTTGATGCCTGCCGGTTCAGGCACCGACCGTGACAATAATAATATTTCCTTTATGCTTATTTTATTAATACTTATTATTATAATTATAACAAAATTATTATTATAATAATTTTAAAGAGCTTTAATATTATTATTTTATATTATGTTAGATTAGGTCCGCCGATCCTTCCAAAGGTAGGAACCTAAGGGTATTCTGGAAGTAAATAAAGGGAGTATAATCGTTAAGGGGTTAAATAAATATAGAAAGAGGCAGATGCTCGGGGTTTAGATTAGTAAACAATATGGTATTATTAATCTAGTTTATAATAGAGAATAAAACTTCTAGATACAGGTAATAACAGTCCTTATATATCCAGTTCTATAGTATCCTTGAGTATTGCATGATATTTATATTAAAACACCTATTCTACTATATCTAATTATACTAGATCACCCAATACTACTATAGTTTAGATTAGCCCTAGTATTATATTGCCTGATATAACTAGATTGGTATATCTTTCTTCTATTATACTATAGCCTGGTACTATAGTATAGTAGATTTATTAGCTATTAATATCCAAGTTCTCTAATAATCCCCCTCTTTCAAGGTCTTTGTCCCAAAGACATAATAAGTAGTACTTCCCCCCAGGTAAGTTTGGTTATACTTATCCTGTCCTTTCTTAATATTCTAGTACTAACCCTATTATGGCTTCAAACTCTAGTATCTAAAAGCAAAATTTTAAGTATCAAATTAAAGAGAGCAGTTTTATAATAGTTATACCCTGTATCTAGTATTCCTAGCTAGATAAATCATGTAAGAAATTGGAAGATTTAAGTTGTTGTAACAAGTATATATAGTTAGGTTAAAAATATGTTATCCCTAAGCCATCCTTTTTTAATACAGAGTGGAAATATCTCGTGGTAGTATAGCAAGAGCTCTAATCAAAAAACTTGGAAATTCAAGAGTAGATTAAACTATTACTAGCCTATTCATGTTGCATCTAAAAACAAGAACAGCTCCTTAATTACCATGCGGGTGATTTTATTTCCCATGAAATCAAAGAGATTAAAGAGTTAGAAAAGTTGGAAGAGGAAGAGTACAAATAAAAGGAAATTAAAGAAGCATAACAAGTATTAGTTATTTTAAATAAAACCTTGCAGGCCTTTGTCGCCCAGACTACTAATACTTTCTTATTATTTTCTTTGGAGGACTTTTTTTTAACTAGTTTATTACTAGAATTCTAGAATCTTCTTAGGGCAATTAAGGTGCCTGATTAGTTCCTAAGAGTTATTTTTAGGTAGGTAACCTTTCTATTTAACAAGATATTAAATCTAACCTTTCTCTATTTATTAGTCTAGGATTCTTTTGACTTTATACTTCTTATTAACCTTAATTATTTTATTATTAGTATTTTCTAGATTTTTTATTAGTTCAAGTAATAAGATATAGAATACTAGATAAACTTGTATTCTTGCTAGTAGTATTAAGTAGTAGTTATTATTTACAAGTTTCTTTTTAATTTTAAATAGTCTATATTTTATAGTATTAAGTTTATTACTTAGTTATTTACTTTTAATATTAAAGTTCTTTTTTTTTATTATCTATTATAGTAGGTAAACCTTCCTTCTTTTTTAAAGTTATAATATATTTTTATACTTCTTGTTATAATAAAATTTTATCTTTTCTTTTACTTATTTAATATTATTAGTTATAAATTAATATAATACCTTTATATAAGTAACATGTACTAATATTATATTTAATTATTTTTTAGCTAGTAGTATTTCCTAATATATTCTAGAATTTCTCCTAAGATTTATATAATAAGGTATAATTATTGCATTTTTTATATTATTAATTATAAATTAAGCTATAGGTAATAATTCTACTTAATTATCCTAGTTCTAATCTATATAGTATTATAAATATTATTTAATTAACTAAATTATTCTTTCTGTTTGTCTATTTATTTGTTAATAATTAGTAATAAACATATCTTGTCTTGTTTTACATGCTTCTATAAGTATTTTCTAAAACTTTAATATAAATAGCTTGTCTTAGTTAGAAATTATTTATTTTAGTAGTCTAGTCCAAGTAAATACTTCCTATAGTATTAGATATACTAACTTTTTTATAATTATATCCTTTTATATTAGTTAGATAATCATGTATTTTATATATTTATATATAATTATGATTATATCTATATATATAATCTTTATAATAGAATCTCTTAATAATAGTAATTCTTAGATAAAATTAATTATAATACTTTTCTATAGTTTTATTAGGATTTCTAGTATTTATATTTTGCTATATAGTTAATATTATAATTACTTATTTTTATTATATTTATTATATTATATAATATAGTCCTATACTTTTTTATATATTTATAAAAAGTAATATACTTGTTAAATCTTTTTTATTATTTTCTTAATCCCTTGGTATCCTTTAGATAGTAGGTTATAATACTTTTAAATTACTTTTCTAACTATTTTATTAGGTACTATAATTATTTTATTTTATAGTAATACTCTATTACTTTTTTTAATATTTCTTATATTAAACCTTTAAGTTTAGATTATTCTATCTTTTTTTTATTCTTTCTTAAGTTATACAAGAAACTTATAATTATTTATTATAACTACTATTACTAGTTATACTTCTTGGTTAAATTATAACCTATCTTTATTAACCTTTAGCATGTTTATTTCTAGGTTCTTAATATTAACTATATAGTTAAGGTTTTTGTTTAGCATGTCTGCTATAATATTTTTTTTATTAATATGCTTAATCTTGAATTAATATTATAAAAACTCTTGAGCCTATTATACTTATTATTTTTTAAGTTCTTTTATTATTATAAAGAATATTAAATTCTTGTAATCTATTTAAATAATTATTTTATACTTGGCTCCCTATAAGTAATATTTTTAATACTTAAATCTTTCTATAATTATAAGTATCTCTTGGTTATAAGTATTATAATTTTTTTTAGCTTAGATTAGCTTTCTTAAGTAAAATAAAACAGGTTATAGTTTTTTATTATTACTTTTTTACTTAAGGATTATTCCTATTCCTTCTCTTAATATATCTATTTTTATATAATTCTATTATTCTAGATTATGTAGTTATAAAATTAGTACTTTTTTAATTATTTTTTTTATTAAATCTATTAATTCCTATTCTTTTTATTCCTAGATAAATAGTATATTATCCTTAAGTAACTTTATTATTAGTTATAAATTTTATACATGTTAATAGAGATATTCCTATATATATTCTAATATTTCTAGAAATTCTTATACTTCTTTCTTGTTAGTTAATATAGGCTAGTTTAATATTATATTAACCTTTTCTTATAGTATCTACTATCCTTCTAGTATAAACTTTATATCTAGATATTTAATCTTGGTAATATTAAACTTATATTTTTTAATACTAAGTATAAGTCTAGCTTCTATTATTATTATTATAACTTCTTGTATATATTTCTCGTGCTTTCTTGGATCTTGTAAATAAATAATTATATTATTAAAATAGATAGTAATAGTCTTGTTTAAATATTATTATAATATATAGGTTATAAATGTTATCAAAGCAACAACCTCTCGTGCGCTTCTAACCCCGGGCTCTCACATGGGACTTCTGAAGGATTTAGATTAACTTGTCTTACCTAGTATAATCATATCTAACAAGTATAGAGACTTGTTATAGTTAGATAAAAGTTAAGGTAAAAAGGTAGGGCTAGCCTATAATATATATTCTATAGCCTATAAAATAAGTACTAGATAAGTTACTTTGCAAAGATCCTTTAAACTAGTTACTCTAGAATAATAATAATATTAATTATAAAGATAGGAAAACTAGATATAGTAGTAATAAGCATCTTTAAGTATTTCTAAGTCCCTACTATTTTTCTACTTTTAAGATAGTATACTAGATAGTATATCTAATTAGGTTGCCAGGTCCTATATACTATTTTCTTATTCTTAAGATAGTATACTAGATAGTATATAGTTATATAGTCTATTTTAAGGTAACTCTATTTACTATATCCTTAAAGTAATTTAAAATTCTTTCTTATAATAATTCCTATTTTTTTTGTTCTTGTAGTAGGTTATAGTAGTTATATAGTAGCTATAGTTTTAAACCATAGTCTTTCTATTATACTTGAAGGATACATAGTATTTCCTTGTAATAGTAATTGTTGTTTATATAGGTATATAGTCCATGGGTTATATTCTTATAGTATTACTTGTTCTTGTCTTAGAGTTAGGCAATACTTAGGTTTATTAGTTTATAGTCAAGATTGGATTTAAATCCAAAATAGCTCTTGGTAGCTGGTTAGTAGCCTAAGGCTTCCTAGTCTTGATTTTTTGCCTTATAACTCTGCTCTACTAACTATAGGCTAAAGGTTTATAATATTATCTCCTTCTCTTTTAGTTTTTGTCTGTGAAAATATAAATAGTATAGATTTTCCTATTATCTTGGTAAGTCTCTTGTTTTCTTAAATTTTCTTTATAATAGTTTATTATGCCTTTTAAGCAGAATTACCTTGCTAATTGTTTTTATTAGTCCAAATAGATTTCTACCAATAGTATCCCTGTTAATAACCCCTGTAAATACTATTTCTTGCATGGTATGGTTTGTATAATAAATTTAAAAAGTTGAAATTGTATATTATATACTTGTTATAGTTAGAAATGCAAAAAACAATTTTATATTAAAAAGTAGTAAAATAATCTTGAACAAGATTAAGTAAAAGTATTTGCTAATTTAGAGAAGGCCTAGTACTTATAGCTAGAATACTCTTAAAAGATGCAAGAGGCTATATCCAAGATCCTTCAATTACAAAAACAAGAGAGGTTTTTTAAAAAGTATAGGTTAAGAATATTGGATCATAATACAACTGTAATAGATTAGTTGGATAAGAAGGATCCTTTAACTACTAAGGATCTCCAAGAGCTAGAGTGCCTTGCTAACAAGCACAAGGCTACTACTTAACTTGCTACTATATTAGACAATCCTAGTCTGACTTAGATAATTAGGTCTCCATCCTTCTAGTAGAATGTTAACTTTTTTATACTAGATGCTGCTAGTAGTATTTCTAGATTTTTTAGGCACAGCTTATTAAGTTCTTAATAGGTTCCCAAGTGTTTTCTAAAGTATTATATCCTTTCTATTATATAAGGTATTGTAATTATCTACTGACTTTCTAGTAGTCTAGGATTTTCTTAACTTTATATTCCTATTTCTCTTCTTTAATTTTAATATTATTAGCAATTTTAGTATTCTCTAATGCTGGTTCTAATAGTAATATATAGAATACTAGATATATCTTTTTTATAGATTTAGATAGCTTTAATTAATAGTTAACTAGCCCTAATTTCTTGTTAATTTTAAATAGTCCAATTTATACATGGTCGAGTTTCTAACTTGGTTGTTTAGTTTTGATATTTCTATAGAGTAGGAATACTTTCCCCCTTTTTTTAAAGTCTAGTACCTTCTAGCGCCCTTTATTATAGTAAAGTTTTATCTTGAGGTTAATAAACTCAAGATCCTAGGTAAGTTATATTTAGATTCCTTTAAGTTTTTATATAAAGTGGTTGGCTTCTTCTATAACTAGTTCTTTTTAGATTAGTTTACTATACAAGTTTAGGTAATATCTATAATTTGCTTTAAAAGGTATTATTCCTGTTATATTATAGATTAAGTTGTTATATGCAAACTAAGCTATAGATAGTTGCTCTTCCCAGTTATCTTATATATAGTTTATATAATATTATAGGTATTACTTAATTATTTGGTTAACCCTCTTAGTTTATCTATTTAATTATAGTCTATATATAGTAGTTATATATAGTTTAATTCCTATAATATTAGTTACTAATTTCTAAAATTTAGATATAAATAACTTGTCTTGGTCTAATATAATATATTTTAGTATTTTATAGTTTATAATAACTATATTAATAAAAATAGTTGCTATTTTTTTTGCTATTATAGTTATTTATATTAGTTCTAAGTAGATATATTTTATTAGTTAGTCCAAGATTACCACAAGATAATTATACTTTTCTTTTCCTTATTATGCTTCTGGTAGTAGCCTGATAAAGTTAACTATAATCTATTCTTATAGTTATTATAGAACTTTTAGATTCTATAATTTTCTATATAATATATGCTACTTTAGTTTGTCCTATAAATATATTTTATAGTTATTAATATAGCTTTTAACCCTCTTTTTTATATTCTAGAAGTAGTAGTTATATCTAATATATTTATATATTTAGTCTATACTAAAATATCCATGTGCTAGTATATTATAATATTTTTTAATAACTTATGGAACAAGTATTAGTAGAATATAGATAAGTCCTTTAATTTAGAAAATCCTATTCTTCTCTAGTACTTCTAGCATGGATATAAGGACTTATTATATTAGCTTATCCTCCTTTATGGCTTTCTTAATTATGTTAATTATAGTGCCTAATAACTATATAGTAGCTGCCAGGATTATTAGATTATTTCTAAGTATTCTGTCTTTGTTTTTCCTTAGAATTACTAGTCAAGGTTTTCTAGTCTTGTCCTTGTAATCTAGTTATCTGCTAAGAGTATTAGCTTAGCTATTTTTCATGTCTTTATAGTACTTAATTTGGTAGTTATATTATAAGAGTAGCTCTACCTATCTTGCCTATCTTCTTGTTAACTTTTTAATTATTATAAAGTAGGTAAGGTTTTTATAGTTAGACTTTATAGTAATAGTATATCTTGCTTCTTGCAAGTAGACTTTCTAATATTTAAATACTACTATAATAGCTAGCAGTTTTTTATCATGGATATTATAATTTATTTCTAGTCCTATTAGTTTTCTTAACTAGAATCCTACTAGTCTTGGTTTGCTATTAGGTCCTGACTAAGTTATTCTTACTCTAATAGTATAGTCTAATATATTAGTTTCTAGTATTATAAGTAGCTCTAGGTTATATTATAGTATAATTAGTACTATAGTAATAGCTTTTTTTATAGTATTAAAAGTTTTCTATTATTCTTTTGTTTATTTATATGCTTGTTCTTTTTAAAATAGCTTAAATAAAGGTGCTATATAAAATATATATTGGTTAATATACTTTTAATAGTAATTCAAGAGTTCTAGAAACTATTATAGTTTCTTTAGGTTTTTTAGTATAGGCTATTCCCTGATAGCTATTATTTTAGAGACTTTAGATTTTAGCCTGTTTATAATAATCTAATAGCCCAGGAACTTAGTTTCTTAGACATGGAATTCATATTTTTTAAGTTTGTACTATAATTTGGCTTTCTTTATTCTTTTAAGGACTTGCTTGACATGCTTTACATGCTATTTCCTATCTTTCAAGAAGACTAATATATTGTTAAGATATGCAAGCGCGAATTTGTTTATTAGTTGAGGTAGATTCTCCTTGTTATCCTTTTCCTCTTCTTTATTTTTTTTGTTTTTGGGCTTTAGTACTTTGTTAATAAACCTTTAAAATATTAGTAGTGTGTTAGTAAGCCTAAATAGCATTACCAGGTATTTATAAAAGCTGAATTTTGTTTAAAATGCTATTTTCCATTTTTCTCCTTTTATAATTCTAATATAGTAGTAGGTATTGGTAATATTAAACTTGGTAAACTATACTACCCCTTGAATTTTGTCTTGGATTTTCTAAATCAAGGGTAATAGGTACTAGTCCTTGATAATCATGTTGTTGAGTAGTTAGAAGTTAATACATGATTAGTTACTTCTTTTTTTTTTTAGTATAAATAGGACTTTATATCCTATTAGTAAGTATAAAAATTGGATATTTTCTTTTTTAAGTTGGTTGTTAATATATTCCTTTAATACTCAGGATTCTTGATTGTTTAATAGTAGAATCTGTTTATAATTCAGTTTAACACCTTTCTTAATAGATATAGTATAATTGTGAGGCCTATAAGGTAGTAACTCTAGTTTATTAGGTTATTAGAACATGTCCTAGAATCAACTATACTTATCTAGGATAGTTAGTTCCTTATAGACCTGGTTACTTGTAACTAGTATTCTTTAAAATCTTACTTCTTTACTATTTATAATAATTTTGCTATTTATAATATTACTAATAGCCTAACTAGGTAAGTTTATTAGCTATATCCTCTCTAATAATCTTGATATTGCTATAATAATTTGTTTTACTAGACTTTTAGTGCCTGTGGATTAATTACTAGTCTTTAATCCCCCTGTAGATTGCTTGGTCTTATACTTTGCTATATAAGCATGCTATAGGGTACTAGCCCCTTCTAGTCCCTTTTACTTCTTGGGCTATTTGTTATTTCTCTACTAGATTTTTCTTTTGATCTAGTTAATATCTAGGTTAAGATTCTCAAGCTATAGGATCCCTAATACTATATTATACTTGCCCAAGAGTATAACATTAAAACTTAGTTTAAAAGTCCTTTTCTTTACTATAACAGGCAGAGGTCCTAACTTGACTATTAACAAGGTATTTCCTAGGTTTTCCCTGTTTAGTCCTGCTATAGATATTAGTATTTCCTTTTAAATACTTTTAATTCCTAGTTTTCCTATAAAACTTGGGCTAATATAGTTTTCTATAGCTTCTAAGTTAATCAAGATATAGGCTTGCCTTCCTTATACTTTAGCAAGTTAGGTAAAGTATTTTCCTACCCAAGTCTTAGTAGCCACAAGGTACTATTCTTCCTATTTTAGTACTTGTTCTTCTTGCCTTAGATATAGAAAATAGTTTCTAAGCTTAGCCTAGTAGTATATAATATAATAATTCTTATAGCAAGCTATCTAATAGTATATTTTATGTTCTAGATATTGCTAGTATAATTTATATAAGTATTGCTTTTTTTAGTATGGATATAAGTTATTCTAGTTAATTATTCTTGGCTATCTTGGCTAGTAGCATGTAATTTGCTTAGTATCCTTATAGTATATATAATATAAGTTATAGCATGTTAGCTATAGTATATTATTATACCTGGAATACCATGTATTAGTATTAATATATTTATACTAATCCTGCTAGTATAGTAGATGCCTTTTAAACTCCTGGGACTACTTGTTAAATAGTTTGTATAGTTACAAGTAGTAGTTACTATTATTCTATCTATAAATAGTATAGGTTTCTAGGTGCTTGTTACAAGTTTTAATATACTTCTACTAATAATCCTTGGTTCTTTCCTAACATATTAGATCCTGATATAGGTATTAATTAAAGAAATCTCTTAAACCTTTAATAAGTTTTCAAGGGTCTTTCTGCATGGCTGTAATAATATTATCTATCTAATAGGCAAGCTTGTCTTTGCTAGTCTTTAAAAATTTAAGTTATTATCTCCAATATTATTTATTCTCGCGTAGCCTAGTAGCCCATGGCTAATACTAGCATGGTTTGTATTTTTTAGTATTATCTTCTTGTGGGGCTTTTTCTTCTAGGGTTATAAACCTACTACTAGATCCCTTCTTTCTAGATTTAAGGCCTTCTAGCTATATTCTATATTATTTATTAAGTAGGTTAACTTTCTATATAATTACAGGAAAGTTGCTATATTCTCCCTCCTAAACTAGCTTGTTATTAGTAGCTTTATTATAGTAGGACCTACCTATCCTCTCAGCTTCTTCTTTATTAGTTCGTGAAATTATAGCACTAAGCTAATATTTTGGCTAGTGTAGCAATTCTTTTTAGAGGATTCTATCTAGCTACTTAATTGTTTTTTTAATATTTGCAAGAATTTTGGTAATTACCTTGAGTATCTTCTTTTTCTTGTATACCTTGCTAGCAATATTAGTAATCTACTTAACATACCTTTTAATATCTATTCCTGTATCCCCAGGTAATATAGCTATTGCTCCTGGTAGGATTAGTATAAGGTTTAGATCCTATCCTCTAGTATTTTGTCCAAGCTTATTCCAAGCTGCTAGAGATATACTTTACCTTCTTCTAGTAGCATCCTAGGTATTATTTATTATAGCATGCTTATCCTAAGCTAAGGCCCTTTTAACCTCTTCTAGGGAATCATGGGTTATAGTAGGTGTCTTGCTAGCATTATTATCCTACTTCCTAGTTATGTTTAGTATTATAACTTCCTGTATGGCCCTTAGTTAATATTATCTAGCTCCCCTTTAGGGTCTTTAGCCATGCTATTTCTGCTTCTTGCAATCTACTACTCTATAACTAGATTTGCTATAAGAAAAGTATAGATTTTTTTTCTAGCAACAATCTTGTTCTACCTTAGAGATTATTATATCTAAGTTTATAGGTCAAGATCTATATAGGTTGCTATTTCCCTGAGGTCTAGTCTAGAGTTATTAGTTATTATTAGTATAATAGCTATTATATCTACCCTGATTCCTTCTAGAATAGTATCCCCTATGGTTTTATTAGTCTTGTTATTCCCTTAGCTTTCTAAGCTGGTTTCCTATCCTAGATACTAGGTTATATATCCCTACTAGGGTATTAAGCCTAGGTAAAAATACTATTTTCTTCTAGATATTGTAATCTAGGGCCCTCTTAAAGTAGTATATAAAAGTATTATCTTCCTATATTAGGTATAATATGATTTGTTAGAACTCCAAGATAAGTATGCCTATATCCCTCCTGGATTGGTATATCTTCCTAATCTGCCTTTTAGCATTATAGGTTTTATTAATATCTCTAAAGACACGAGTAAGCTGCTCCTTGAAGTAGTTGTAGCTTGTAAATAGCTGCCTGGTATTACTAGCTAGTTTATCTCTGTCTTCTCTAGCTTCCTGCTATTCTCTTATAAAAGGCTTAAACCACTTATATATTTTTCCTTTGAGGTAGGTAGATACAAACATAACCTTGTCAGCCTTGCTGACTAACTTGTCCTAGTTAATATTAATAAAGGTCTGTATCTATATAAGGAAGAAGTATAGCTTGGTTTAATTGCTATCAAAGGGTTCAGGTGCCTTAACCTTTAAGGCCTTGGTCTTAAGTTTAGTCTCAAGCATGAGAATATAGTCCTAGAGCTGCTCTAGTATCTCCTAATACTTCTTAGAAGTTTTATTATTTTTAGATATATTAAATTGCTAGTTCAGGTTACTAGTAACCTGATTAATAACCCTAGTTTGCTTGTTAAGTTGTGCTTGTATTCTAGCAATAGTCTCTTGCAGGATTTTACTTTTAGAAGGTATAGTAACTTGGTACTAGTACTAAGATATTATATTAGTAGCTTTAAGTTAATTTAAGGTACAACTTGTACTAACTAGTGATTAATTTATTATTAAAGTAATAATCTTTCATGCACTTCTAACCCTGGGCTCTCACACGGGACTTCTAAAGGATTTAGATTAACTTGTCTTACCTAGTATAATCATATCTAATAAGTATAGAGACTTATTATAGTTAGGTAGAAGTCAAGATAAAAGGGTAGGGCTAGCCTATAGTATATATTCTATAGCCTATAAAGTAAGTATTAGACAAGTTACTTTATAAAAATCCTTTAAACTAGTTACTCTAGAATAATAGTAGTATTAATCATAAAGATAGGAAAGCTAGATATAATAGTAATAAGCATTCTTAAGTATTCCTAAATTCCTACTATTTTCCTACCCTCAAGATAGTATACTAGATAGTATATCTAATCAGGTTGCCAGGTCCTATATACCATTTTCCTACCCTCAAGATAGTATACTAGATAGTATATAGTTATATGGTCTATTTTAGGGTAACTCTATTTACCACGTCCTTAGAGCAATTTAAAATTCTTCCTTGTAATAATTCCTATTTCTTTTATCCTTGTAGTAGGCTATAGTAGTCATATAGTGGCTATAGTTTTAAACTATGGTCTTTCTATTGTACTTGGAGGATACGCAGTATTTCCTTGTGATGGTAATTATTATCTATATGGGCATGTGGTCCATGGGTCATATTCTTGTAGTATTGCTTGTCCTTATCTCAGAGTCAGGCAATACTCAGGTTTATTGGTTTGTAGTTAAGATTGGATTTAAATCCAAAGTGGCTCTTGGTAGCTGGTTGGTGGCCCAAGGCTTCCTAGCCTTGACTTTCTGCCTTGTGACTCCGCTCTGCTGACTGTAGGCTGAGGGTTCATAACAATAAACCTAGTAAATTCTATAGATAATTATATTAGTCCTATAGGTATAACTATCTATTAATATAACCCTAAATCTATTAGAAAAGCTATTAAATATTAATCTTCTTTTTATAATAGGATATTATAGTATCCCTATTAAATATTAAATATAATTATAATTTTTGCTTCTTGTAGCAAGTCTCTTTTTTATCTTATATATAGTATCTTATTAGTATTTTTAATTATAAGATTATTTAGCTATTAAAAGTCAAGAACAAGTTGCTTTTTACTATCTTTCTTAGATATAAATATAGGTCTAGTTAAGTATAGTAAATCTAATTTTTTAATATATCTAGTAGTATAGAATTTTTTAATAAATTCTTATTTTAGTTTTAGCTTTTCTAGCAATTTCCTAAATTATTAAACTTGTTTTAGCTTTATTTTTTTAACTAGTAGTATTTTAGCTTTATAATATATATTATATCTTAGTAGTTAATAATCTAGTTTTATAAATAATTTAATAAACTTATAGTATTTCTTTAGTAATAATTTCTTGATTTTAGTAAGTTTAGCTTTATAAATTTTTTTTAGTTTTAGCCTGGAATATCTATTTTCCTAGAGTTAGATACCTGTTCTATTGTTCCTAGTTATCTATTTGTTTAATATCTTATATATCTTTTCTATTATTACTAATAGTTTGGTCTTTGTTTTAGAGGTTATTATTATTATTTAATCCTTATTACTAGAGATTTTCCTTAATTCTCCTCTAATACTATAAGCTTAAATATTATAATCTTGTTTTTCCATAACTAGCTAGCATTTTTTAATTACAACTTTTTTTTCTTCCTAACTAATACTTGGTTCATGGCATTCCTACAACTATATTATACTAACTTTTATTTATTAGCATAATCCTAAATATTAATTCTTTAATATATATTCCTAAATCTATTCAGGTTGCCTCTATTTTTATCTTAGGTTTATTATATAGCAACTTTCCTCTAAATCTAATAATTTAAACTTAATTTCTAGTTAGTTTAGATTTAATTCCATGATATTTAGTAAATTCAGGTTTTATAAATTCTATTATTACTTCTAAGTTTATTAAGATTCTTGTATTATATCTATTAATTATAGCAAGTATAACAAGCAATATCTAATTCTTAATTATATAAAGCTAGACTTTTAATTAATATTTCTTGTATTATTTCTGTTTTTCTTTATAATAGTAATTCTTGTTATATAGTATTACTAGCTATTCTTTAGGGTAGCAGATATATTTCTTAATCTTGTAATTATATATTATTAGATTATAATAATATAGATATCCTTTACTTGTAAAAATATAATTATAGTTTTTTTTTATAGGGCAATTATAGTCTAGTTTATCTAATATACTTGGTTTCTATAGATACTATCTATACTCTTATTTCATGTAGATATGCTTTTTATAAAAATTATTATAATAAAATATTTAGTTAATATTTTAGTATAATATCCCTCTAGTAGTTAGGTAGTAATTATATAAGTAGTTTTATATATATCTAATTTACTTATTATAGAAGCATGTTCCTTATAAGTTTAATATTTATTCAAGTTCTTCTACTATCTATTTCTATACTTCCCTATATTTAGGGTATAGTAGAAATATCTAGTCTTTATATTATTTATATTCTATAATATAATCTTGCTATATTTTCCTAGACTATTTTTAGCATGTTATTTATAGTAGCATGCAAGTATAAGATTTATTTTCTAAAAAATTATTAATTTTATAATTTCTATCTTCTTATAGGATTTCTATCTATATTTCACAAGTCTTATACTAAGTTATTACTATTTTATTAGTATTTTAAACTATTAACTATCCATAAAACTTGTTAGTTAAAAAAAAGATTTTATTATTATTATTTTTTTTTTTTTGCTAAATAGTATTATTAATTATTTATATTAGTAGATTTATGCTAGTATACTTTGCAATAATTTATAAGTAATTTATTTATATTATATAATATTTAAGCCAACCTCTTTTTAAAGTCTAGTAAATATCTTTTCTATTTCTTAGTATCTAATATTAATTTTTCTTTACTTTTTTTCTAGTACTATTCTTTTCTTTCTTTTTTTCTTTTATAGTACTAAGTCTTTCTATCCTTCTTATTGCTAGCTTCTATATTTTTTTTTATAAATTTTTATATTAATTTCCATGTTTATAACTATATTAGCTAGTCTCTTTATATTTTCTTGCTATTCTTTATATAGCTTATTTAATCTTAAGATAACTATTATATTATCTTCTATATTAACAAGTATATATATAGTATTAATATCTTTGCTTGTATATACTAGTTACTATTCCTAGTTTATTAGCTTAGTTATTAAATAGGCAGTATTAGCTTGTATAGTTATTATTATAATACTTATTTGTAAATTATAAGTAGCTAGTTCTTGATTTTTCTTATTATAATATTTTTTTATAATATATCTAGGTTTTTTATACTTGTAATATTTACTATTAAACTTTTTTTTATTACTATTTTAGTTATTCTAACTTTTACTAATAATAGTATTTATTTATATTTTAATATCTTTATCTTAGTCTTTCTTGATACTATATTATTTCTTATTTTTTTAGTTATTCTAGTTTTACTAATAGTTTTCCTAGTATTATTTAATTATTTAGCTTTTAATTCTAGATACTATCTTGATTAGTTTATTAAGGATTTTTAGCTTATATAGGATATATATTATTATATTCTTAATTTCTAGCTTAAGTATCTAGTAAAATCTTGATTATAATACTATATTATTCTATTTAAGATTTAATACTATCTAGTAGAATTTTATAGATAGTTCTCTAATACTTATTTTTCCTTATTATAGTATATTAATCTATTATTTAATAATATGCTTAGTATTAAATTTACTAAAAACATATATAATCCTTTTTTTAAATTTCTTATAGCTATTAAACATTTTTTTATTATATTATCTTGGCTATTATTATTCTATTTATAATAGTCTTTTATATAGGATTTAAACTAATTAAATACTATACCTGTAAGATAAGTACCTGTAAATATAACCTTATCTATCTTAGCTATAGTAATAAAATTATTAATTTAAAGATGTATATTTATTAAAGTTAGATATCTTTTTAAAGTAGAATACTTACTATTAAACTACTTAGCTTTATTTATTTTAATACCCTTAAATATTTTTAGTAATTTAATTTCTAAGATCATGGCTGCAAGCTATTTCTTAAGTATTTCAAGTTCTTCCTTGGGGGTAAGCTTTATTATAATATTTTTGGTAGAAGCTAAAGTTGTCTTGCTACTTGTAATACTACTATTTTTACCCATGTTATTAATAGTAATGTCTCTCTTTACTTAACTCGAGGGTCTGTTATTATTAGATTAGGTCTACCAATCCTTCCAAAGGTAGGAACCTAAGAGTATTCTAGAAGTAAATAAAGGGAGTATAATTATTAAGTGGTCAAACAAATTGTTAGATTAGGTCTGCCAATCCTTCCAAAGGTAGGAACCTAAGGGTATTCTGGAAGTAAATGAAGAAGAGTATAATCGTTAAGGGTCAAACAAGTATAGAAAGAGGCAGATGCTTGGGGTTCAGATTAGTAAACAATATGGTATTGTCAATCTAGTTCATAATAGATAGAGAATAAAATTATCTAGGTATAAGTAATAACAGTCCTTATATATTTAATTCCCTAGTATTACCTAATACTATATATTAGATTGCTTGCTTAGATATATTAAATTACCTAATACTACTATAGTCCTGATTTGCCTTAGTATTATATCACTTAATATAACTAGGTTGGCACATTGTTATTCCTTAGCGTTGCGGCACAGAGCTGCGGCACAGTGGAATCCATTGGCTGTCAATGTCTGGTTCTCTGACACAAATATAGAAAGAGGTAGATACTTGGGGTTTAGATTGGTAAACAATATAGTATTGTCAATCTAGTTCATAATAAATAGAGATAAAACTTCTAGATACAGGTAATAACAGTCCTTATATATCCAGTCCTATAGTATCCTTAAGTATTGCATGATACTTATATTAAAGCACCTGCTCTACTATATCTAATTATACTAGATCACCTAATACTACTATAGTTCAGATTAGCCCTAGCATCATATTGCCCGATATAACCAGGTTAGCACATCTTTCCTCCATTGTGCTGCAGCCTGGTGCTGCAGCACAGCAGATTCATTGGCTGTCAATGTCCGAGTTCTCTGACATATTAATACTAGTACTATATAAGTAATAACTAGCCTATTTACCCTGTTATATAATAGAGGTTACTAGAGTTAATACCTATAAACTAGGGTAAAGATTATATAATTATATATCTTAGTATATACTCCTAAAAATATATTTTAAAGTATACAGGGATATATAATATAATTAGGTATATGTCACGGTCGATGCCTGAACCGGCAGGCATCAACGACGACCCCGCTCAGATGGCTGCCCGACGGCGGCCCGACGGCCGATTATATGAGGATCCTGACTCTTGCATGTATCCTAGTTCTCTAAGTAATTTGTTCTATTTCTCTTGCAATAGAATCCTCTATATAAGCCTGAACAAGTTCCCTCACAAAGACTAGGCAGCTCAACGCTTGCTGGCACCCAGCATCGCGACAGCTGAATACTTTTGCCGAATCCCGATGCCTTACAGTATACTTTATAGTATATTTTAAAAGGTATACTAGAAGATAAGAACTAGAGGAATATTTAAGAATACTTATTACTACTATATCTAGCTTTCCTATTTTTATAATTAATACTACTATTATTAAAGTACTAGTAATTCTATTACTATCTTTGCAAAGCAATTTGTTTAGTACTTATTCTATAAGCTATAGTATATATACTATAAGCTAGCCCTACTTTTTTACCTTAACTTTAACCTAATTATAACAAGTCCTCATACTTATTAGATATGATTGCATCAGGTAAGACAAGTCAATCTGAAACCTTTGGAAGTCCTGTGTGAGAGCCCGGGGTTAGAAGCACACGAGAGGTTGTTGCTTCAATAACAGTAAGGGCATGTATACAGGACAATATTCTCATCTTTAATCATATTCTAGGGACTTGTGCAATAGGAAAGGTTATTAATAAGTAGTTACGCGTGTACAGGGTAAGAAGGCTGTATGTTATCAACACAAGTGTAATTCCAATATAGATAAGTGGGAATATTCTAGCTACTATTTATGCTATTACAAAGCAGGCAGTAGACCTGATCAAGGAGGATACAAAGGCAGTTTAACTGCTCTTACTCGCAAGCATGGTGGAATAGACTGTCCGAGGAAGCAATAGCCTAATAGTATAACTTGTCTCGTGAGAATGCATTCCTGACCAAGACAGAAAACCCTAACTCTATAGCGGGACATACAAGGATAAGCTTCAGGCCAAGATATTGTGCCCTTTGTGACCTTGGTGGTCAGGAATTCTTATCCGCGAGCAAACATCAGGCCAAGTAAATCTCTTGTCTGTCCTGACCCTCACAGATCGCCCTGGAGTTCTGCGACATGGTCCATGAAGCCTCAGGCAACAGTCCGGTCTCGACCCTAATGCGTGGGAGAAAGTCACTTCCTAATCAAACATGTATACACCCAGCATATCCTTCTTTGCTCTTTACTATTAACTCTCCACTCTAGATACGACTACTAGAGCGGTGCTCATGGGTGCCTTACTTGATATGTGTTAGTGCATGCGTTGTGTCGTGTGTGTGGCGAAGAGGAGAAAAGCGTGATCGCCGGCCCCGGAGGGCGAAGGAACCGATGACTCTCTCTGTCCAGAGATCCCTGGGGCGCCGTGCCGAACATGAGGCTACTTTAAATGAGGAACGAATGAACTGATCGCGAGAAAAAGACGACCATTCCAAGTCAAGGCCTCGTAACTGTGCCGAGGTGGCCGACTCGGTGGCGTTATTATCCTTTTTAGCTAATACTAACACTAAACTCTGTCCCCTTAATAATTCCTCTCTCACTCCCCATTTCCCCCCCACTATTAGGCGGGCTATCCTGTCGCGTCAGCGGGTACATCCGATCAACACTATTGCGTCTTGTCCCTCTCGAGGCAGAAATACTACTCTGCATGTTATTCTGGCTATTCCCAAGCGAGAAGTATCTGTCCTTGGTCCTTCTTGAGAGGGAATTGCTCTTCGGCGTGGACTGGAGCGGGTATGAGGCGTGTGCGGAGGACTGAATGTTGAAGATGCGCCGGAAGAGGGAGCGGATCATGGGGATATTTGCGCATGTTATTAGGACGAACATCTGGATTTCGACTTAGCGAGGGGCTAGACAGGGCGGGAAGGGGGCGAGGGGGGTGATTTTTACCTCTGCACTAGATAGATTTGTCGACAAGGGTGACAATTTGTTAGCCTTTACGCGTTGAATCTCAAGGGGTACAGGGGAGGGGAGATACGTGTTCCAGATTGTAATTGGGGACCAAGATTCTAGA
Source organism: Aspergillus lucknowensis (assembly GCF_044049455.1). Taxonomy (NCBI): domain Eukaryota; kingdom Fungi; phylum Ascomycota; class Eurotiomycetes; order Eurotiales; family Aspergillaceae; genus Aspergillus; species Aspergillus lucknowensis. Next base: position 171,445 of record NW_027263577.1, on the reverse strand, counting down.
TATCTCCGTGTCAGCAAGACCCAATTATACCATGAAGATGATAGACATACTCGTCAAATTATCGTGCCCCGTTAAATTGCGCAGCTGGTACGCTTTAATGCTCGTGATGACACAGCCAAAAACACCAACCCCGAAAAGCAGCATGAGGCCTATCTTACGGCGGAGGGGTATCTGCAGGTTCCAAAAGCAATATGCCGGGAGGAGTCCGAGGACGAAATCGGTGAACGCATTGAACGCTTTCCGTGATCAGTATTGGCACGCGCCCTTTTAAAAAGATGGTATTGACATACAAGCCTGAGTAAGACCAATACGCAATTGTGTCTCTGGTGCCATGCAACTCTTCGGCGGGACGGTCTTGTCCCAGATGGAGACGGTCGGAATGCAAAAGGCGAGGACGGCAACGACTGCGGCGAGGGAGAGGCAGACGGTGATGAAGATGAGGATCCAGAGCATCACTGAGAGAGACCTGGTCATTGACACGTCGAGGAGACGGTGGAAGAAGAGGACAATCGAGATTTTGCCGACGGCTACGCTGAGAATGCTGGGGCTGGGCGCGAGAGTCAGGTATTTCAAGGCATTGACTCTGTCGGCTGGGTTGCGGATGTCGTTGAGATCCACCCCGAGGCCGTAGTGGATGGCGGTCGAGGCGAGAGAAGCCGATGTTGCTGCGAGACACTTGGCTGGGTCAACTTCTTATTCGGTCGTTCAAGGTTCAACGTCCATACCCAGCAGAGAATCATTGCATAGTCATCCCAACCCGGTTTCTGTTGTTGAAAGAACCGCACATACATGCGGGTAAAGACCGTGGTCGTTGCCAGCCCTCCAAGAATCCATGTCACGCTGAGATTCGTCTTCTGCACTGCATTAAGCGTCATGCTGGCAACCCTGCCCGTGGTGCTTGGGATGCATGGCCTGCCCGCGGTGGTGACGGTGAGATATATCGGGGGCGGGAAGAAAACCTCTTCATGAAGAACGCTGATCCCTGCACCGACGAGCTCAGGAGAAGTACTTTTGTTGCCTCGCCCAGCGGGCTATCGCGTCGAGTCCGGTCCGCGGCTGTCTCCGCGAGTCTGCAGAAAGACACGTGACCTACATCCAATCATCAGCCACGCTTCTCTGGTCGTCGATTTTTATTGGATAGTAGTCACGTGATATTGCGCCGCTTGGCGCAATACCTTTTGCCCCTCTCCGAAATATAGCGCTAATTCAATCGAGGATTAGTTTGTTCGGGTGAGCGCAAGCTCTCCACACGGCAGACTAGCCTTCAACCAGATCATCCGGATACGATGGGGCCGGCTGAGCCCCGCATTTGAATTGGCATCTGTTCACTTCGCCTGTTGGTGCTGTGCTCGAGATGCTGACTAGTCCTCAAGGCTAGGCTTGGGGGCTTCCATGCGATAAGAGCGAAACTCGGATTAGATTATTTAATAAACTGCGGAATTTAAACAGTTCCTTTCCCCTCATCACCATCGCCAGTCTCTCTTCCGCCCCAAGACGGAACGATAACCATGGGCCTCACACTGCTACCCTGGACGGGCAACCTCGGGATCTCGCTTGCCTCCTATCTGGTGGCCGTTATCGCAGCGCTGATCGTCGCACTCGCTCCGTATACCTGGGCCAGCTTGCGACCGAAGAATTTCCCACCAGGACCAAAGCCGCTTCCATTGATCGGCAATTTGAATTTGATTCCGCCGTCAAAAGCCTTTACACTGTCAGTTCTCTCCTGGCTTTGTGGTGGCTTGGATGTTGCGGCTAACGGCGTGGAGTTTCCACCAATGGACGCAGCAGTACGGCCCGATAATCGGGCTCAAGTTCGGACCAGCAAACGTCGTGGTGCTCAATAGCTGGAGAGATGTGCAGGAGTGAGTCGAGCCCTTCCAGGCGATGCTGTGGCCGCATATTTGCTCACTCTGCTAGGCTCCTCGAGAAACGAGGCCACATCTACTCCTCCCGACCACCAAACTATATCGCCAACGAGCTGATCTGCAAAAACCACACGCACATTCTGTTCGCTCCCTACGGCGAGGGCTGGAAAGCCCTCCGCAAAGCGACTCAGGGCCTTTTTACCCCTCGCGAGCTCGCCGCCATGCTTCCTATCCAGGAGGCTGAAGCCACGCAGACCGTGTACGACATCATCCTTGAGCCTGGTCGGTATTACGAACATATCCAACGATACACCACTGCAGTCATTCTAGCTTCGGTTTTCGGCCAGCGAGGCGAGGACTTTAATTCACCTAACGTCCAAGCGCTCTATGACGTTCAGAACCGGTTCACGGCGCTGCTAGAGCCCGGTGCAGCCCCGCCAGTTGATGGTATTACCTTCTTACAGCATATTCCCGAGTTCATGGCCCCCTGGAAGCGGAGGGCGAAGCAGATCCGGCGTGATCAGCGTGCATTGTATTTTAGACTCTACAACGCAACGCAGGAGCGGATGCGGCAAGGTGTGAGGACAGGCTGTTTTATGGAGAAATTGATTGATGATCAGGCCAAGAATCATCTGGATGATGAGCACACGACGTATCTTGGTGGTATTCTTATGGAAGCTGGTTCGGATACAACATCTTCAACACTCTTGTCGTTTCTCCTTGCCGTGCTCGAGAACCCGATCGCGCTGAAGCGCGCTCAGGAAGATGTCGATCGGGTCTGCGGCGTGGAACGATCGCCCACTATGGATGACTTGGAGAATCTACCGTATATCGAAGCCTGCATGCACGAGGTAATGGCCAACCAACAAATCGCTTTAGTTTTCTCTCTTCTTGCTAACCAACCGCTCAGACCCTCCGCTGGAGGCCTGTCGCTGCCGGTGGAATCCCACACATGCTCACCCAAACAGACACATACAAAGACTACGTCTTCCCCGCGGGCACTATCTTCTTCGCAAACACCTGGGCCATCCACCACGACGAGAACGAGTACGACAATCCCAGCGTCTTCAACCCCGACCGCTGGCTGGGAGGAAACAAGTACGGTACGAAAGACAGCATCACCCTTGAACCGAACGAACAGCGCAAGACATCATATGGCTGGGGCGCAGGGCGGAGAATCTGCTCTGGGCAAAAAATGGCGGAGGCTTCGTTGAAGATCAATATTGCAAAGATCGTCTGGGCGTTCAACCTTGAGCGGGGTAGTGCCCCTGATGTATCTGTGGAGACAGGATACGAGGGAGGATTCTTGATCTGTCCGAAGAAATTTCCCATCAGGATTGCGCCGAGGAGTGACACTCACGTAGCTGTTATACGTCGTGACTTTGAAGGATTGAGGGGGTTTTATGAGACTCTAGCTGTTTGATCAGTGCATAATTCCAGTACCCCAGCATTGTGTGTTACACTTGTAATTTCTCTACAGCTTTTATAATGTCTTACCAAGAGTAGGACAATAGTGTCAAAGTTCTTCACCTACATTATTTAAAGACCTCCTCGTAGGGTCACCCTAGGTTATCTAGTACTGCAGGTTTCAAGCGCATGGCCTCTTTCATCATTATATCAAGATAATCAAATTATAAAAACCATGTAGAAGCAGCAATATCTTGTCCATTTGCACGTGCTTGTTTGGTCCCTTTATATTCAGCTTCCCGTCTGTAGCTAACTCTTCTGGATCGAACCCTTCTGATTAGTCCACGATGGTACCTTGTCCCCACGGAGCTTTGCCTTCCAAGAGCAAGATGTAGGTAAGCAGGGAGGGTCGAAGCAACGATCCTTAAATCCCCTTTAATCTTTAGAACCCCCAGTCCCTTGGTTTCAGTTTCAGAATTTGTATTAACTCATCTCCTCAACGGTTTACACCAATCGGTTTCAAGGACATTCGGGCGCTGAAATACCAATCTCGCCCTTCCGACATTATCCTTGGGACTTAAAACCCTCCCAAACGCATCGACACTGACAACAATCTCCTTATGCCCCTCACACCGCCCATAATCCCACCCATATATTGTAACCGAAAGGCATCGCCCACGTATGCAGCACCGTCATCATCAGGACACTCCCAGTCGAGGTGGAACACAGAGAGCGAGTCCTCCCAGACCTCGCCTGGATGTAGGCTCGCGAATCTCCCGCCGCTATCGGCGATGTTGATACTGGAGTTGCGCGAGAGGTCTATGCCGAGCATGCATCCGACGCCAACCTCTGCATCGCGCCATTGACCATCTAGCAGATAGCGCAGCTGGTATGGGGAGTCGTCGCTCACGCGACGCGTCTGGAAGGTTATGGGTTTTTGGTGCGTGTTTAGGGTGTCGAGATATGTGACGGTGATTTTCACAGTCCAGTGCGGGGCTAGCCCTCCAGGTCCGGTGTCTTCGGTGATTATTGCACCCTCCGTTGAGAGGCTTACGGCTACTATTGGCAAAAATTGGCGTTGGGTCCGTGCTGTTTGTTAGTACGCGGGTGCCGATAAAACGATACGAGGCAATATAACAAATGAGAAGCTTATACCTTGATACGTAATCCTGGAGTGGGGGTGATAATGGATCGGACTGCAACGTAGGCAAGTAACATGAAGGTGTGAAAGCAACGACGCGAAAGCTATATAGAAGGAGTGTGGTGTTGAGATCGAGCTAGCTCCTAAAGTGGAAGGTGCTTTTGGACCTGAGGGGGTGTGTTATATTCCCAATTGGGTTTAGTGCTGGAGCGGATTTACTATTATGCGCGAGTTGCCCCTGAAGGATGCTCGCACCCACACAGAATTTTGGAATACACACAATTCTCCCATATTCAACCTGACATCAAAATGTTGAGCTAACCCTTCCGGAATTACCCTTATTCCGATAGTCACTCCAAGTCACGTGTAATAATTTCCCCTTTCTCTCACAACGTTTGTTTCAGGGCACTTGCTGCACCTCACCACCTGAGGCTCGGAAATTTAGAATGCCAGCTGCGACAGATTGAGGGGAGGTGCCTTACCCCGTGTCCATATGGGGTTCTACTAAATCAACAGCAGGCCGAACATGTTTTGATAGGGAAGGCATTTCCGACCTTTGACTCTGACCACGGCTGGGCACAATTTTTCGGGCAGGGATGTGCTTCACGCGAAGTCTCTTCGTGACCGCATGTATACTTTGTGGTGGTAACCCAAATAGAGCACATTATTAAATATCTTGATAGAGTGGTACAAGGGCGTGCAAGGGTGTGGGATTGTATATTGGTTAACAAGGACTAGAAATCAAGCATGAGATCATCATCCTATATTTATAGGGATGTAGCTGGTGGTGAGGCTTGTTGTGGAACCCCGCAGTTCCCATGACAGGCCCGAGTTGTTATGTCGCCAGCTGCCCCACCAAGTACCAAGCCAAGGACTCGAGCAAAGAGCCAATACAATATTGACACGCTACAATGTTATGTGGATTGGACAAATACCGTTCACTCATGCAGACTCAAGGGTGGCGGAGCAATAGGGTGGCAGTGGCAAACACATTGCACAGCGAGGGGTCTTTGAGTAGTATCCAATCCTTTCGATCCACGTAGGAAAAACTCGTGGTCAGGAAGCACCACCCGCGACGATGCTTACACGATTTTGCATTGAGAACCTGCACGACGAGGACTTGGTTGACCACACCATGCGTGCTGTCCTCTTTGCAAGGCAGACTGTTACATGTTATGTTGGTTCAGGGTTCACATTGCTGTTTCTCACCGCATCGGCAGCCGTTACCATGGCTCAAGGCGCCAACCACCCTCCTCGAATATTCGACTCACCTTTAATGACTTCACTCTGTCTCAGATCAGCTCTAAAATCTTCTTTCAATCAGGCTAGCGCACCTAGACAAACAGAGCCAACAACAACTGTATTTTAGACTGCCACCTCCTTTAAAATGGAATAGAATAAAGACGATTCTTTCACTTATCTGCTGGCTAGGAAAGCTTTAGGCCATATAGCTGATAACATTTAACCTCTCATCAGAACGCGGGCCAAGACTATATAGGTATCTCCTTCGTCTACGAGGTCCAACCTCTGATCATGGTCAAGGTCGCAAAGTCTGGAGAATTTGAGAGGCAGCAATTCCATAACGAGCTCAAGATATATCGAATATTTTCGCAGAATCGGTCTTGTCCATCTATCGTTCAGTGATTTTACTTTTCAGAAAATGGCATCTTCCTCAAGTATGGCTCCAGATGGCAGAATACTCAATAGTAACGAGACGGACCTGGGAGGAAGTGGAACATTTGGCTTCCTAGGGCCTCGGACAGAGCAGTTCGCCCTCGGTTCGTTGTACTACCTCATAAACTACGGCTTTGAGGCTTATGGAGATTGATGTCTTACTAAGGACCCTTACGAGCGTGGGCCCAAGGTTGTGGACTTGCTACAAAACGTGGAGTTTCCAAAATTAGATGGTAATCTGCTGATAAACAACATCATTGACAAGTGCTGGCATAATAAATATGCCATAATTTCAGAATTGGCTGCACATACAGACAAGCCTTTGAATGAAAGTACTGATGCGGCAGGAAATCATGGACTGGGTACTGGAGAGGAAGGAAGCACAGAGGTAGAATTGAGAACCCCAATCAATGTTATCCCTATTATCTGATGGTGTATGATTATATATTGCATGATTCATGGGTTATGGTGTGGCTTTGGGGACTGTATGTATTACAGAGCACCAACAACAAGGTAACAACCACTGGGGGAGGTAATGTGATAGAGGTTATACAATGGATCAAAACCACTTAGAGGCGAATTTTGCTTCCAGAAAGGCATTTTGTCAGGACCTGGAGAAACATGGACTTCTTGCATACTTTCTTCAGGCGAGCCCTAGCAGATTGGGTTCACATTTGATTGACACAGTCTCTGAGGTCAGGTTATCAAGGAATCATAGGGCTTGTGGATGGCCAGTGTGTATGTTTTAGGCGATTCCGTTGCTGCCGTGAAAAGAAAGTGGGAGTTAGGGGGATGTACCGTGGTGTCTGTTTGCATGAGAGTCGCCTGGAGTGCCTGTTAAAACAGGGATATGGCAGCTGGTATATTTAGTTTAGGGCTAATTCCTGCAGATTAGCTAGCATATAAGGGTGCCACTTCCCATTGTATAGCTAAAGATGTCATTTGGGATTGAATTTGATGAAGACATTCATATTATCCTTCAGGTTTACCTGCTTATTATCCATTTGTTATCCTCCCCCTCTGCTCTTATTACTGGCGCTCTCAATAATGATTGAAGCAGTTTTGAACAGAATGCCACTCGCGGAACAAATTGAAGAGAATTCAAAAGAGGTCCAGACAAAACAAGACTGAAAGAAAGCGAATAAGGAACTACAGGACACCTCATTTGTTAATAGATCCTCCTGGCCAGACTCCCTACACCGCTCCTCACACCACTCCTCGATTGAACTGGATTTCAGCAGCAACCCAAAGGGTTCTTGGCAAGTTTGGCCATGTTGGATGGGGTTTCGCGGACTGGGCGAGGGGGGAAAAATGTACTACTTGGAATATATCAATATCCGCAAGATGCTAATATTGGCACAGGTTACCCAAAACAAAAATAAAGAGATATGGAAAGATAGAGAGACAGAGGAAACGGAAATGGAAAGGGAAAGGGAAGGCATCTAACTACCGACACAGGAAACACAAGAACAACGAAAGACTATAGAGTTTTCTAAACTCATCTTCTAATGCAAACTCCCCGGCAGCAGATACTACTATTGGGGCAATGTGAGATGATGGCCAAAAAATGCTACTGTGATGCATCTGACTGGTGACTCAGTCCTGGCGAACGATTACGCTGCGAAGAACTTAGACCTTCAGAAACAGAAAACTTCGCCGGTATAATTCTCACCATTATATCGGACTGGGGTGGGTGAGGTTTTAAAATCCTTCCGTATCCTTACCTGCGTCATTAATAATAATATGTCGAACTTCGTGGCGCACGTAATATTCGGTCCACCATCCAAAGAATATGAAGGTCTGATTCATCGAATGTAGCAGCGATACTGCACTAAATACAAGAGAAATAGGGGTAATCTAACTACTAAAATAGGCAATAAAAACAATATAGAATAGCTAACTTAATTCCTGGGCAAGTGAGACACCCAATCAAGTGTTAGAGAGCAATCGAGATCGGTTTCTCTATACTCAGCGGTCCGATCTGCCTGCGAGTCGACGTGCGATTTCCTGCTACACGACAGACAGTCATGTGTCCGGAGCCAGAAATCGTCACTTTGTATTCCTATCGAAGTGGAAGCAAAAGGGTGCGTTAGCGCTTCATCCCATGATCCCGGCATCATCTCCTGTCCCTGAGGGAGATCACAATTCCTGCAGTTTCATGACTGTGAGCTACCACCATGCGATTATTCGTGATCCCAATCTCGAGCAAAAGAGTTTTGACATATGCCTGCCTCCGCGTCGCCTACCAAACGACGAACACTCATCCGAAGACCCTTAAATTTCAGCCGTTATCCTCCAATCTGAGGCACCCTCAGTCATACTGATGACTCTCCCATCCGGCTCTGACGTATGTCGCCCCCCGAGCCGAGTGCAGACTTGATGAGCGGGAAATAAAAACCGTCGAAAAAAAATATGAACAGCAACAAACAACCTGTGCGATTACTCGAAAGCTCGCTCCAGGTCGGACAGTCAACGCCGCCGTGACCCGGGTGGAAACACCTCGAGCTCCGACCCCAAGGTGGATAAAACCACGATTTCCAGACAAAGAAAAGGAACAAACAAGGCCCATGAAGCTTCTCTACATCATGTGGTCTGGGATACAACTGGTCCCCGAAGCTCACATATCACGCTCAACCCAAAAGCCTTTTCCAAAAGGTACCCGAGCGCGAGCTGCTTTGAGCATTCTTTTCCACACACAAAACACCAACAAACATTCTCACTCTCCCCTCTCTCCTCTCTCTCCTCTCTATACACCTCTCTGTCTTGCCGAGCCACTGCTCCTGTCTTTCCAAACCTCATCCTCTTGCCCACTTGAAATGATTCAAACTGATGAAAATTGTTTAGTGAAAGGCATAAAGTGCCTTGTTCGGTTGTCTACTCCCCGTGTACTGAAACTCTACTGATGAAAATTGTTTCGTGAAAGGCATAAAGTGCCTTGTTGGGCCATCTACTCTCCCTGTACTAAAACTCTAGAGTCTTGTATGAACGACGTTTAGATAAACCAGGGCATCGCAGAATTGAAGCACGTTTATATAGCAAGGTAGATGCCAGCCAAGGAGCCTGACTTTACTACTGCATCGTTCGAAAATGGGCAACCTGAGCAGAACGCACGCCTGTGGTGCGGTCATATGTCAACGCCCCTAATGGGGACGGGACATTCTTGTTATTGTGAGGTGGTCGGGCCGGCATACATCTAATTCAAGGCTGCACTTGCCCCCATCTCAGTCCTCCCGGTTATCGAATGCTTCCGAAGAGGGAGTGGTATATATCCGTGGTGGGGGCGGATACACTTTTCCGCAAACTCTGGCGGACGAAGTCCCTACCACCCAGAGCCTGCGAGGCAGAATTTCATTTCCTATGCAACATATTCCCTACCAATGACCTACTCGCCCCGCAAATCCTGAGTCATATTAATCATTCCTGCTGCAGATATATCACCAGTGTCCCCCCGCTGTCTTCCCGCTTCGCTCCTTCTCCTTCCCAGCCCCTCTTCAAGCTCTCAGCACTGTGCCAGTCATCCCTTACCCACTACATTTTTAACAAGTATCTATTCTATTCACTCTATTCACTCTACTCACTTCATTCATTCTATTCGCCTCTCCGTCATACAGTTGCACCGCCTGTGTACCAACTTGCTTCTCCCGTGGGCGGGATGGAAGCAATACTCAGGACCGTCGGGTGGACCGACAACCAGATCTTCCTCGCCCAAGTGAGGTGGAACCAAACTAAAATCCGACTGCTGCCACGGTGGTACTACAGCCATGCGCGGGAGTATCTTAACTGGCGTTTCGACAAACTTCGACACATCTATGCAGTCTGGCAACGCATCAAGTATCTCAGCCCGGAAAACGGTGAAGAAATTTACATCTACAACCTACACCCAGATATCCGTTCAACCACAACGTCCATCATGCATACAAGTGACGCATCTACACCTACCGACGAAGAGAAAAGGCTTCATCTGCGCAGACTCCGCGCCGAGCTACGCAATATTCAGGGAGAGATGACTGACGCGTTCTACCGCGAGCCGAACAATGCACTAATGTGGTTGGATTGGCATTACTTGGGAGCCTGTGAGAAGGACGGCCGATCTCGTCGGTGGCATGACCTGCGGTCAGACTGTGCGGCTCGGGGTGGATGCTGTGGACGGACATGTGGCTGCTGTGAGAAGTTGCTCTTCGAGAACTGGCTGCACACCCCCGGACCGAACGGCAAACGTATCTTGCAGAAGGTTTATGCCCACTGCACAGCTGAGTGCGCATGTTGCGTCATTAGCCATGGAGTTTACGAGCCTGATCCCCGCCTCCCCCGGCCGTGGTTTGTTGTTGAGTCCCGCGAAGGGAACGGGTCTACTATTACCACTAGTAGCCACATATGATGAGACAGGTTGTTGTATGTTTACTTTTAGTCTTGCTTCTACAATTACCGCTGATATCGCTGACTGACTCACTGCAGAGTACCAGGTCAGCGGTCTCATCCCCGGCTAACCGCATTGGGTTTTGCCTACGCCTCTGCGAAGATCCAGGTCTGCCCCTGAAGACCTATCCGAAACCCGAACGATGGAGGAAGCTTTCGGACTCGCGGTCCCGCTGGGATGATATCAGCCACTTGCAATTCTGATGCTGCGGTTATTGTCTTCTAGAGCCCGCTTTGCTGGGGTTCACAAACTACATATCAACGCTTCGAGGCTCGACTGCGTCAGATTTATCGCGCTGGTAGTGTAACAATCCTGGGATGTAGATAGCACTCAGATAAGCATTGCGTGCGAGGTTTCTCCTGGTGGGTGTCACGCGCCTTCCCGGGTCCTCACAACCCCGCTCTTCTCTCTTCTCTCTGTTCTCTCTCATCCCTCTTCTCCTCATCTCCCCAAACCACACTCAGACAACTGAAGCGACCGCTCTTCGTGCAACCACGATGGGTACGAGCTATTCGCAGCCCGTGCGTCCCCTGGATGAAAAGTCCGCTCGAGCGAAACGCAATACTACCGACCCATCACCGGCCGATCGCCGCATCGAGAAACATGAGACTGAGTCGCGTACGTGATTCTTCCTTCCCCACTGGGCTCGGATAGGATCTAGTGAGGGGTGTTGCTGAATCTACCAGCGCCGCCGTACCAAGCCGAAGAGCCGGAGCCAACGGTGTCGCTGCGACGCTTGCAGGATTGGAACGAGACGCTGCTGGGTGATCCCAAGGTTCGTTCGGTTTCCTTTTTCTTTCAAAATTTCGTAATCTGACCAACCACAGAATCGTCTCGCGATCTCCAGCCTAGCCAGCGCCTCTTACACCGACGTCCTCGCCAACAGATCAGCCATCCAATCTGACACCCAGATCTTCAGCCTCAAGATTCCGATTGAAGGATCGCCGATCACGAACCAACGATCCTCAGGGCGATGCTGGCTCTTCGCCTCCACCAACATATTCCGCGTTCCGATCATCAAGGCTTACGGCCTGTCCGACTTCGAGCTCAGCCAGGCATACCTTTTCTACTGGGACAAAATCGAGAAGGCGAACTGGTTCTTCGAGACGATTATCGAGACCGCGGACGAGGACGTATCCAGTCGCTTGGTGCAGAAACTCCTCGAAGACCCCGTTACCGACGGTGGGCAATGGGATATGGTCGCGAATTTGGTAAAGAAGTATGGTTTAGTGCCGCACGATGTCTACCCGGACAATTTCAACGCGCAGAACAGCAGCAAGATGAACTGGCTGCTGACTGCAAAGCTACGCGAGCATGCCTTCGTTCTCCGCAAGCTTGCCCGTAGCCCGCATCCGAAGGATAGAGCTCAACTTGCGGAATCGAAGGAAAACTTCTTGAAGGAGATCCACTCTCTCGTCACACTCTTACTCGGCCCTCCACCCAATCCGGATGAGCCCTTCGTGTGGCAGTATAACAACGCCGAGGGAAAGGCACGGGAGATTCGACAGACTCCTTTAGAATTCGGCAGACAGGCATTCTCCCAGTCGTCGAACAGCAAGGTGTCTCCGACGAGGCTCTATAGCCTCGTTAACGATCCCAGGAACGAATATCACCGTCTTCTGACCGTAGACAAATTGGGAAACGTGAAAGAGGGTCAGCCGCTCACGTACGTCAATGTAGAAATGAAGGTTAGTCGCCCGCCCATGATCGATTGTTCGAGTCTATTCTCTGACTCCCGCCCCAGATCCTGAAGAACGCCGTGATATCGATGCTCAAAGCCGGACACCCTGTGTTCTTCGGCTGTGACGTTGGGAAATTCTCCGATCGCGTTTCCGGAGTCATGGATCCTGACGTTGTCGACCTCTCCCTCGGATTTAATGTCACGCTTGGGCTGAACAAGGCAGAGCGCCTTGCGAGCGGGGAATCAGCGATGACGCACGCCATGGTCATTACAGCGGTACACATCGAAAATGGTCACCCTGTCCGATGGCGCGTCGAGAATTCTTGGGGCGAGGGTTCTGGGGACAAGGGTTGGTATGTTATGACAGACCGCTGGATGGACGAGTATACATTCCAGGCCGTTGTAGACTTCAATTTCGTTTCGAAGGAGGTGCGAGATATTCTACGTCAGTCACCGAAGGTATTGCCCAGGTGGGATCCGCTTGGTGTTCTGGCATGACCTTTCTTGTGTGTTATTGGTTGTGACTGCTTGAAATCATCAAAATCAGATATAATCGTCCCGTCGTGTACGCTGGTTTGAACGTTCTACCATCGCAAGACAGATACATCAACAAGCGTACCACATTCCAGCCAATATGTCTCTTAGCGAACCAAGTTCTTTGATGAACCGGCGAGGATGCGAGCCATGGTTTACTGCAGACGTATCCGGGAGCTATGATTGTTCTTTCGCAGGCTCAGCGTGCTCGCGGGCGTCTTCTAGGGCTGGCCGCAACCTGAGATCGAGATTGGAAATAATATCTCCAACAATTCACATCATGCTTCTGCTGTGCTCAATGCCGATAGAAATACGTAGCAAAAATACTGGTTGAATGTCTTTCCAATTTGATGCACTACACATAATGATTTTCACAGCAGGTTTTGGAATGCTACATTATCATGCATACGACCACCAAGAACGATAGGGTGAAATCCATTTTTTGAGTCGCCCCAAGTCACTGGGTTGGGACACCATCTCTGCGCTTCGGGCTAGTACTGCCCACCGGCCCACTCTCGGCGACTTGGGGGCTCATCCAGGTGGTTTAGGCCATTCTTCTATTCGAGAAAACCCCCCCGTTGATGTTGGCTGGCACCGAACTGTCCTTTGTCCTGCAGGCAGCTGAAGCAAACGCAGCTAGCGTATTCGGACTATCGACCCTGTCGAAAAGGATTAGACCGAGTGAGGTTACTATATTACAGTGGGGACTCACGGAGGATTAATAACCCCCACCATCCCAGCCTGACAATGGCCGACCTGCGCACAGTAGAACCAGAAGGGCTTGGTATCGTTGACGGTCACGGTAAACACGACCGACTACAGCAGAAGTCAGGTCAGTCGGTCCTATTTTACTTTTCATTCCCACGAGGATGCGGGCAGGGGCAGACTCACCGATTCGCCACTTGAAACAGGGACAAATCCGCTATAAACCGCTGTGTCGCTCAGCGGGTGGCACGGGTTATCGAATGAAGCCTGAACCACCGAGTGGTTCATTGGATAGAAGTGAAACTCCACCTGGCATCCTGGCGCCACGGTGAGCACTTCCGGGGTGAAGGTGAGCCCGTGATGCCCCACGGCGACTGTTTGGACGGGGCATGCGGGTGATGTCGGGGTTCCCGGGGCAGTGACTGTGGTTCCGGGAGCGGTGATTGTGGTGGTAGTTCCGGGGACTGTGATTGTAGTGGGTCCTGGAACGGTGACTATAGGCCCTGGTGCGGTAAATGTGGTTCCTGGCGCGATGATTGTGGTGGTCCCCGGAAGAGTAACTGTCGTGGTCCCTGGGACGGTTATTGTAGTCCCTGGTGCAACGACTGTGCTTCCCGGAGCAGTGACAGTAGTTCCTGGCGCAGTAACTGTGGTTTTTGGAGGAGTGATCGTGGTATTCGTAGGAGAGACTGTGGTTGTTGGCAAAGTGACTGTGGTGTTTCCCGGTGAAGTGACAGTTGTGCCTGGAGCAGTCACTGTGGTTTTTGGAGGAGTGATCGTGGTATTTGCAGGAGGGACTGTGGTTGTTGGTGTAGAGATTGTGGTAGTTCCTGGTGAAGTGACTGTGGTCCCTGGAGCAGTAGTGGTGGTACCCGGTGAAGATATCGTGGTTCCTGGTGTAGATATTGTGGTGGTCCCGGGAGCAGAGGTAGTTCCTGGCGAAGAGGTCGTTGCCGGAGCGGATGTCGTTGTTTCTGGAGCAGACGTTGTGGTGGTCAACGTTGTTGGAGGTCTGGGGGGTGGGGATGGGGGTCGGGGTGGTTGTGAAGGGCTTTGGGGAGGCCCAGGGGGAGGATATTGGGCATGGACTAGAGGCAGCCCGCAGAGGAATAGAATAGTGGCCAGTAGCTGCATTGTTTTATGAGTTGTTTCGTCTCCTCAATACGCTTATGCACAGAAGAGCGGATTGAATGCGTATGGATTTTGCGCGACATAGAAACAGTTTATACCTACGGACGACCATTGGCGATGACCTATAAGATGACGAGTACTCTTTGTTCCCACTGGTCGAGTCTATGTTGTTATGATAACCTTACCAGAGAAATTCTTTGTAACACCACACTCAAGTCCTCATGTTAACCGAGCCAAACCATGGTTATTGATTTCCAGCCTTCATGTGTATAGGGGCCATTCCCTTAGGTTCTTATAACCATGGCGCGGAACATTCTTAATTAGACCTCGCCGAGAGGCATGACCGTGGTGTTGATGTCACCTTGGATATCTGCGGCTCAGACTCCTTGTGACGGGATTGCGCACTGCTCATGACTAGACCCCGAATTACGACTTCGGCTTTCAACTTTAATCGAACTGTCGAGGGTTAAACGGGAAAATGAGGCTTCACAAGACAATTTCATGCTACATGCACTCCGGAAGGGTATATAGAGCAACCTGACCCAATCATCCTAGCTTTCTCATTACTAGAGCGAGCTACTCGACAAAGCCATCCATTTAAGCTTGTTAGGGTTCTCCTGTCGAGCTCCCCATTCACTCAATTCTCGACGATTTCTCCACCAGGTTATTATGAAGTGATGTATGGAGTTAATACCCGCAATCCGCCAGCAAAATTATCTTGGGACTGATTTTCATTCGATTGACACCCCATAGCGAGGTTCAATGATCTGCTTGGGCCAAAGGCCAGCTCTCGATTAGCCAATATGCGTTCTCTGCGTAACGAAGGATGATATCACCATCTCACGACGGCTAGGACTTGAGCATACTAAACCCGAACATAACTTCGCCGCATTTAAGTAGTTATTAAGCTGCCTGCTTTTATTTTGCTCACTGTCTTATTGCTCAGCGGCTCGAATTTCTTCAGCTGCAAGGCGCCTTTAGCGTGCGGACTGCCGAGGTTGTCATTAGTCCTCCAATAGCAGACGAGACCCACAGCCGATTGACCGTCGGACCCGACAGATACGAACAATCGCCGAACAAGGCCAGTTTTATGCCTCATGCCGGCGGCTGCGTGGCTCTTCGACTTCAAAAGTTTCCCTTGGGTTGGAGATTCTTCCTCTGTGTTGTGCGGAAGACGCCTCCGGAGCGTACGAAAAGACCAAGCCTTGAGTACCACTCTTTCTCTCAGTAAGACCCCCTTTGCCGAGCTGAGATCCCCCGCCATTCTACCAGCATACTGACTCTACAAGTTAACACAGTTAACACACTCGTTCAGACCCCAATTCAGCATGCTCATCACACGCGGAATCTCCCTCGTCAACTTCGCTGTCGCTTCCTCCGCCCTGGCCTTCCAGGTCTTCGTCCTTTACCCATGGCACAACCAACTCGACGAGGAGTTCAAAGCTCTGAAAACTGAACACCTGCGCGTCCTACGTCAGCTGAACCTTCCCTCCGCTCCTTTCAAGAAGAACGACGCAAGCAGCGGCCCGAACCCGAACCCGCGCCAGGGACAGGCATGAATACACGGCAAATGCATATATATTCGCGAGGGAGAGAGAGGCCTTGTGTCATAGAGAATAGACGGCATTTTGCATCTTAGAGTGTGGCCTTTTCCGTCGGATAGAATGGACGGAATTATATTGGGGTGGGAGGGGAGATGATGGGATTGTGTCGGCATCAGCGTGTATCAATCAGGCGCACGCTCTCATTAGAATAGAGACGCACGGAAGGCGTACATCATCCCCAACCTTTCATATTATACCATGATAAACTGAAATATCGCCCTCCGTAGGAGAGTAACAATCTGAGAATATACTGGTGGAACGGCAAGGCCCGGAGCGGGGACCCGGCTATTCCCGAGGCGGGTTCCATTAGTGCAATAGAACAAATACCCCTTCTTCTTCTTCTTTGCCGCTTTCTTCCAAAGAGGCCCTTCGATACATTCATATACAGAGTACAAGGCAAGTGCCGCTTCGCCAAGGAAACCGTTACGTGGGAGAGACGCCGATCCCTGCAGATAGTCGCGTCAGCTGGAGATATTTTATTATTGCTTCTGCGATATATATTGTGGAAATCCTGCATCCGAGCTCCCACGTGGATCGCTTCATGTTTCCAATACCCCAAGTCCTGCACTCTATGCTGCCTGACAATAAACTAAAGGAGAAGCAGTGGATAGCGACGCCGAGTCCGAATACGCCGTCGAGCAATAAGTCAGCCAGGACTACTGGACATACTTTGACCTACACCAGCCACAAGGGAGGTATTGAAGATACACTATTCAGAGTGACGGACAGCATAGCTAGATCATAATACAAGGATACAAGGGCTGCGGCTACACCCACGGTAACGCGACAACAAAGCAAACAGCTTACGACCAGTAGTCAACTCAGACATCATTCTTAAGATCCCTGCCAACATCCAACAACCCCGTATCCGCCTTCCGGAACTCCCTCGTCTTAACCCGCCTCTCAAAAAGCACATCCAGCTCCGCATACGACCGTCCCTTCGGCTCAGGAAGCCGGAAAAACGACCACACAAGACAGCAAACACACAGCGATCCCCAGAAAAACCCGGATTTACCACGCCAGTTCCACGCGTCCACGTTCAGCATGTACGGGATGATGATCCCCGTGACCAGGTTGAGAACGTTATATACGTTCCGGGCCAGCACGACCGTCTTCGTGCGCAGCCGCGAGGAAGGCATCTCGGCGACGAGCGAGAAACAGACGGGGCCGACGGTCGAGTCGTAGATGAATGTGTAGACTAGGAGCATGGAGCCCGTGACCCAGGAGAGGGACGTGCTGGCGGGTGGGATGGAGACAAAGCCAATGACAAAGAGGATGGCTGCTAGCGCTGCGAGGCCACAGACGTAGAGGGTTCGTCGCCCGAAGTAGGTCATCATTGTCCAGGAGGCGAAGGTGCCCACGACGCCAATAGCATATTGCACGAGGGACATGGTGAATGATTGCGAGACTGCCAGCCCCGCGCGCTGGTAGAATACCGTGCTATACCCCATTAGCCCGGAGCCGCAGAGGCTCTGCGCGGCCCAGACAGCGCAGGCGATTTCGGTGCGGCGCAGGTCAACGCTGCGGAAGCAGTCGAGGTAGGAGGTTCCCGTCTCGATTTGTTTCTCGAGGGCGTTGGTGTATGCGATCATGGCGACGGTTTCGTCGGCAGAGGGGACATCTGCTGATGCTATGGTGGCGGTCGTCAGACGGTTCAGCGACTTGACTGCGTCCTCGCGCCGGTCCTGCCGGACGAGCCACCAGGGACTCTCCGGGGCGAACCAGACGGCGACGAAGATGGGGACGGGCCAGGCCCATTGGATTGCGAAGGGGATGCGGTAGGCCCATTGGTCGGTGCGGGTTTGGAGGCCCTTCAGAACACCCGAGGCAATAAGTTGGCCAAGGACCCAGCAGAGGTTGACGTAGGTTGTTAGATATGCGCGGATGGCGACGGGGCAGACTTCTGTCGCATATGTGACTGTTAAAGTTTGGTAGACGCCCAGTGGAACACCCATGAGCAGCTCGCCGACGACTAGGGTTTGGACGTTTGGCGCGAAGAACAGAATAAAGACGAAGCCGATGGTAGTGCCGAGACAGCCCATGAGGGTACGGCGATACCCGAAGCGCTCCGAGATGATACCGTTGAGGAAAACACCAATAATCTGACCGCAACTCATGGCGTTCGTCATGGCCGCCTGCCACTTCGCATCGAGACCGTAGCTGCCGTCGGACATGAGGTGGCCGTATTTCTCGTTGAACTGGGGGTACGCGAAGAACGAGCCGATGAGGACGACGTCGTAGCCCTCCATGATGATGGCACACGACATCAAGATGGACCAGGCGACGGCCTTGCGATAGACCTTGAACGCTTGCAGGGCGGGCATCGTGGCTTCCTTGTCGAGTGCCGCCTGGGCCTCGGTGCTAACGACGACTTCAGCATGGCCGGGCGCAGGGATTGTGCCGTGCGTCTCGACGTGTTCAATATTCGCTGACTTTTCGGGCTCCATCGAGTTCGTCAATGGCAGTGGGGATTCATAAGGAGAAAGCCATTAAGGGATCGGCATCGAAGGGATTACAGCGCTTTTTATATACAAACCGATGGTCAGCCGGGGAAGGCCTGGGCGCTGGGGTGTGAGGAGAAGCTGCTCGTGTTCAGAGGGGCCCCTGACATTCCCCGGATTTTTTGCGGAGTCACAAATGTTTTTCCGACCAACGAGGGAAATCTTGAGTGTTTACTGGCTCAAAGTCGGACCGAGAAATGGGCATTTCCCACGCTAATGCCGCCCGAGGAGCGTCGATCGGTCCGACTTTGAGCAAATCGGAGAAACCCGTGCATACCGACTGGCCACGTGCAGTTTCTCTGATAGCCATGAGATGTATTTATATGCCTCTCATGGAGTTCCCGGTTGTGAAACGAGCATCTTCCAATTCCTCCCGAGCTCCATCATGGCATCCGCTCCCGCAGAGAAATGGTGGAAGAACTCCATCATCTACCAGATCTACCCGGCCAGCTTCAAGGACTCCAATGGCGACGGTATCGGCGATCTCAACGGCATCCTCTCAGAACTGGACTACATCGCCAGTCTAGGTGTCGACGCCATCTGGATCTGTCCGATGTACGATAGTCCGCAGTACGACATGGGCTATGACATCTCCGACTATCAGAAGGTGTACGCTCCCTACGGTACAGTGGAGGATATGCAGACCCTGATCGACGCCTGTCACGCGAAAGGGTTGCGAATTATCCTCGACCTCGTCGTGAACCACACTTCGCATGAACATGCGTGGTTCAAGGAGTCGAGGTCGTCCAAAACCAGCGCAAAGCGCGACTGGTACATTTGGAGGCCGGCCAAGTACGATGCAAATGGGAAGCGCTGTCCGCCAAACAACTGGCGCGCGATATTCGGGGGCAGTGCCTGGGAGTGGGATGAGACCACAGAAGAGTACTATCTTCACCTGTTCTGCGTCGAGCAGCCGGATCTCAACTGGGAGAATCCAGACGTCCGGAAGACCGTGCACAAGGACGTTATGGAATTCTGGTTGAACAAGGGCGTGGACGGCTTCCGTGTCGACACGGTCAACATGTATAGCAAGGATCCGGCGTATCCTGATGCTCCGGTGCTGAGCCCAGAGTCAGAAACGCAGGTTGCATTCTCGTTGTTCTGCAACGGCCCCCGAATTCACGAGTATATAAGAGAGATGAACGAGGTCCTTGAAAAGTACGACGCCATGACAGTCGGCGAGCTAGCTCAGACGCCAACCATGGAGGGCGTGTTACGCTACGTCTCCGCAGCCAAGAAGGAGCTCAACATGGTGTTCTCCTTCGACGTCGTGGATCTCGGCATGGGCAAGGACTACAAATTCCTCACTGGCAAGCGAAACTGGGCGCTCCCCGAGATGAAAACCGCAATTCAGCGGACACAGAACATCCTCAATGGCACCGACGGCTGGACCACGGTGTTCATGGAGAACCACGACCAGGCCCGGTCGGTCTCCCGCTTTGGGTCCGACAAGACCCCGGAGGCGCGCGATGCGTCTGCAAAGATGCTTGCCATCTTCCAGTGCACGCTGTCGGGGACGCAGTTTGTTTACCAGGGCCAGGAGATCGGCATGGTCAACGCTCCGGAAGAATGGGGCGTCGAGGAGTACAAGGACGTCGACAGTACCAATTACTACCATATGGTACGGGAAATGAGCAACAATGATCCCGACAAGCTGAAGGAAGCCCTTCAGGCAATGCAGCATCTCGCCAGAGACCATTCTCGGCTACCGATGCAGTGGAGTGCAGAGCCCAATGCTGGGTTCTCGCCCCCGTCAGCGAAGCCTTGGATGCGGGCTCACGACAATCACACGGAGATAAACGTGCAAGCACAGAATGATAACTCAAGCTCGGTCCTGTCATTCTGGAAGAAGATGTTGCGCCTGCGGAAGGAGTATGCGGATCTGTTCGTGTTTGGCATTTTCGAGCTGCTGGATGAGCAGAACGGGGAGGTCTTCAGCTACATGAAGAAATCGGGTGGCAAATCCGTGTTGGTGGCGTTGAACTTTTCTGATACCCCGCAGAAGGTCGAGCAGGTCGAAGGGCGAGGCTGGGAGCTGCTGATCAGCAGCGTTGGAGAGGAAGCGAGTGCTGGTGACGCAAACCTGCAGCCGTGGGAGGGCCGGATTTACGAGGCATCCTTCTAGAAGCAGCTAGCGTAGTTTCATCTGAATCAAGCCATCCCAAAGAAGCATAGCGTGTCTCCGTAATCTCGGCACCGGCACCTCCAGGTCGAGTGCCCAGTTTGTGGGGTTTCCAAGATTTCCAAAGTCCCGAGTCCTCTCTCTCCATCCCAGGGCCGGGCGAGAACCTCTTGTCTCAGCTGCAACAAGGACGATGGATCAGTCGCGCCCCCCCAGATACAACGGTTTCAAAGCCTGCGACCCGTGTAGGCGGCGTAAAGTCCGGTGCAACGGCCAACAGCGCTGTCAACAGTGTGAGCATCTGGACCTGCGCTGTACGTACACCTACAACAGGGGCGCCCGATCACGCAAGAATGCCGTTCGGCGAGGCACGCATATCTCAGAGTACAAGTCTTCCTCACAGAAAAACGGAGCGATCGATCGTAGCATACCAGGGGCCGGACCCGCCTCTCCCCCGGACTTGTCCGTGCCCTTGTCAACCACCTACCTCCACAGTCTCATCCCGAAATACATGCTCTGTGTGTATCCATTCAACCCGATCATCACTAGCGACGAGATCCAGGACTCCATATCCAAGATGGACACCGACAGGGATCGTGCCGCCTTCGTCCACGCGTTTACCGGGGTGACAATCGACCTCACGCAGTCGAACGTCAAGGCATCTCATGTGTCAGAGCAAATCCAGGAGCTCACACGGCGAGCGATCGAGTTGCGCACACCCCTTCTCCCGGGTGTCCGCCCGTCTATCCTTCGCACAGTGACCTCTGTCTATATCCAGATGTGCTACATGAGCCTCGGACAGTACGACCTGGGCTTCTTCTACCTCCGCGAAGCAATCAGCATGCTGCACCTGCTCCGCATAGATGACAAGGCCGTTATGGCGGCTCTTGACCTCCCCGAACGCTCACGGCGCCAGCGCCTCTACTGGCTCTGCTTCATCCACGAACGATTCATGTCGATCCTGCACTTTTCTCCGCCCACATTATCACCATACACCGAATTTCCCGACGAAGATCCAGCCCTGGGACCATATATCACCCAGGGCTGGATCCAGGTTATCAAGACATTCCTCCTGCTGGAGCCAACCTTCATCAGCCTCTGGATTGGCGACCGCAGCCACGTCACCGTCGCCTGGGTCGAGCAGAAGCACCGTGAGCTAGCAGACGAACTCTGGGAGCTTGAGGTCTCCCTCTTAACCGACATGCAGCAAGCGGATCTCGTCGTCACGCGACAGTGGATGCGCACATTACTCTGGCAAATGGCCATGTCGAACTGCCTCTTATCCTCCAACGCTTCCTGTCCCTCCCTTTCACTTGAAATGCCCCTCCGACTATCCAACCAACTCCGCCAATTCCTGACCAAAATCTCGCAAAACACGGTCCAGATCCACGGGTCGTCGATTCTGAGCAAGTTGCTCGAGATCATCAATACGATCGCGGACGTAGTGATCCATGGGCCCGCAGTGACGCTGGAGGAGACGACGAGCCGGATCGACGACATTGTGTTCATGAAGAATGTGATTTTCTCGTTTCGCAATCTGCAACAGATCTCGAAGACGATTTTGGTGGAGAAGTTGGAGTTGATTCGGGAGCGGTTTCCGCATGTGCCAGTGGCTTCGCAGTTGGTTGCTGATTCCGTAGTCAGTTGACCCCTTATAATTAATATACCAATTGAGAATGCGTCAGTTCCAACATTGGAACATATTCTGCCTGGCACCGGACTCCTGCCCCAGGCCGCAGCGTTTATCGGCTTGGCAAACACGTGCACGGGACGACCGCCGGGTTGGGGTCTTTTGTCCTCAACGCTCCCCTCTTCTCATTCCTCGTCCCTCACCACCAACAGAGGAAGCGTGTCGGATTACATCATGGCCGGGAAAGGATTCAAGGAGACCGAGCTCCCCGGCGACATCGAGTTCATCAAGACTCCAGCCGCGAAGCCGTCGGAATTCGGAACCGGCGAGGACTGCGGAATCGCCCTGACCAATGTGAGTCCCTGTCGCTGGAGGCCTCGCTGGAGTCCTGTCGTGCCATGTCAGGCTTGCTAAAAATAATCTCCAGTCTGCAGCCATCAATAACCCCCCGTTGGCTGCTGACGGTGCTGGAAATGAGAGCTTTCCCAACCTCCCGGTCGCGGGCGCGCTCGTCGGCCTCCCAGCTCTCCTGACCTTTCTGCTGGGCGGTGGAGTGAAAACGTTCGTGTTCCTGACCATCCTTTTGCTCCTGCCGATCTTAGTCGTTGTCTGGACCTACACTTCCACCTTCAGCCCCCGCACCAACAACAAGGTCAAACTCCCTGGCCGCCCCATCGAGCACTATGTGACCTTTAAACGCGAAAGCGACCGTGCAAAATGGCACGGGAAGACCAAAATTCCCATGCAGACCTTCGCGGAAATGTACCTGGATGGACACGTCGATTTCAACGGCGACGTGCTCGATGTTTTGGAATATCGACACGACTGGGCCAGTTTCGCGTTCACCTGGGATCTCTTCAAGTTTATCATCTTTACCTTCTTCATCGACGTCATCTTCCACACCAAGGCGCAGGATGAAGAACAGATCCGACCGAACTACGACCGCGGCAACGACCACTACGCCTGGTTCCTTGGTCCCCGCATGATATACACCTCGGGAGTCATCTCCGACCCAAGCCGCGAGGAAACCCTTGAGGAATTACAGGACAACAAGATGGCTATTGTCTGCGAGAAGATCGGTCTCAAGGAGGGCGAGACCATGCTTGACATCGGATGCGGATGGGGAACGCTCGCAAAATTCGCGAGTATGAACTATGGCGCCAAAGTCACCGGTCTCACAATCGCAGAGAACCAAACAGCGTGGGGCAACGATGCGCTCCGCAAGGCCGGAATTCCCGAATCCCAGAGCCGCATTGTGTGTATGGACTACCGCGATATCCCGCGCACGCGGTACGACAAGATCACGCAGCTGGAGATGGGCGAGCACGTGGGGATCCGAAAACTCACGACGTTCTTCCGCCAGTGCTACGATATGCTAAACGACGACGGGGCAATGTACGTTCAGCTTTCGGGGCTGCGCCAGGCCTGGCAGTACGAGGATTTTGTTTGGGGATTGTATTTGAACAAGTATATCTTCCGCGGTGCGGACGCGTCGACACCGCTGTGGTGTTATATTAGGTCTTTGGAGAAGGCCGGATTTGAGGTTAAAGGGTGAGCCACTTGCTTCCTCTTCCGTGGGAGATCGCTGACAGAAGATAGAATCGATACTGTCGGCGTACATTACTCTGGAACCCTCTGGAGATGGTACCGGAACTGGGTTGGGAATGTTGAAGCAATCCAGGCAAAGTATGGGAATAGATGGTACAGGGTGAGTGTCCGCTATGGTCTATTCTCTAATCTGTGGTATTTAACCCGAACATCATAGATTTGGGAACTCTTCCTTGCCTGGTCCGTTATCGCCTCTCGCCAGGGCTCCGCAACATGCTACCAGATGGTCGTCGTGAAGAACCTGAACTCGACCCACCGCATTAACGGTGTTCCGTCGCAGTTCGGCCTGGCCGGTGCGCTCGAGGCGAGCAGGAAGGCCGGTAAGGCTCAGCTCCGGCTCCCATAGGGAGCGTGAGCGTCTTACCTGCCAACCCGACTCTATCCCCCCGATTGGAGTCAGATAGCCGACTTTAGTTTGCCGGTTGTCCGTATTGTATCGGCGGATGCGCGCGCGGAGGCAGTACCGTTTGATGTATGCCGCAGAAGGCAAGGAAAGCCTGCCTTACCTTGGCAGGTAATCTGGTGCGACTCCCAGCATGGGAGGTCGGGGGTCGGAGGATAATAGTGGTGGTGTACGGAGAGACGACTACTCGTAGTGGCATGCTAGAGGGGCTATAGGGACATAATTGTATCTAAGATCAAATAATCAATCAATTTACCCCTACGACGGCCAATCCCACAACTCCATAAAATCCAACCCAAAGGAATCCACCCCAGCCATGCGGTCCTCCTCCGCCGCCGCAACCATCGCATCCCAGGACCTCTTCATCTTCGCAACCATCCCCGCCATTATATCAAACGTACTCGCCTGCTCGCCGTCGCCCATCTGTAATCCAGCAACATCCTTAACCATCGCAAACCGCCGACTCGTCTCGCCCAGCGCCCACGAGACATCAACGTTCTCGTGCAAGACCGCCGCATCCCACGCCGGATGCTCGTAGATCGCCAGGCGGTACAGCGTGATAAAGGCGCGCATCATGTTCGTGTGCACGAGCGCGGTGAAACCGACGTACTCGGCGGGCGGGATCGTTAAGAAGGTGTCGAGGGTGTCCTTTGCGGATTGCATGCAGGCGTGCATACATGCAGCCTGAGCCGGAGCCTGGCTGCTGGCGCCCGTGTTCCCTGAGTTCGCGACGGACACGGCCACCGGGAGGAATCCGACCTGGTGGATCGTCGACTCCATATTGTGCAGCTCGAGAAGGAGGATCTTGTTTCGTCGCAATTCCGGCGGGATGGTGGACTTGACGGTTCGGAGCTGGGCGTGCAGGGATTTGAGGAAGACCGAGGCGTCCGCGCGCAGCGTGGGATCTGTGTACTCTGTTGACGCGAGATACTCGGCTGCGTGCTCGGAGATCAGGCGCAGCTTGGCCAGGTGCGTGAGGAGGAGGTCGGAGGCGTGTTCGTGTTTCTCTTCGAGGGCTCGAACGCACTGGTCGAAGTATGGTGTCCATTTTAGGCTTTCGCCTTTGCCTTGGATTGATGATCTACCAGGGGGGGGTATTTTTAGTTGACGAGGTGGGGGTATAAGATAAGGCTGGGTAGGTCCTGAGGGGACTTACACCGTACTAACGAGGAAACAGCCAAGGACAAGGCGTCGCTCTTCGAGAGTCGGAGGGCGCAGAAGCCGTGCGGGCTTCTTGCGCTCTTTGAGGTCGTAGAAGGCGATGAGGCCGGGGTCCTGGCAGGGCGGCTTGTCAAGGCCCAGCTCGTACAGGATGGAAATTGCGAGGTGGACGAGGCTGGTTGTGATGCACTTGTCGAAGGCAAACCATTTGTCCCTGCAGTGTCGAGCGTTAGTCTGCGGTTTTGGAGATGAAGGTATACAGGTATTGGGTCCTACCACGCGGCGTAAACCAGTACTGCGCAGAGAAAATCAAGGTCCCTCGTTCCCTCGACGAAAGCCTCCCGTCCGAAGACTGCGCGCACCTCCTTGGATAATGCTCTCTGCTGCGCCGGCCGTGTACAGGCCACAGTGATGATGCTGAGCCAGAGTAGTGGGCGCTCCTGGCGAAGCTGCCGGGCCGTGATGGACGGCGACAAAACCAGAAACGGGAGATTGGCCACTATCTCGCTCCGGAAGCGATCGAGATATCTCTCCGAGTCCGAGATACTCGGCTCAAGTTCAGCGGGGAGAAGCAAGTCGCGAGAGGTAGATTCTACCGCAGGAGGTACTGGCGCAGCAGTGCTACCGCGATCTGATTCTGCTGCCGTCGAGCCCCCAGAGGAGGTATAGGTAGTCGACGTCGATTGCAGCAGGACGACGAGTTGGTTGAACTTCTCCTCGAGCTCCTCGACCCTGGCGTTACTTCGGGGCTGCTTCTTGACGGCTCGTCGCTTACGGACTGGAGGCGATGGGTGGCAGTCTTTATTCATGCGATGACACCTGCCTTATTAACGGTGCACAGGCAGACTATTGAGTGGGCTTTACCTCTCGCATTTTTCTCCGTGCGTGACGGAACACCTGGCTTTGGCACGGACACAGTTTGTGCATGCGCGCACCATTTTGGACACAGCAATCTGGTTCCGGAGTTAGGAAGACGAGAATCAGGAGTAGGAGGTTGAAAGTGCATCCGGTGTCTGGGGCGCCGTCCTAATAAGTGAACGGCCAGCAGCGGCGACGATCGGAGTCGGAGCGTCGTGGAGCCTCCGACTCCGGTTCGTAATCTGACGATGAGGATGCGATGTTATCTCCGTTGTCTAAGTCGGAGCATCTCTCTTGAGATGGCTCCGATTCTTGGACGACGGTATATAAATGCGGTGGACTTCTCGAGCCAGGGAGGCTGCAAAGCCTCCAGAGAATAACGCGCAATGGCGAGCACAGCGTCCAAAAGGAGCTCTTTGGATAATTCCAATGGAGCTCCGTCGACAGATGGGACAACCCACCTCACTGGGCTCGGCCTGGTCTCAACCATGGCCTCGATTACACTCGCTGCCTTTCTGATGCTGCTCGATACCTCTATCGTGGGAACGGTAAGTCATATGCTCCATCGCCCATACTCTGCTAATACGCCGTCTAGGCAATCCCTCGCATCACAACGGATTTTCACTCCTTGAACGATGTCGGCTGGTACGGGACGGCCTATCTCCTGACCAAGTGGGTATTTTGCTCTCAACATGGGTGCTATCTGACCGTGATAGCTGCTCACTCCAACCGCTGGCCGCAAAGATGTACACATACCTCCATAGCAAGGTCAGCAGTGCTCTTGTCTTTCTTTGGTCGTCGCACGAGCACACTACTCACAGCTCCCGCCATAGTGGCTATTTCTCACCTTCTTTGCCATCTTCGAGTTTGGATCTGCACTATGTGGCGCGGCTCAGTCCTCGAACATGCTGATAATCGGACGCGCCTTCGCCGGTATTGGAGCCTCTGGCCTGTTGAACGGTGCCTTTGCGATCGTCCATGCCGGTGTTCCTTCGGAGCGACGACCTGGTACCATATCCTTTCCATTGCTCTGCAGCAATTTATCTAATGGAAGCCAGCTCTGATCGGATTCCTCATGGGATTGTCCCAACTCGGCTTGGCCTCAGGCCCCTTGATAGGCGGAGCCCTAACGCAACATGCATCCTGGCGATGGTGTACGCTCCCGGTCCCAAACCCTCCTGCTTCCAATTATATCCCCTGTCTCACAGCGCAGGCTTCTACATCAACCTCCCCTGTGCCGCAATCGTATGCCCCGTCCTCCTCCTCGTTCCGATCCCCGACAACCGCACCCCGGACACAAAAGCCATGCCCATCCCCACGACCCTCCGCAACCTCGACCTCCCGGGCTTTACCGTCTTCGCCGGAGCTGCAATCCAGCTCCTCCTCGCCCTGAACTGGGGCGGAACAAGCTACGCCTGGGACAGCGCGACGATTATCGGGCTATTCTGCGGTGCCGGCGTGGCATTCCTCGTCTTCCTCGCGTGGGAGTACTACATGGATGAAGGTGCCATGATTCCGTTTTCACTGGCCGGCAGACGCATCATCTGGAGCAGTTGTCTAAACTACGGGTTTTTTATGGGGAGTATTCTTGTCTGCTCGTATTATCTACCCATGTATTTCCAGGCTGTTCGAGATACATCGCCGACATTGAGTGGCGTGTACATCTTGCCCTCTGTCTTGCCGGCGATTGTCTTTGCCATGGTTACCGGTGGACTCGGTGTGTCTCCCCAATCCCACCCAAAATCCCGCTAACAGAAAGTCCTTGTATCCAGTCACCCGAGTAGGCTACTACCTCCCCTTCGCAATCTCCAGCAGTACACTCACAACCCTCGGCACCGCCCTCCTAACCACACTGACACCCTCCACCGCAACCCGAAACTGGGTCGGCTTCCAGCTCATCCAGGGGATAGGACGCGGCATGGGCGTGCAAATGCCCCTTCTCGCCGTGCAGCACTTCGCCGCGGATTCGAAGCTGCACGCCATTGCGACGGGCCTCGTGGTCCTCGCGCAGAATCTGGGCGGTGCGGTTCTTTTGTCCCTGGCGCAGGTCCTCTTTAGTGGCGGGTTGGAGAGTGAGCTTCGGGAGTACGCCCCGCGGGTCGATGCGGCGAGGCTTGTTGAGGCCGGGGCGGCGGGGGTGAGAGATGCTGTTGGGGAAGGGGAGTTGGAGGGGGTGTTGAAGGCGTATAATGGAGCGATTGTGAGGGTTATTTATCTTGCTACGGCTGGGGCGGCGGCGGCGTTGGTGTTTGCGTTTGGGATGGGGTGGGTTAGTATTCGGAAGAGGGACGAGGGGGAGAAGCAGAAAGCCGGGGGGGAGAGTTGATGGTTGCAGAAGAGGATGTGAAGGGAGGGGAGAGGGGGGCAGGGCCGAATGGATATGACACGAAGGATGATTGTCCATGCATGATCCCCTCTATTTGGGTTAAGAAGCAGGAGAACATGTATGTAGGAAATATGTAAGAATAACACAGACTTACTTCACTCTCACAGATCTCCGGTCAGCATTTGAACTCTCCTCCTCAAGCATTCCAACGATGTCGCGTGAGTGTAACAACCGATTAGTCATGGCTTCGGTCGCCTTAGGCCTCCTCGAAACCAGATCAACCCACCCTCTCCTCCTGATTCCAACTCTGAACCGAACACCTCTCTGTCTTCATCTCCGCACAGTGGAAAAAGTAAATACAAAATGCCGATCCTCACTGCTTTCCAATTCCCCGGTTCACCCGAATCCCTGGACCTCCCCGCCGACCAATCCGCATTCTTCCTCTCCTTCCACGCCTCCGCCGATCCACAGACCGGAAAGCCATGGTGTCCCGACGTCCGGGCCGCAATGCCGTACCTCGAAGAAGCCTTTTCCGCGGATCACGCTCCCAGCGTAGCTTTTATTGGCGTTGGACAGAAACCCGAGTACGTTTCCTGCTTCTGATTAATAAAAGATGCGAAGAGAGCAAGACAAGTGTATGGAAAGCAGGTAGAGCTGACTGACTGACCGTATTAGATGGAGAGATCTATCAAATGTTTACCGGACGAAGTGGAATGTCAGCTCTGTACCGACTTTAGTCCGCTATGAGAGGGTTGACGAGACGGTAAAGGAGGTTGGGCGCTTGGTGGAAGGCGAGATTATGGACCGAGCGAGGCTTCTACAGTTTATCCGTACACGGTCGGCGCGAGTATAGAGCAGTGGCACATTATTAGTTTCATGGTATTATCGAATTGGCTTGATCTCCCTTCTGCAATTGGCGGCCTTCACACTCAATCGTTCTAGTACAGCTGATTGCAATACCGTGCAAATTGACTCTTTCCAAAGCCCCAAACCCAACCCGTATTTCGAATGGATGGCCATCTCGCCCATAATTTATTGTGACAGCTAAAATGGCCAAACAAAGGCTGTGTATAGCACGTCCGTGGCGACCCATCGGTCGCTAGTGATGCACCTGGGCAGGCTCCACCAGCTTCCCGTTCCTATCAAGCTGATATCAGGGCCGTAAAGTTTGTCCGAATAGGACCTTGGGAATCTCGAGAGAACACCAAAAGCTATGGGGAGTAAGTTCTCCGAAGAACCCGGAAGACCAGGACCGACCCCAACACGGACCCCCACCCGAGGCGACGACGAAAACTCGCTGCGGCTTTTGCTTCACCATTTCGATATATATATCCCAACGATCAGTTTTCCGCAGCTCGCCATTGACAACCTCACGCGATTAACCACAAGTCTCTTAGAGCGGAAACGGTCTGGGATCAAGGCAGATTTAGTAATAATCCTCCAGATCCCTTGTATATATACTCCATACACATCATGTAAACATGCCGAGTTGTAAAAACCTGGTTTTTGTATATTTCCAACCAAGCTTAGCTTACCACTTGCAAAGGTTTTGAATGGAATCAAAGTACAAACATTTGGACCAGTATTTCCATGAAAGATAATATACATTAACTGTGAAACTCTATTATCTATTATCTATCCCTCATCCCATCTTACTATGCAACGCATACAATCAACAATAACAAACAAGAAACAGTAGTAGCGCTATGCCGATCCTCCAACTCAATCAAAAGCAGATGCAGTTGCAATCCCGAAACCGAATCCCCATCTAAACCAGAGGGAAGAAGAACTCCCCACCGTTGGTAGTCTTGCACTCAAAGATAACCCCCTCAATGGTGCCGTCATAGTCCCCACAAGCATACTTGGGGCCGGAGGCAATCTCACCCCGGACCGTACCAGCGGGCCCAGCGAGGGTGAGCTCGAAGTCCTCGAGGTTCCCGGCGCCGGAGGGGAAGAAGAAGCTGAAGGAGGGCTCCTTGCAGGCTTGCGGGTTCTCCGGGCCAGCGGGGAGAGAGGGGTTCCAGGAGGTCTGGCAGGTTGTGGAGAGGAGGGCCTCGCCGGCGTCGGAGTAGCGGGTTGCGGAGAAGATTAGGTTGAGCTGGTCGTTCTCGAGGCGCTTGAGGGAGAGGCCGCCGATGCTGTAGGGGTACTGGCTGTTTTGGCGCGCGGCGACTTCGGTGGAGGGGGCGGCCAGGGCGGCGCCGAAGAGGGAGAGGGCGACAGCGACGAAAGAGGTCTTCATTTTGATCGATTGGAAGTTTTGGTAGTTGGTGATGGTAGTAGTTGGATTAAAGTTGTTTTGAGCGAGTGACTCTGGATGAGAGTGGAGAAGATTGGATGAGTTGTTGAGTTGTTTTGTTTGATGCGATGGTTGTGTGATGAAGACCAGAACTCCAGAGACTTGATGGCCCTTATATACCTTTTCTAGCAGGTATGAATCTATTATTGTCTTCATGGTGACGGATCGCCATGTCGCACAGAGTTGTTGTCTCTCTCCAGCTGCGCATCGCCATGTCTCATCCTGGGCGCACCAAGAAGCTTCCCTGGGCCAAGCGCCGCA
The DNA here is from genome assembly GCF_044049455.1 of Aspergillus lucknowensis. Lineage (NCBI taxonomy): Eukaryota > Fungi > Ascomycota > Eurotiomycetes > Eurotiales > Aspergillaceae > Aspergillus > Aspergillus lucknowensis. The sequence goes on along the minus strand of NW_027263577.1, from coordinate 140,117 downwards.
TGAACAGCAACACAGCCACGATGCTGATTGGACGGGTCGTGAATCGGGTCGTGAAATCGAGATTCAACCTCGTCGATCACCTAACCTGGCCTGGTTAGCGTCTTCTAATTCCAGAGAAGCTGCGGCTGCTGCGCCTCCTCGCCAGCTCAATCGGCCCCCAAGCGCTTCACCTGGCTCTTTCTGGGGGCTTGCCAGCGCAGAAGATTGCCGCATAGAGCTGGCTGGGATGCGACCTTATCCCACAGTTCATGCAACCGTGGGAGCTTTATTTTCTCGGCTCTTCGGGAGGTCTGAGATCCCCAGGGACCGGCGAGGCTGAGTTCATGCTGGGCGCCTAACCGTCGCCTAACCGTCAGAAGCGCAGACCGAATTTTGAGTCTCACCGAGAGCTTCCCCTGGATGAGGTTACCTGATTTGGTTACCTCTGGCAGGTGGGAGGAATGATTCGCTCATTTGTAACTGCTGTGTCAGAATGCATGTATCGTCTGTGAGGCCGCCACAAAAGGTACGGTGACACGACCATCTTTGGTCGAGAGCAGCGGATAACAAACAGAGAAGCTGACCATTACCGCGACAATAAATATTTTGTACACATGTGTGCTTGTAGGAGAAGAGTTGACTTTCTGCTTCGTCGCAATATGATCCCTTCATCCAACGCAATGTCTATGTTCCATACCCAAGACAAAAATAACCAACGATCAGCACAACATGGAGAAAAATAACTTCTGAGATATCATGCACTTGAATAACCCGAGTATTGTAACGGTATCTATCTGTGGACCTGCTGCGTTCACAAGGGAGGCAGAAATGTTGGTTACAGCTCTCGTGGCATGAAGAAGCAGATCGGATTGATTGACAAAGTATGAAGAGGCAAACTCTATCGAGAAGATGAAAACGATGTGTTTAATGGACATAGGGGATGAGCTCCAACCCACAGGACCATCTCGACGCCTGTATCCTTTGCGTCTTTGATCGCGCTGCGGCTTCTTGCGAGTCCTATTATATATATTTGCAACGCGCGTTGGGAACCCGCCTTGTGCGAAGCCCACGAGTCACGGTGGCGCAGGAATGGTTTAAAGCAGCCAGAATTAGCATTCTTGTGGTACCGAAGTGGAAGAAAGGTGAAAAAGGTAGAAAGTGAGATTCAACGAAGATATCCCAGGACTTCTGTACCTCGCCTCAGGCGTGGAAAGGTAACAGCTTGGTAAGAAAAGCTTCCACCAGGGAGAATGTGAGGTTTTTTGAGTCAAGATACGCATACTTTTCTACTCCTCGTGTGTATCTTCCAGAATGAGTTCTAATCGCCGACAAGGAATTCAAGCACCAGAAACAGACAAGGCAATGAGAAAGGAAGCAAAAGCTGCCCCGCCGGCCAAATGTTTCTCCTAGGGCTCTCCGCATTCTTCACAGGTCGAACAAGGTTTTGGCTTTTCCCAGGCAGTGCGCTCGTATTCGCACCCGTGGACCCATGGACCAGGGCTGGCGATCAGGCTCCACCCTTGACACCCTTCAGCGCCTCAAGCAGCTTTTAAATTCAGCCCCTCGCCCGGAGTTGTCGAGGAATTCCCAGAGAGCACTCTCTGTTTAATCCCTCGAAATGTCCTCCAAGCAGTATCTCGAGGCCTCCGGCCCCGCCCGGCGCGGCAGCCAAAGCTCCGCAGACGCCTCAATCTACAGCACCGTCGCGCCAACACATGCCTCCTCGCGCCTCTTCCACGTCTACCACCGGCGCCGCAGGAACGACTTCGGCCTCTACACCGACGACAAGGCGCCCCTGGCCTACGTGCGCACGTCGAGCATCACGCCGGGCAAACCAGACCTGACCTACCACGCCGGCGAAACCGACGACGCGCCCGTCGCAGCCGTGTGCAAGTTCCTGAATTTCTCGCGGCACTGCAAGGTCGGGCTCGGGGATCCCAATCGCGACGCGAGAAATGTCGTCTGGGAGGATTTGATAAGGCATAAGCTGACGACACATTACCGGTTTGAGATTACGCTGCCCGGTGGCGAGCGTCGGGCGTTTGTGTGGAAGCGCACGAATAGTGTGGGGATCGGGGATGATAAGCCGTCGTTCTTGGGGACGAGGAGCTTTAAGTTGCAGGATGAGCGGACTGAGGAGCTTATCGCTGTGTATCTGAACAATGGGGCGAAGAGCTGGAAGAAGTGCGGCAAGTTCCAGATCAATGTGGACTATGGGAGTATTTTCGATAAGATGGTTTTTATCACCGGGTTGGCGCTTTTGGAGAAGGAGATCCGCAGGTCCAGGAGTGCTGGTGGCGGAGGGGGAGGAGGTGATGGCGGTGGCTAGGGTATGCTCACTTTATTGTATCCTACGTGAGGGTTATCGCAAGACTCTTCTTCAGTTTATTAGCTCCACACCTGTCGGTTCCGTGCTGTCCCCAAGAAACATGTGCCTTGCCAGTTTCCACGAAAGAAAACCAATGTGGAGGCAGGACACGAGAGCTTTCCAAACCTAGAGCCAAGATGGTTAAGCACTGACGAGGATGCAACTTCATGGCCAACAAGTGGGGTGTCGCTGCCGATCCTGATAAAGCAATTTAAAAGATCCGACGCCCGCTGCATCGCCGGGCCGACACTTTCGACCGCTTCCCAATCGATTTCCCACCATGAAGGGTCTCTCTCCTGCTTTGTTTCCCGCAATTGCCGGCCTGGCTTCGGCTGTGCCTCATGCGTCTTCCTCCGTCCCAGCCTCCGCCCCAACGGGAGCCTCGTATCCCTCGGGGTTTGACATGACCAGGAGCTGGGCCAACCTGAGCCCGTACAAAGACGCTGAGAGCTTCAGCCTTCCAAAGGGAGTCCCGAAAGGATGTGAACTCTCCCAAGTCCATGTCTTGCATCGTCACGCTCAGCGATTCCCGACGCCTTACCCCCTCGATGGCGGCGGTATGGAGGAGTTTGCCTCTAAATTGACCAACTACAGCGAATCTTACCCAGGGGAACCAGTGGGCTGTGGTCCCCTGAGCTTTCTCAACGACTGGGATTATGTTCTCGGCGAAGACACACTCCTTGAGTCTGGTGCTGCAACCGAGGCAACCTCCGGCGCAGACTTCTGGATCAAGTACGGCAGACTCCTCTATCGCGCTGACCGTGAGCATGTCGCCTCTTGGGACGAATCATTAAACGTCTTTCCCAATGGCACGGCCCGCCCGAAGCCGGTTTTCCGGACGACGTCTCAGGATCGCATTCTGGAGAGTGCGCGTTGGTGGCTTAGTGCGCCCTCTAAGATTGTACGCGATTTGATGCTTGGTAGCTAACGAAGATAGGCGGTTTCTTCGGAAATTATGGGGCCAATAGTTCATACGACCAGTATGATTTGGTTATTATCACCGAGGAATCTGGCTATAACAACACCCTTGCCTCCTACGACTCGTGCCCTGGCGACATGTCCCAAGGGTGAGTTTGCTCTGCTCTGGTTCTGCAGTACACAAACTGATATTCTTCCACAGCGACGAGGCTGCGACAACATTCATCTCACGGTACACTAAAAATGCGGTCGCTCGTCTCTCATCTTACCTTCCCAGCGACTTCAACCTCACCGCGTCCGACGTCCTGGCGCTGCAAAACCTCTGCGTCTACGAATACACCAGCCTGGGCGCCTCCGCATTCTGCAGTCTATTCACAGAGCAAGAATGGAAGGACTTCGCATATAATGTCGACCTCCAGTTCTACGGCGACTATGCCTACGGCTCGCCGTCCGGCCGCGCTCAGGGGATAGGATACGTCCTTGAACTCGCCGCGCGACTACAGGGGACCACGATCACAAGCAGCGACACAAGCATCAACGCTACTCTAGATTCGAACCCGAAGACTTTCCCCCTCGGCCAGCTGTTTTACCTCGACATGTCGCACGACGATATCATCGCTTCCGTGATCACGGCTCTGGATCTCGAGTACTTCAAGCATGGACCTGATGGGCTGCCGAGCGCGATAGACCACGCACCGCGTAATCATACCTTCTCGCTAAACGAAATGACGCCCTTCGGGGCACGGCTTATCGCAGAGATCTGGACATGCCCGGAAGATACTTCGTTTACCTCTCTGGAGCCAATTCTGTATGTGAATCCAGATCTGGAAGATGTGGAGGGGACGTCGAAGTACATCCGGTTTCTGTTGAACGGCTCGCCCCTCCCGCTTGATGGGCTTATCGGGTGTGAGGACGCGGTGAACGGGTTCTGCTCCGTGGAGGGCTTCCTGAGCGGGATTGATACGCTGAAGGAGAGGGCTAGGTACCAGGAGGTCTGTTTTACAGAGTAGTTTAGAGTATGATATACAACAAACCTACTTCCCTCTTGTTACTCCAGACGACGAGCTCGGAATAAGTAGCTAAAAGACAGTACCAACGGATATAATTTAAATTGAATATTTGCAGAGCGACCTAGTAGCTCTTTACAAACGCCGTGAGTCGGCGTCGAAATCCCCAACGCTGATGCCGCAGGTCGAAGCTGCTCTCGATCCATGTCACCCACGCGAGCTGAGGATCCAGCTCGCGCATGACCCGCTGCACGTCCAGTTCGTCTACGATACCACCAAGGTGTCGAGCATCCAGAACGTCCCGGGTCAGTCGGTCTTTACGCAGGCGGATCTCGAGCACGATTTCGCGAGTGGAGGCGTGCCAAAGGAGAGGAGCTGGGCGGAAGTTCTCGACCACTGCACCAAAACATCAAATAATACTTTGGTTTGTCTACAGTCTACTATTTCCACACACCCCCCTTTTAGGCAAGGGAAAAGGGTTATCTTTTCCCAAAGCCTAACACAACCTAAATCTCCAGATAAGGTGCCCTCCTAACCTTGTGGACTGCCCTTAGCTAGCCTGGTATAGGTTTTACTCCAGAATTGTCCTAGCCTAGAATTAAACCCTAGACTAAAATATAGCATTAGCCAGACAAACAAGGACATGCTAGCTCTTAAGAGGGCTCATAACCTCTTAACTACTACACTAAAACATCAAATAATAATTTGGTTTGTCTGCAGTCTGCTATTTCCACACAGAAGTCCCTCGTCCGAGGCTCTAACGCTTTTGTTCAAGCAGGGCGTGTAAATAAAGGATTGTCATCTGCTACCGCTTCACAAGAAGCGATAAACCCAGCAATTTATCTTGACCGCTGCACCAAAACATCAAATAATGCTTTGGTTTTGCCTTGCAGTCTGTTATCTCTATATACCCCCCTTTTAGGCAAGGGAAAGGGATATTATTTTCTAAAGCCTAACACGATCTCAATCTCCAGAGGAGGTGCCCCTCCCAACCTCGCGGACCGCCCTTAGCTAGTCTGGTATGGGTTTTGCTCTAGAATTATTCTAGCCTGGAATCAAACCCTGGGCTAAAGTGCTCTTTAAGAGTCACCCTCTTTAAGAGTCACCAGGCTCATAACCTCTTGACTGCTGCACCAAAACATCAAATGATGCTTTGGTTTTGCCTTGCAGTCTGTTATCTCCACAATTTATCTATACAGAGCACGCGAGGCTACGTGCGTCCAGAACCAGGAGTGCTCTGGCGATGTCCCCGGGGCAACGCACTTTTGCTCCTCCATCTGCGCGAAGAAGAGCTCTTCAAACGCGCGTCTGTCCTCCCTCGCTGCCTCAGACAATCTCCCCTCCAAGAGCCCAGCAGAAGCCCTTAGTCTGTCAACCCGTTCCTGTCTCATATCCAGAATCGCCCTCACATCCGCTGGCGTGTCTACGTGATACGTGTTCCTATGATACCACGGACTGACTGTTTGAAAGCCCATCCACAGCCCATCGAAAGCAGAATCAGAATCAGTGTGCACCTCAATGTCACCTCGGGGTTCAGCACTATCGATTTGAGTATCGTCGCGCTTCGCTCGTCGAGTATACCAGGTATGTATCCCTCGCCTCAGCTCCTCCAACCCGGCATCCTCAATGCGCGCAAAAAAGGACACCTTCCTCCAAGTCAGGAAATCGCCTAGCCCACCGTCGGGGGTCCACGTCCTCTGCGGCAGGGTCGCCCGCCACGGCATCCAGGCCTTCCGAACAAGAACCCACTGCTTTTCACCATCCATCCGCCACAACTCGCAAGGGTGGGGGTCGTCTTCATTTGCCCACGCAAGCAGCGGCGTAATACCCGCCGGCGCAAGGCCCATCGCCGTCTTTATCAACGCATTCGCTGTGCTCCCCAGGTCGGGGGACCCAGGCGGCGCCCGGAGGCCGGAATGCTCCAGTCTGATCACGACCGTTTTCGCGGCGGGGAATAGAGCGCGCACGGCTGCCCAGATGCGGTGCCAGAATTTGAAGATCGCGGCGTCGTCGCCTTCGTCGTCGGCTTCATTTTCGAGCATTGTCCAAAGCTCAGGCACGGCATCGCCCTCGCCTGACAGGTCGACTTCGAGTGTTGTTACTTTACTTGCGAAACCGGGACAGTGGGTGATGAGGCCCGGCTGGTTTCTGGTGTAGTACTGCAGGGCTATCGGGTCGAAGCGGTAGTGGATTGTATTCTGGCGGGACCAGAAGATGGGTGATGATTCGGCGCGGAGTTGGCCGGTTGTGTGCATGAGCTGGAAGAGGGTTGAGAGGTTACAGAGGTTGTAGATATGGTGGCGCAACTCGGGCGGTAGGTTGATGAAGCCATGGAATGATGGTGGACCCCAGGGGGTTCGGAGTTGCATTTTTGGTGAGACGAGGAGGTGGAATGGGGTGACGGGGCAGTGGGCTGGGACCAGGCAGAGTGAGAGGTCCAAGGGCATGGTGATTGCTGCGCTGGTTTTGCCGGGGATTCTGGGTTGAGCGTGTATTGGACTTTCTGGTGGTGAAAAGGTGAGCGAAGTTGGCGAGGCTCCGTTGGCCGGAGGGATTGGGCAATCCGAGCTGGAGGGGCAGCCAAGCTTAATCGTTCCGCTAAGACCTGGGATCTTCAACAACCTTCCGTGATGAGAAGCTTGTGGGGCCATACGGAATGTATTTCATAGATCTTGAATTCACACTGAGTGAAGTGTATATAATATGAACGTCTCCCGCCACTGACAGGCCATGTGACCCGACAAGCCCTAACTATTACAGCACCATCCGCCATGGCATCCCTGCCCGTGCCTCTGCTGTCGACCTCGACTAAATAACAACATCCTACCCTTCCTGACTTGTTGAGAGCCCTACATATGATCGTAGATTACTCCAAATGGGAATGTCCTGAGCACCCGAACCGACGGAATGCTGAAATCGAATCGATCAAGCTGCTGTGCGAGCGGACTGACTGGGACCAGACCAGATGTCTGGTAATTCGACGGTGAATCGTCAGAAGCTGAATGGATTGCGCTATCAGACGAGGACACCGGACTGTATCGTGCGGGTCATCGACGTGATCGACGAATGTCTGTCGAGTGAGCTTGATAGATAGGTTTCTTTCTCGAACAGTATTTAGTCCTGACAGCCACCATTGCACACCACGGTTCCCCACGATCTCGTACTTATTCGTTGTCTGGAACATTTGATTGCGAATAGATGCTCGGTACGCCCTTCAATGGTTCAATGACTGCGCAATCTCGAGCTGCCTGCTGTTGGAGTCAGTTCGTGTTGCGTGCGTACCCACCCTGCCTAGCCGTCGCTTGCGGGGTATAAATCGCATCACGATGCAAGACTAGTGCAAGAAAAACCCGTCCACTGATATCCAAATCCCGCCTGAAAACTCACAAATCCAACCAAAATGGCAACCCAGCGACATGCCAAAAAATACCCCGTATTCCGCAACTGGTTTGCCGGGCCGAACACCCCTCTCACGGAAGATGATCTCCGCGTCAATGAGATCACACGCCGCGCTGTAATCGAAAACGTCATCGACGCAGTCCAATCGTTCTACCTTGATCCAGCGGCGGCCACACGGATAGCAAACGCACTACAGAGCCGTCTCTCCGACGGGACCTACGACAACGTCGCCGACGCGAACACACTCGCGCGTACACTAACCTCAACCCTCCAAGAACTGAGCGGCGACAAACATTTCCGGTGCCTCTTTGGCATCTCGCCCGACGAGCCTTCAGTAGAGGACCAGGTGCAGCAACTCACGAAACTCCAGTACGGCTTCGGGGAGGTCAAGAGGCTAGATGGAAATATTGCCGTCGTCGAGATCACAGGCTTTGTCCCTGTCCACTGGCACGGTGTACGTGAGCGGGTAGATGGGATACTCTCTTCTGTATCAAATGCCGACGCCCTGATTATCGATCTTCGAAGGAATCGCGGCGGGGATCCGAAGACCGTCGCGCTCGTCGCGAGCTATCTTCGGGAGGAACCGACTCTCTGGCTGAGGACATTCAACCCGGCGGATGGTTCGAGCGAGGAGTTCGTAGCTGAAAGACCGCTGAAGTCCTCGGGATCCGGTCAGAACAAGCTTATTATCGTGATTACAAGCTCAGAGTCGATATCCGGCGGCGAGGACCTCTCGTATGGACTTCAGGCGAGAAAGCGGGCCACGGTCGTCGGTGAGAAGACTGCTGGAGCGGCGAATATGCCATTTCACTGTGTACTGGAGGGCTCGTTTCTTCTTTCTGTGCCGCATAAGCAGGTCGTGCATCCTGTGACGGGGTCGAGCTGGGAGGGGGTTGGCGTCATTCCGGATATCGAAGTGCCTGCGGGAGAGGCGTTTGAGAGGGCGTTGGAGATTGTAAGGGAGGAAATTAGGAAGGGCGAATGATTTATAACCTTGCATTATCCTCATAGAAATCAATGTGTCTACGGCGTACACCCTCCTGCAGAGACGCTCAAACTATCTAAACCCTGATATAATCATCTACCGCTACTCGCCTTCACACTGCACGTCGAGCAAGCTCCCCACACATTTACCACCATCATTATAATAATGAAAGAGCTGCACTGTCCCCGGAACACCCGGGTAATGCCCCGGTTCGATCCGCAACGCATCATACCTCCACATAGAGCACGACAGATCCGACCTCGCGCGGAACACGCTCGCCTCTTCGTAGCCAGGATCGCAATCGAACGTCGAGCCCAGACCGAGCCCAGAAGAACCAGCCAACGCGCTTGGTAGTCGGACCTTAGTCCGCGTCGCCTTCCAGTGTCCCTTGCCCTCGATGAGAGGAAGGAGGCCGTTAAGTGCGCCCACGTATTCACTCCAGGTACACGTACACTCTTCCTCCCCCGGCGGATGGGGCGAGTCCATGATTCGGATCGTGTGCGGCGTGTGTTCATCCGGATTATCCGAGATGCGCGCTTGCCCTTCTCCTCGGTACGAGAGTACTTCGAGCACGGAGGCAGACGTCTGAGGGGCGATGATATCAGTTGTGATTGGGAACGCCGTGAGTCCGTCATCGGGTTTCACATCGGGGAAGACAAAGTGTTGGATGTGAGGCAGCGCTTTCGCCAGGTACAGCTTGCGGGCGTCAGATATGAGTCTGCTTCGCATTGGTGCGGCCTTCTCGTAGAGCTCCCATTGCATGTATAGCCTGTCTGGATTCCAATCACAGGGCATGGTGTTGCTTTGGCATCGACCCGTTGAAAACCAGATGAGCGCTGTGCGGAGCTGGAGCTGCAGTTCCGACGACGATGGTGACGACACGTCTCCGAATGAAGACAGCAGCGCCGGACAGAGGGTCGGGAGTCGTAGGCGGATATGGTGCAGGCGTGGGAGGATCTCTCGAATCCCCTGGCATATGAGACAGCAGCCTGTCTTAGTTTGGGGCCCATACCACTCTTCGACGAGTGTAGCGGGTACATTTGCCGGGGGTTCCAGTGGTGTGCACAGCTCGAGACTCGTAAGGGATGGAGGTAAGGCCTTTAGTATGCGGGCGAGAGCAATACAATTCATCATTGTTTCAATGGTACGATCGCCAAACGTGGTACCTGATTCCGCGGCTATCGACAAGCTGGCCAGTGAGTTCATCATGCTGACCACTTGCTCCACTGAGCGAAGATAGTGGGTCGTGTCGTTCAGCTGCGGTTTGGGGTCGCTCGTGTGAGCGGGTAGCCATATTGAGAGCGATCTCGTATATTTGAAGACGGGTGTCTCAAGGGTGTGCTTTATGCCGTCGGACGGTCGTAAAAGCAAGGGCACATTGTATATACTTACGGAGATATGCCGGTATAGGAGGGGTATTGCAACGGTGTAAAGGCGACGCGAGCCCAAGAGCCATGGCAGCACACTCTGCTTTTTGTGGTTCTGATAATGCTGAAAGATGAGGCAGAGCAGTTCATCGGGCATGGATGTGATGACAACCATGCCGTGCTGTGCTCAGTGCTAATGACAAGAAGAAGAATAAGGAGGCTGAGAAGGCTGGGCTACGCTCGTATTTATACCCTGGGCCAAACAACGATCGACATATCTACCGAGAGAGACAAGAGACCAGCCTCTGCGGCTCTTTCTCCACTCCTCGAATAGTGAAAGACACTTAGATTGTCATCACAACCCAACCTGCTGCTATGGCCACACCACCGCACTCTTAGCACTATCCGCCGTTCCAAAACCCGCAACGCATCCAGGACTAACGCCCTCCCCGACCCCTCTGCCCACCAAACCCGCCCATCCAACTGCACAAGCAAAACACCGCAGTGCATCAGCACTAGCAGTGGTAGAGCCTCATGGCGCCGGAGATAATTCACGAACTCGGGACTCACCATCGCCAGCCACATGATCGCAGAGACGGGGTCGCCCACGCTGCGATACCGCCGGAAACAGGCTCGAAGATGGGATATAGCGGTATCGACGAGTTCGCATTCGTCAATATTCGTGCCGTTTTCCGCTGCTCCAGAGCCATGTCCCGGTCGCCTATTACTGTGATTCATCGTCCTCTCCCCAGAGGAGACTCGGACATTAGGACGGCCGATCGAAAGTACTTCAAATAATGGTTGGCCATCATCGTAAGCAAGGGCAGCCCCGCCAAGGGTGTACTGTCATTCCTCTATCTTGTTCCTCCGCAGCAGCTCGTCAGCACTACTGATGCCGTTGTGATCCAGTATGTCAGGGTCCGCGCCAGAGGCGTATAATAGTTTATAGGCGGTATCGTTCCCGCACTTCGCAGCCTCATGCAGCGCAGTTCGACCGTCCCAGTCTCGGGCATTGATCACTTTCAACGCTGAAGGCACGCCCAGCCCGGACGCCGTGAGTAATTCCTCTCGGCACCGGCCAATCAACTGGCGCAATGTCTCTTCGAATTCTCCCGTTCCGGCTTTACTAGGGTCCCTTTGGCCGTGTCCAGCTACGAAGTGGAGAGCCGTTCTCCCCGCGGTGTCAGTATGCAGGACGGATGCACCATGGTCAAATAGGGCATCGATGACGGCCAGGCTCCCATTTTGTGCTGCAATGTGGAGCGCTATTTGGCCATAGGCGTCTGGCTCCGCCACATTGATCCCAAGCTCTAAAAGGAAGCGAGCAACAGTGTGTCTCCCTGCTGCGGCTGCAGCGTGCAGAGCCGTCCTGCCAAAGTCGTCGGTTTGAGTCGCGTATGCGCCGTGGTCGAACAGAACTTTCAACATTGGTACACTGCCTGCTTCCGCCGCAAGATGAACAGCTGGTGGGACAGTAGCATTCGTGTAGTAGACGTCAGCACCGCGAGATAGTAGAGCTCGAACCCCAAACTCGTCCCCGGCGGCGCAGGCATGGTGGAGTGCGGGTTTCCCGAGCTCGTCTGTATAGTTAACATCCACACCCAGGTCAAAGAGTGCGGCGATCGCAGGGCCACTCCAAGGCCGAGTAGCGACAGTTATGAGAAGATCTTGAGGGTTAAACGCCTTGTGCGTTGTCAGGCGGTCCAACAGTGCGTCGCGGATGTCAGGAGGTCGCAGCGTCGCCCAGCAAAATACCGTGTCCATTTCATCGCGCTCTATGAGCAGACTGAGGACCTCCCAATCGCCTATCGCCAGGGATTCCAAGATACTCGGACCCTGGTCGGAAGAGAATAATTCTTCCAAGGCAGCAGACCCAAAGCTTGCAGCCCAAGTGCGTGCAAAATGCAGGTCTTTGACAATTCTTGACCCCAAGGTCCCTATGGTAGAATAGCAATCACATAGAGCTCGAAAGGCGACTGTACTTGCCGCGTTCGGCCCGCCAGATTTGCGTTCGCCGTATTTCCAGATAACCTCTCGATATTTCGCTTCTTTCTTGCGTCGACCACGCACATGGTAGTACGAGGTCAACCGTTGCACTCGGTAGAAGCTCTCCCCACCCTGCTCGCCGAACAGACTTACTGCCTCTTCGTATTCAGTGCGCAGCTGCCATTCCTCGTCATCCTCTTCAGAGTCCGTTACAGCTTCCCATTCCTCTTCATGCGCCGGTCCCTGGCGACCACCACTTTGCGCAATTGCCTTGGGCACCGATACTGCCGCGATCGCTCGCCCGGAGTCGCTTTCTCGCTGCCTTTGCCTTTCGCGCGTCTCTCGAAGGAGGCCAGCGGCCCTGGCACTCATATCGTCGTCATCCTGGTGGCCTAACTGGAAAGTGGAGACGACCTCCGAGTACTTGTCTATCGCCTCTGCAAACTTTCCGAGCCTGGAATCAATGTCCGCGGCTTCCATAAGCTCCACAAGATGCACTGCAGAGGCAGAGTTTTGCAACGTCACGTCATCAGATACGAATCGATACTGGAAGGTGATACTCCAGAGGTCTGATGCGGTCTCTAGTCGTCCATAATAGCGGCAAATCCTCGCATACAGCGGTGCCACAGAGGCGCAAAGCCTGAAGTATTTCCCGTCAGGCGCCTGCAGCATATCGTTGGGAATATGGGTAAGAAACTGGTCCAGGACAGTGACCAATCTTCCCATGTATGTACGGACAACACTTTCCTCAGGGATACCAGACCCATTGTACAGCTGTCGGCCATTCAGAAAGAACGAGGCAGCCGCCATTTCCTTGTTCTCTTGCTGCGACGACTTTGATTGAATGAAGGAGCGAGCAAGGTCATGGAGGGCGAAGCTCTCAATCACGGTGTCACTTTCGCTCCGATTAAATTTAACAAACCCAGACTCTTCCAGCTCCGTCAGCGCCGCGCCTAGGATGGATGGGTCAGAACGCAGGTCCATGAACCAGGGGGCCAGGCTAGAAAACTGGTCCGTCAGATGGCTTCCGGTAGATACGGATGTGGCCAACCGCGAACCTTCGTCGCGCTCATCTTCTCTGGCTATAGTATTGAACGGGATCCAACCACGCCCAAGGAATGCACTGAGCTGCAGCAGCCGCACAGAATCCGGGCTTCTCCTTTCCAAAGCATTGTAAAGCATGTCAAAGGTCGTCCAAAGGGTGCGACCCCTCTCGTAGGATCCCATATACTTCCTTGTCGGGGTCTTCAGGGTTCTATCAAAGAATCGCTCTTGAAAACGCCTGTTATAATCACCTATTGGCGTCAGACCATAGGACAGATATGACCCTGCCTGTTCAATCGCAAGCGGCATTCCTCCAAGTTTCCGCGAAATGGACATCGCCGCGTGGATGTCTAAGAAGACAATCAGCAGCGCTCAATAGGACGGTCTAGTCCAACTCACTTGATGAATTCTGGGCCACCTTCCCGGCGCATTTCATAAGGATGCTCGCCCCGGTACTATCGTCAACGCCCTGTAATTCTATCCCGGGAAATCCGAGGCGCGAATGCAGATCTGAAGCAGTGGTAACTAACAGTAGGTGGCCATGGTCGCACGAGGGGAAGTAATCGCGAATATCAAGATCATCGACATTGTCGGTATCGTCCATGCTCTCCACGCCGTCAAATACGATAATCCAGGCCTGGTTTGTATCCTGCTCTAGCCACTGCAGAACTTCCTCAACTCCAGATTGTCGGTTCTCACTCCCGCCCTCGATACGTCGCGATATCTGCTCGAACGATTCTTCCATGATACTCCTGGATGAGCTGTCAATCCACAAAATGGAGTCGTAGACCTGTTTCGAGGACGTGATGTATCGAAGAGCTAGTTGCGTCTTGCCGTAGCCACTTAGACCCCAAATTACAGCAGCTTGTCTTCCTTGTTTGTCGGCCTTAAAAGCCTGTCTGACCTGTTCCAGCTCGTCTTCCCGACCAAAGAATTGTGGGGTGGATTTGGGAAGTTTTGACTGTACTTTACGGACATCACTCAGCCGCGAGGGGATTACAGTGGCAGGGACGGAGGATTGCAGTAGTTCCCTGGCGTATGCGGCCGCAGTTGAAGCTGCGTAGTCTTGCCACTGCTTATTCTTGTGGGAATCCGAGTAATCACATATGCCTCGAATGACCAGGCACGGGAAATGGTTCATCAAGCCTGCAGCCTCCATCTCAAAGCAAAGGATTCCGAGCTCCTTGCCCAGCCTATCGCGAGTTGCAGCATCTTTCATGACCTGGTTGGCAGATGCAATCAGGCCGTAATGAACCAGCGGCAAGCTCGACTTCCTCGAACACCGGGTAACTACTCGGCTTGAGTCACATCCCCCGCAAGACGGTTGATCGCCGACATGTGCGTAGGATGCGTCAAATAGGAGGTCCTCCGAAGCGCCTGGGTAGACAAACGAACTCCCCATCGCAGGTCGCGCCTTTGCAGCGCTTTCCAGGTGGGCAGCGATGTTATTAATTCCCATCCTGTGCTTTGCTTGTAAATCAGCGATCGCAGTTAAGAGCAGCTCCGGGGGGTTGTTGAGCGACCCAGTTCGATGGAAAGTACCATTCGAGAGAGCCTTCCCATAGTCATACTGAACGACGCCAGAGAATCCACCAGTAGGCTTGCTCACGACGACGTCTCCCAAGCGAATGTCCGCCAATGCACTGGGCACTCCACCTCCGATACCGACCATGAGCCCGATGTCGATAGAAGGAAACGTCAGGCGCATCTGATTTGCAACGACAGCTGCAGAAGTAAGTCCATAGACCCCTGTAGGGAGACACGCAATGACAATATTGTGATCCCCGACCTCCCCAAGGTGGTAAGTGTTGTGATCGCCCTTTGGCTGTGGGAGCGGGGCATGGCTGGCATCCAGCATCGCCATCGCCGCCGCCATCTCCAGCGGCAAGGCAGTAATCCAGCCGACCCGGTAATCATTGTGTGCTAAGCGTCTTTTCGACGAGGACATCGTCGGCCAAGAGACACGCTTCCCACGGTTCCTCTTCCTCGGGGAAGTTGTGCTGCTAACTTGGAGCGGAGAGGCTGTGGTGTCCAGAGCCTCGTCACGTTTCCTCAAGCAGCGCACCATTTTAGAGTGTCCGATTGACCAATCATATCGACGCAATCATTCCTCAATCCACAATCAACAGCACTTCCAGTCGATGCCTCACGAGGGCACAATTTGCTCACGACCATGTTGTTCGGTAGCTGTGTTGTCTCTGGACCCAGAAGTCGCCTGGATTCCTCAGGTGTCTGCAGGCAAAAGCCTCAAAGGTCTTTCCCTCACGTGATATCGACCGGCACCTTCCTAAAAGGGTTAAGTCCACGTGACTCGCATCCTCAGTGCCTCAGTGCTTCGTTGAGAGAAAGAAGGTCTCTGCAAGATTATTTTTACCTGGTTATAGACCGCTCGATGGTTGTGAACGTTATCATTCGTCCAGTCTCATATAGAAGAAATCAGTATGGTGGACCCGCTTGCTTCAATATCGGACGTCAGCCCCACTATTTTTGGCAGCAAGGAACTCCTCCCGAGGTCTCGTCCCAGTTCATTCGACTGCAGAGCAGCAGACCCATCTTACCTAGGTATGTTCAATACTGGAAAGTGTTTGTTCGTTCTTTTGCTGCTGATGTCAGAGTGCACGTGCCACTGCTCGGATCGCAGCTAGACGGCCATCACTCAACCTTGAAGACAGACGAGGCTGAACAAAAGGGGTTGCGACATGACATGCCGCACACTACAGGGTGGCCCTCACAGTCAACGTTCTCCAACTGTCGATGGCCACACCAGCCCAGTTCAGCCTGTGTCGAGCAGATCCTGGCCCTTCTGTTCCTACTACTTCGGTGCCAAAGCGACGCAAACCCCCTCGCGAAGACTACAAAGTAGGATGGGTGTGCGCCCTCCACATCGAACTTACCGCTGCGCAAGAAATGCTTGACGATGAGCTCGAAGAAATCGATCACGATGTCAACGACACCAACATATACACGCTCGGCAGAATTAGTGAACACAACATCGTCATAGCCTGTCTACTAGCGGGCCAAGTTGGTACGAACTCAGCCGCGGCAGCCGCTTTCCAAATGAAATCATCCTTTCCGTCTATCCAGTTCTGTCTGATGGTAGGTATCGGAGGAGGTGTTCCGAGTGAGGAGGCGGACATCCGACTGGGAGATGTGGTGGTTAGCCAACCGTGTGCCGATCATGGTGGGGTTGTGCAATATGACTTCGGAAAGGTTACTCCAGAGGGATTCAAGCGGACAGGTCACCTTAACGATCCGCCGACGATTCTGCTTAATGCGGTCACGAACATACAGGCCAATCATATCAGAAAAAGAAGCAGGCTCTCGGAGTATATCTCTGAGCTTAGCAGTCTGCCAATGTTTGCACGCGCCAGTGCAGGACCTGAGCTCTTGTTTGAGCCGAACTACGACCATGTGGGAGGAGCTGCATGCGAAAATTGTAGCAAAATGAAGTTGCGACGGCGGCCGTTACGGAGGGACGAGGAGATCGTTATCCACTACGGTACGGTAGCGTCAGGCAACCAAGTTATGAGAGACGGTCAACCCAAAACCCGCGGGTTAACAAGTCTAATTATTAAACAGCTTTAAATACAGATCAATATACTTTCTAGAATTTAGACCGCGCAGGTATTACAATATCAGGAATCTACAAAGCAACAGGTTAAGACCCTTAGAGATACTAGTATTATAAAGTCTCGTAATACAATTTGATCTATTATAGACCAAAAAGTCAAAGATCTTGCAAGAGAGAAGAAGAAGTTAGATAAGCAATATATAAAGTTATATAGAACCTCTTGCCTATAATACCTGGAGGAAAGAATTTAGCAGGCTCTAGAGAATAAGAGACGCGCTATAGAGGCAGGCAACAACTTTTTTATAGATAAATAGTCATAGTTGTTGCAAATAGCTTTATTTTTTAAAAAAAATTGAAAGGATTATGTGACCAAAAGGATTATATGGTGTGGAGATAGCAGACTGCAGACAAACCAAAGTATCATTTGATATTTTGGTGCAGCGGTCAAGATATGGCGCACCCAAACCGACGAAGGCGGTGGGGGCGCTGGGAAGGCACGGATAACTCCGTACGTACAGTCCTCCAAGCAAGAAGACACCCATTAAGGCCAGCTTGTTGGTCAAACGAGTGTTCAGTTTCCAGACATATGGAAGCGGCATGACCAAAATCACAAAATCAGTGAAGATCTGTGGAATCGACACGTAACGGAAGAATGCCTGTTGGTTGATGCATGAACCGCGAAGTGATACATCCCAGGCAAGTGGCATGGGAGAGCATTAGAAGATTGCTGCAAAGAGGACACCGATTCCGGTACCCACGACAATGAACCCAACGGCGTATGATAAGATCTGGAATTTGGGGGTTCGGAAGATCCGAGTATAGAAAATCACGATTGAAAGCTTTGCGAACGTCACGATGACCGGGTAACACATGATCTGCGAGGCGAAGAGGCCCTGGATGCACATACAGAACAATCAACATCCAAGCGTTCAGGGGAGGATTGTCAGGGAAGCAACCTTTCGCAGGTGCTCCAACTTCTCCGGCGCTGTTTGCTGAACATGTTCCAGATGGTAGCCTAATCCGCCAACTTTGAGTACTCTTGATGGTCAGTCGAGGGCCTTCGTGGGAGCAGAGATGACGGCGTACACACTATAAACAATCTGTACCAGACCGATTAGCGATGAATGACCCGGTGGAAATTCTACCAACCAGCGCAGGAACAATGACATAGTCGTCTAGCGTACATGCAATGTGTTGAACATGCCGCGTATAGAACCGAGCTGCCACCAACACGATCTGAATGGGCACAATGGCGATACACACACCCAGCAGTGAATCACCACGGTACGAAGCGTCCATGGTCGGTCCCCAGTGGAAACCAGCCGCAGCCGCAGTTGGTCATGATCACGCTTATGTATTTGTGTGTTCAAATAATCTCAAGCGGCATGGGTGTGACATGGGTTGATTCTGTTCCAACCAAGGGCGGATCACACGGATTGATTGATGCGTTGGAACTAAACCAGATTCAACTTTGCCCACCTCGTCGTCTTGATGGACCATCCAGAGGTGTCCAAGTTGCAGGGGAGTCGCAGACTAACACTTTGGTTAATCATTCATCCCATGCCCCTGTAACCCCTGAGTGAAATAAACTTCTGATCGTCGCCTGTCCAGAGCCACCACGGTCTTTGTCTCGCTTTCCCAACCTTACCCCTGGCCACTTTTGAACGGCATCGCAATGTCGAACTCATCGTTCATGGACGAGATCGTGTCTCTTGCCCAGACCGCCAGGTTGACCAGAGAAACTTTGGATGAGAATACTCGGGTTCAGGCGTTGGGCGCCGCTCGAGACCTGGTCCAGACACTGTCGTTTCCTCCTGAGACGGCGATTCAGGACGTGTCCCTGGTATGTGGGGATCTAATATGGCATACCAGTGCGAGATAACATACATGCTAACAGAATCATCATGCTGGAAGACCCTGGCTGTGCCCTTAGCCCTTCGCATGGGGGTCCAACTGGGGGCTTTCCGAGCCATCCGCGACCAGAGTCAGGGAATCACCACGCAGGAGATTGCAGCGAAGTGCGGTGCAAGTCCGAGTGTTCTGAGTAGGTCAATTGAAACGGCGGGCGAATTTCAACTCACTGATTCTAGGCCAGGTTTTGAAAGTCCTCGTAGCCACCGGATACATCCGCGAGGCCGGAGTGCAGCTCTACACGCCCTCCGCTCTGACCATGGTCATGGCTGATCCAGTCATGGAGGCCACGACGAGAGTAACGTGAGCGTCTCCTTGTTTTGGTCAGCAGAGTAGCCCATTGTGCATGGCTGACGAGAATTCCAGCTTCGACATCGGTCACGCTTGCGTGACCTACGCTCCAGAATTCTTCCGCCGAAACGACAACCAAGCCCCCGCATCAATCGAGGATACGCCCTTTCAGCTATCCAGGAATACCAAGCTCAGCTACTTCAGCTGGCTCGGCGAGAACCCATCGCTGGCCAAAGACTTCCAGCAATTCATGTCCATCAAACAGCAAAGGACCTCATCGTGGGTCGACTGGTTCGATATCGACCGCGTTCTTCTGGCTGGGTTGAACCCAACCGACGAGACCGTCTTGTTCGTCGACGTCGGCGGCGGCGAGGGACGGTATATACAGGCATTCAACCGCAAGTGCCCTCCATCCCACACGCCGGGCCGACGCATCCTGCAAGACCTACCGCATGTATTCTCGGATCTCGCCAATCCACCCGACGCAACCGAATCAATGGCCCACGACTTCTTCACTCCCCAGCCCGTCAAGGGCGCCCGGGTCTACTACCTACATTGGGTCCTACACGACTGGCCGGATGAGCGGGCGCGCGAGATCCTCCGACATATTGTGGAGGCCATGGAACCGGGGTATTCGCGCCTGGTGATTAACGAGAACATCATCCCCAATCAAGGCTGTGACTATGCGTCTGCGTGTCTGAGTCTCCTCATGATGGTGCACGTGGGAGCGCTGGAAAGAACAGAGCAGCAATGGCGCGAGCTGCTGAATTCCGTCGGCTTGACGAACCTTGCTTTCTATCAACCGCCGGGGGAGGGCGAGGGGGTTATTATTGCTACCAAATGAACTAAACCAATCGTTCACATGGGTGATGGAAGGACATCTAATATTTAGTATTATTAGTACAGTGCTGGTTAACCTATCCCTAGGCTACTGTCTTGTGGAATTTCTTACTTATATCAGAAGCTGGCTCCTTACTACATAATTTATGCACAATTCCCCGCAAAGTACAGGGTCTGTAGATGTTTGTTGGTTTCCATGCTGGACGCTGACCTGTGATTATCGCTGCCGTTAGACGCTGTCAGCCGGCCGAGGACCAGTTAGTAGTCCCGGGTTTACTGCTACAATCCAGAGTGTGGAGCCAGTTACACTCGTAGAGGGCTTGGTTTTAGGCATGTTCTTCCTTTGCCTTTTATATCAATATTAATCTCTGCTCTTGGTTAATAGCAAGAAGCCTTTAGAGCTTGGATATAGACACGCACAATATCAATACCTGTACCATGCTTAAAGCCTGATCAAGTCTGGTCTAAGCAAGGTAAACCTTGGAACTTCAACCCCCTCCCCTACCCGAGAAAAATCTCCAAACCAAAGCCTCATGGCTGATCAAATACCTATTATTCTCTTGAATATACTCAACAAGCTAAAAAATAGACTATACAAGAATTGTCTCTTCTAGCCCTGTCCTTTTCCCATGGACACAAGATGCAAGAGCTGCTATCTCAGGTATTAGGCTCTAGTTCTGTTCTATATTCAACCTCAGCTTTATATTGCCAGCCTTTGGCCTTGTCCTGCTTCTATATTTTAACTAATAATTACTATTCAGACTCTTATTTAGGATGCCTTTACAGTTCTTTATTCTTAAACATGTATTCTCTACTATATAAAAGATAGGATAGCTAATAAAAGAGATAGAAAAAAAGTTTATTAACAAAATTAAAAAATACTACAAGAAAGCAAAAAAAAAAAAAGCCTAAGCTAAAGATGCTGCTAGTCTTTAAACTTATAGTCCAAGATATACAAGATATCTTTAGAATATACCCTAGTACTCCTAATAACTATTGCTAGGAAGTTCTAGAATATAATATAATAGAATAATATAAACTTTTTAATATATATATATAATTCTACTATAATATAATACTTATCCCCATAAATACGATACTAGATAATATTAATAAAATATCTTAATAAAGTCCTAGAAACAAGATAATAGCATAAGCATGTCTTAACTTAGTATTTATTCTAATATTTTATAAAATTCCTTTTTTAATAGTATTACCTATAGGCCTCTTCTTATAATATAAACCCAGGCTACTTAACCCATTTCTTATAAAAAATACAAGAAGATATTAGAGGAAAAGTTTGACTATTTATTTTAGTATAGGAATTAATCCTAGAACCTAAATAGCAATCTTATAATTATTAAAGCAAAGAAGATAGGTAGTAAGAGAAAAGATGAGATACAACACCTTGCCTATATAGGTTTATCTAGACTTGTCAACTCGCGGGTTGGGTCGGGTTTTTGACTGCAGGCAACCCGCCCGTGGCGGGTCACAGGTTGGGTTGCCCTAGCAACAATCCGCCTGCAGATTTAAAAAAATCCATAAAAAAGTCCATGAAAATCCATGAAAATCCGCGCTAATTAAATAAGGAATATTTAAATATTTTATACTATATTTAGATAATTTACTATATGAATATTCTATATTTTCAATAAAAATTTAAATATCTTTATAATTAGTAGAGTTATTAAGGTTTAAAAATATTACAAAATATAGTAATATAGTAATATATATTTTAATATATATGTTATTAGCAGACTATTATATATTTTATAGCCCTACTAAAAAGCCCTACTTTTTAGTTAGATTAGTAATTTTAGTATATATTACTAGTAACAAATATATTTTAATATATAAAATTTCTAAATATTAAATAAAAAAATATAAAAATCTATAAAAACAAGCTAAAATACATGTTTAAAGATTAGTAATAGGCTGGTATTATATATTTAAGCTATCCTAATATAGTAATTTTATTTTGGAATATACTAAGCCCCTAAATCTAATTAGATAATTTATATAGATAAGAGCTAGATAAGGGCTATAGCCCTAGAATTCTAGAAGTCTTGGCAACCTATTAGATTAAACTATTGGGTCACGAGTTGCTTAGTCATGACCCAAAATCCCCGCGGATTTTTATTTTTCCAACCCGACCTATTTCTTGGCGGGTTGGTGTCAGAGAACTCGGACATCAACAGCCAATGAATCTGATGTGCTGCAGCAGCCTGCCATGATGCTGACAGGAGCATGTTGTGCCAACCTGATAATAGTAATATAGATATATTAATATAATACTAAGAAAAATAGTCATAGCTATTATAGCTAAAAACTATAATAAATATAATAAATAGCATAGCTAATATAATAAATAAATATAATAGATATAATAGATATAGATATATAAGAACTGTTATTACCTATATTTAAATAGTTTTATTCTTTATCTGCTATTAACTAGATTAATAATACTATATTATTTACTAATTAGGTTAAGATATTTACCTCTTTCTATACTTGTTTGACCCTAACAATTATACTCTTTCTTTATTTCACTTCCAGAATACCCTTAGGTTCCTACCTTTGGAAGGATTGGCGGACCTAATCTAACAGTTGGGTGGGGTTTGGGTTCGGTTTTTGGGTTGGGTCAGACAAGTCTATATATAATATTTAGGATTTTAATAGATTCTTAGAAATATAATATTTTTTAACTTGGGAATAATAGCTAGATAAAAAAGACTTCTTAGATATTTTAAAACTAAATAAGTTCTAATAAGTAGAAGTGCTTAGTAACTTAGTTATAGTAGAATAATAGCCTTATAATATAGAGAAAGATAATTACTCTTATTATATATATTATAGGAGCTATATTAAATATTCGCTTCATACTGTTCTAATTCATGCTTTATGTACGGAATTATGCTCGATCTATGCGTCCCTGATAAGCCCACTCGCGGGGTATCATCATATGCACCGTCGATGCGAAGAGGAAGCAAAGATATAAAGCTCGTCAGAATGGGCTCACAGATGAGAGCTCCTTCATTCTGTCTCCTCGAAGTTCAAGCTTCTCATCAAGACCATAACAATGTCCCGTTCCGACTCTAGTGACTCCAACGTGGACCTGGAGAAGCAAGCCCCAAACCTCCGCCATGACGAAGACCTCATTGAACTCCCCAAGATTCTCAAAGAGAGTATCACAGGCTTCGGAGGCTTCGGTGCTCTCCTCCTACAGATCGCCCACCCCGGCGCCGCCCGAGGGGTCCACAACCACAGCGAGTTCGCAACCCGACAGCTCGACCGAGCCGAGAAAACCGCCATCTACGTCTACATGATGGTGTACGGCACACAGGAGGAGAAGAACTTCATCCGGGAATGGGTCAACCGGATGCATTCCCGCGTAAAAGGAGGTGAAGGCGACTCTGCGTACCGCGCTCAAGACCCTGACCTCCAGCTCTGGGTCGCAGCAACTCTCTACGTCGGCTGGGTTAAGTCGTACGAGATGGCCTATGGCCCCCTGCCTGCGGACAGAGCTGAGCGTGTGTACCAAGAGTTCTCTGTCTTCGGCACATCACTTCAAGTACCGCGCGAGAAGTGGCCGCAGGACCGCCACACCTTCAACGAGTACTACGAACATATCGTCCAGAACGAGCAGAATCTCGTGCCGGAGGGCGAGCAAGTCTTCTACCACATCATGCACCCGCGGCTGCCGTTCGTGTTCAAGCCTTTGGTCCCACTAGCCCTGTATTTGACCAGGATCTTCTCAGTGGACTACCTCCCTCCGAGGGTGAGGCTTGCTTATGGCCTCAAGTCAACGACGAAGTTCGACCGGTTCAACCGCAAGCTTATGATTCTGCAGTACAAGATTACGCCTCCTTTTATTCGATCTCTCCCAAAGCGGTATTATATGAAGCGTGGGCGGGTGATGGTTGCAAAACTGAAGCAGAGAGGGTTTAATGGGGACATGAGGATGCGCAGCCATTGATACTTTAGATGTTTACGTTGCTCCAGATTCAGTCTTTGGGTGACTTATCTCTTCCTAATATCTTAACATCCCTGCTCCTACGGTTCATTGACACTCTCTCTACATACTCTTCAGACCGATTCAGAGCTTGAGAACTTTGAGTATCACTTAATATAACCGCAGCGCAGCTTCCACATCAACCAGTCCATCCACACCAAGATCATCCTTATTCAGAGTATCCCCCCCCTTATCCCATTTCGTATCCGGCACCGCATCAAAGTACTCCATCATGATCCCTATCTCGTCCCCCCACAGCGGGAACAATGCATCATACACCTTCCTGTCAACCCGCGTATAGTACGCCTTCTTACCCTTGACTCTGGACCAAGTCTCCAACATCTCACCGAGACTTGTCACCTCGGTATACGCAGCCACACGCTTCGCAGGGAGCGTCTTCTCCGGCTGTGCTAAAATCGCGCTGACAAAGGGACCAACATTACTCCGCGCGTGTCCGATACTCGGGAATTGACTGTCGGCACTCGTGCACCCAAGCTGCAGATACTGGCCTGTACCAGGTACCTCGATGGGCGCAAGCATAGGGAAAAGATAATTCTCCGCGAAGAACCCTGGAAGGAGGAAGGTCGTCTTGGAAAGAAGCGCCGGGTTCGATTTTATATACTCGTCTACTCGATTCTTGGAGTCGAAATGCGGGACAACAATCTTCCCCCCGCTGAGCTCCCTGCTATTAGGTAGCGTCGACCAGATATAGTGCTCTAGGCTTGGTATCTGGGACGCAGCCTTGGCCAAGTTGATACCCTGCGTGGATTCGACTTCGACGGCGTGGTCGGGGCCGCTCGCTGCGAAGGGGGCGACGAAGTCGGTCAGTGCGAAGATTGCGGACGAGCCTTCGAATGCGCGGACTAGCGAGGCTACATCACTGGCGTCGGCTTGGACGACTTTGATCCCCTTTGCGGTCAGAGCCTGGGCGGCATCGCTGTTAGGGTTGCGGGTTATCGCGCGGATGGTATAGATGCTGTTGTCCTTCTGCAGGGCGTCGACGACGGAGCCACCCTGTGTGCCGGTTGCACCGATGACGGAGATGATTTTTGACATGGAGACTCGGCTGGAGTATAGAAACTTTGGCAGCGCTATCGGTCAGCGTTAGGTATGTTAGATTATTGAATACCCCCAGTCAAGGTGCTGCCTGGTCTCACGCTTAAATACTATTGCGGTGACTAAGCATGGGTGTAGCAACTCTGATTTGAAATCAACATCCATTCTTTACAAATCTACGTGCTGTAAAGTCCGGCTTTATCTCCTTCACTGTCATCATCCTCGATGTGATGGTGGTGAACAAACTTGCCCAGACAGTGCCAAACCCAGACAGAATACGAGCTTTCGTTCTTGGCCCAGGAGCAGCTTCCACTGAGCAAACGATAACGAGTGCCCAGCACGCTGTCAATCATTGATTCCCTCCAATCAGCCTGCAGTCACACGCAAAGTCTCCAAAGGGGAGGGCCGAACAGGGCGGACGGGTTACGTTTCCTCGCATCGGAACGGAAAGAACATGTTTCCGTCCCAATGAGGGTGGAACACGAGGTCATCCTGGAGCTAAAAGGCAGCTGAGAGACGATTGCACGCGGCGATCTCCTTCTGCCCTCATTTTGGTGTGGTGCCGGAGCTTTGTCGACTGCCATCGGACCGGGCCTATAGGCGTTCGCAGCTCTGTCCTTGATGGGATACAGCAGGCTTTGCGCTTGAACTGCATCTGCCGCGTGTAAAAACAGGGGCGGACGTGTTTCCTCCAGCACCAAAATCTGTGCATTTATGTAACCAACCTCCCTATCCTTATATTATTAGTATTTTGATTATTTAAATATAATTTTGCCTATTTTATATTAAGTTAAGGGTTTTTATCTTATTTCACAAGGTATATATATGTGTGTGTGCAGGCAGAGCAGACAACTCACAGAACAAGCTACGATAGAGAGCTACTCGAGCCCAGTCGAGTATGATCAACTATTTTCGTTCGTCATCGACCCCATCACAGGAGCGCTCTTTCCCTAATTTCTATGGTCTATTTACCTATATGATGGATCATTAAATATCCCCCCAATCCGCCCTAGCTGTAAGCCACCATCCCTCGGATACGTAGGTGAGCATCATTTGCAGGCCAGGCCGTCCCAGATTGTCGCATGAAGAAGTCTTGCCGGAGCACTAAGCTCTCCCTTGTTATCATGCACGGGCTCCGCAAAGAATCGCAGCGCAGCACAAGCAGTAGCTGAATACGTCTCGCCAACAAGGTAGATACGTGTTGAAATGGCGGTCCGCTCGTTGACAAAGACCTCTAGGACGCTGGTGTCGAACACCGCGCGGATACGTAACGTTTCTTCAACCTCTGCCTCTGCCGCGGGGAGGTTATCACAGGCCTCTGCAGATTCACCCTGGCTTGACTGAGCGTATGTGAATATGAATAGTGTATGCGGACTGGTTTCAGGGGCGTGGTTGGTTCGTGCGCTGGAGGGTTCCGCATCGTCAATCCCCGGCCGGTCGATCTGGAATGTTTCTGATATCGGGTCCCAGAAGAGAGCAGATTTATGGCGCGGATCTATTCGAGGGTATCTGTTAGAAGATGTTTAATGAATGATAGAGGCAAGCCTTACCTGGGCCATGATAAATCTCCAACCCAACCCTCTGACAGTTCCTACCAACCGAAATCTCAGCCTCAACTTCCCATCTGTCCGTACTGAGTGGAACAACGCTCCCTTTGAATTGCGCATCCACATCCACACCCAAATTCAAGTCACTACGAGTATTCACTCTTGCCCCCTCTCGTAGTTTCGTAACCCGCGGATCAAGCGTAACACCCAGCGTGCGAACCGTATACGATCCAAATCTGTCTGGCGACGCTTCAATAGACGTAATATCACTCAAGGAAACCGTAGACCGCGCCCTTTTAACCCGGTGAATCGCCTGTACGTGGAGCACGCGCGGCAGCGAAATCATTCCGCTCCATCCCTGTTCCCTGCGCAGCTCATCAGACAAATCTTCTTCAGTAATCCATCCAAAGAGAATCTGCTGCCGAATGACAGGATCCCAGAACGAGTTCGCCGCGTAGAAGAGGCCGCTATCGAAAATCCCACCAAAGCCGTACTGCATGAGGGCCGAAGTCGACGAAGAGGGTTGGTCATTCTCCCTAATACACATCCAAAGCTGGGACCTTTGAATTCTCCGATCTCGCGCTGTTGGTTGTTTACTGTTCTCCTGTGGGATACAGCCCTCCACGCCCATAATGATGAAATCGCGTGAAACCCCTTCGTCATCCTTCAGAGTCACGAGGTTGGAAACTTCCCAATTGACACCGAAATCTCCGGACCATCTTGAGGGGGAGAAGTTAAGACCGACGTCCAGCAGGGTACCGACGTATTTCCAATTTTCCATTGCGCTGCGTTCGACGGCGTAGACGAATACGGTTGGGGTTTGCCCGGCTAGTCCGCCTGAGATAAGGCCGTACATGGCGTCTTTCCCACTTTCCCCGTGTGAATTCATGACTACATGGGATGCAGAAGGCCAGGCACATATGTACGGATCCCTCCATCCCGTTACATGGAGGTTTGCCGGTGGTCCGCCGAGAATAGGGTTGCCGTGATACCTCTCCCACGTGCGCCCCGCGTTATGAGACAAAGCAATACTCAGTGTTTCGCATGCAGTCGCATAAGGGAGAGTATAATGGATTGGCAGCTGGCTAACAGAGGTGTAGAAGCATGCTAGCGTGCCATCTTCCTGCCCGTTGATATTTGTTGGTTGCAAGCATCCCGTGAATATGCCTTTGCAGTCATACGGGGCCGATGGAACAAGGCTCGGTTCCGAATCTACCTCCCAAGAGATGAGGTCGTACGAAACGGCGCGGCCCCAGGAAATGTCGCCCCAATCGTTGCCCTTGGGATTCCATTGGAATGCGAGGTGATACTGGCCAGTCGCGGGATCGTAGCCAGGGGCGCACGGATCATTCAGCCATCCGTGCGCGGCGAGCAGGTGGAATGATGGTCTCCATCTTGAGAACATTGAAAATTTGGAACATTGTATTGAAATCGAGAAGTTGGATTTCGTCGTCGTTGGCGTGGTTGTGGTGTCGGACTGAGGAAGCTGGGGTGGTTGCGTCTGGATGGCCATGATTAGAATGCCTTAAACTGAAAAGACCCCGGCGACAAAGTTTAAAGCGGACATTCTCCTCAGTGAAAGGGGGAAGGTCTATATTGTCATTGCAATCCGGATGGGTAGTGGCCCATGTCGGAGGGATGTCGGAGAAATGCAGGAGAAACGTGGAGCAGACAAGGTCAGATTGGCTCGGCGACAGCCAGCGCGGAGGCTCTCGGAGAAACCTGATGATCTTCGCGAGAGATTTTGCGGAGAAACGGCATGGTTGAACCCCAGTTCTCCTGCCATGACGCTTTACCCCAGCGCGGATTGAGCCTGGGGTAGGCCCTCGCTGGGATTATAAAGACACCTATGTCTCGCTGCAAAGATTGCAGGGACTCTCCGCTCAAGACGAGACGGGATTCACTTTCTTGATTTTCCGACGATTGCCGTACTATCTGTTCCTCCTCCAATGACTTCCAGTGCCGACTGTAAAGACGTGGCCATGGCGGAAAAGTCTGCTCAAAGTTGGCACGTCGATGGCGTTGAAACCCCATCCCAGACCGAGGCCAGTGCCTCTGATAAAGGGGCTGTCAACACATGGTTGATCCTCGCGTGCGTCGCCTTTGGGTCCGCCTCGTTTGTCTTCGGATTCGACGACAAGGTCATCTCCCCTATCGCAGCGTTGACCGAGTTTGTAAGACCACCCTCTACCATCCACCTACTGACAGGGTTAACCAATATAAATCAGGTCGACAAATTCCAAGGCCCAAACCCCGTCGACGGCACATTGGTCCTAACTGCGCGAAATCAAAACCTGGTCTTCTCCGTGCCTCTGGTCGGGTCAATCGTCGGCGGAATCGCTGCTTCGCCCTTAAACAACTACTTCGGACGAAAATGGCCTCTCATCGGCGCGTATATATTCTC
The DNA here is from genome assembly GCF_044049455.1 of Aspergillus lucknowensis. NCBI lineage: Eukaryota > Fungi > Ascomycota > Eurotiomycetes > Eurotiales > Aspergillaceae > Aspergillus > Aspergillus lucknowensis. The sequence goes on along the minus strand of NW_027263577.1, from coordinate 111,429 downwards.
CATCGGAGGAGGATTCCTGCAGTTGTTCGCCAGGAACATCGCTGATTTCGTCATCGGCCGCTTCTTGAATGCCATCGCCATTGGAATTGCCAACGCAACTGCCCCGTTATACCTCTCAGAGGTTGTGCCGCCGTCCATGCGAGGCCGTAGCGTGACATCAATCAACATCCTCTCCCTCTTATCCGGTGTCGTATCAACCGTCATCGTCAACGAAACGAAGAATCTAACCGACAAACGGCAATACATGATCCCGCTCGCCATCCAATGTGCCCTTCCCGCACTCATCCTCGTGGCGACCATCCCCCTCCCCGAAAGCCCGCAGTGGCTCGTCAGCAAGGGCCGACTCGACGAAGCACGTCGTAACCTCCGTAAACTACGCGGCTTCGCAGACTGGCAGGTCGACGACGAGCTCCGCGTCATGAAACTCTGCGAGGAGAACGAGCGCGCCCTCACTGCGAACGTCCGGTTCTGGGAAATATTCGACCGCCAAAACCTCAGGCGCACGCTCACAGCCGGGTCCTTCTACTCCCTCAATCAGATCTCCGGAATCATCCTCTCGACAACATACACGACCGTCTTTCTCACCCAGATTGGCGTCGGCGACGCCTTCACCTTCACCGTTATCGCTTCCTGCTGCACTCTGGCAGGGACCATCGCCGCGCCGCTCGTCATCGACCGCGTCGGAAGACGGCCCACAGCTTTTGTCGGGATGACCATCCTCCTCCTCATTGACACCGCCGCCGGGGGGCTCGCCTTCAACGCAGGAGACAAGACCTTTGTCCTCGGTATCGCCGCACTAGGCTTTATCTTCAACTTCTTCTGGGGCGCGGGGTTCTACTCTCTCTCTGCATTGATGCCCGCCGAGATCGCGACTCCGAAACTGCGCAACCATACCATGGCGTACACGATCGCTTGTGCACAGACAACGGCGGTCATTACGACCTTCGCCGTCCCGCAGTTGACGTCCGCTGACGCCGCAAATCTGGGGGCGAAGACGTATCTAGTTTTTGCGGGATGCATGGCGTGTACGCTTGTCTTCGTATATTTCTGCATGCCGGAGACGAAAGGGCGTACCTTTGCCGAGGTGGATGAGATGTATGATGCGGGGATCCCGATGTGGAAGTGGCGCAACTATCAAACTACAACCGGGGCGAAGCCGAGTAGAAAGGGTGCCGTCTGACTGTGTGAAAAGAGTGTGGACGGTTGAATGTAAATAATATCTATAAGCATAAACTCGTCAACTGCTACCCTCCCACCCAACCAAGTGACACAAGTTGCGCCTTATATGGTCCCGCGTAAGGATGGTTCCCACCGCGGAGTGTCTGTAGGAGCTTCAGATACTTACCGGCGAGCACTTGGAGTGAATCTATCGCTTGAAGTTCACCCACAGCTCGACCGGTACCTGTATGCGCCGTTAACAGAGCACTGGTGGCAATGTTATACAATTTCTCAATCTGTGCCTCTTAGTAGATGGATAGCCATAGACGTACGCCGAGTACTTACAATTCCAACCCCATGCACTTCAATCGCACTAATCCGTAGCGACCGACATAATCTCAGTGTCCTTTCGGCATTCTGCACCGCATATTGGAAGCTGAGTTCTGGAGTCTCGGGGTCAGGGGAGTTGGATAATAACCCGTGGCTGAAACACAGATTCCACAATCGATCCTGAACCCATTTCTGTGTGACCAGTATATCCGCGCACTGCGTTTCGGAGAGGAAGAGGAGGTCCCGTAGTGTCCGAATCTCGTCATCAAGATCATCATATCTCGTCAATGGTACCCCCGGATCGTGTTCGTCGGGATCGAACCGATCGTTCTCCCTCCGATTATACCTATACCGACTCCCATCACTGACGCGCGCCAGATTACGGTAGATACTTAGCGCCTTCTCTTCAGTTAGAACTTGGCACTTGCCGCTATTTCTGGATACGTTGCACCGCGCGTTCCAGCAGATCAGAATATCCTCGTCTATGGCGTCGAAGATCTCCATTAACAGCGCGAGCCCCATCATCCCCGCGGCGTCTCTCTCCGTGTGCACGATTATACCGGATACCAGGCGCTGGGTCGCGTTGCGGATTTCGTCCGTTGCGCGGATCACGTCCAGTGGGCGGCCAGTGAAGCTTATGGGATGCTGGCGTTGGAGGGCGTATGCTCTGGTTCTGCTTGTTAGTTGATAGCTCAGGCGGGAGGCGGCACTTGGGAGTCAAAATACCTTTCTGTGACAGATAAAACGAGGTACGTCCTCAGCCAGAGGCCCTTCTCTTCAGTCGAGCAATCGGCATAGGTAGCCGGATTATTCAATCCCAAAGTCCACGCCAGATCCATGGCCTCTCTCAGCCGGAGCCGAGCAGCATTGTGCTGATTGCTTCCAAACAAATAACCGAATAAGAAGAAACTCGTCAAAACAGCTTCGATCGAAGGATTTTCGCCAAAGTCGGAAGACGTGCGCATTCGTGCTGCTTCGTTTACGAGCACTTTCGCCTGATCCGCTCGTGACGCTGACGTCGGACGCTCACTGATATCTATTGGCTGGGTGAGTGAAAAGGCGCAGAGGGAGAGAATCATAGCGCCGAACTGAGGATTACGGCGATGTTCTTGTTGTACGATCCGGGTGAACAGGGACGATCTGTTAAGGACTGGAAGGGTTGGATGGAGTCGGTCGAAGTAAACGTCTATCCAGGGGATGATACTCTGTTCGTTGATATATGAGGGCCAGAAGTCGATTTGCAATGCACCCATGCCTCCTGGGCGAGGGAGAACGTTTTCGCTTGTCACGAAAGACGCTAGATTATTTAGGCCGGCGCCAACAACGTCGTCGATTATTGGAGGGAGTGTCTCTTTGACGAAGATGTTACTCCCGGGAAAGCCGAAAACCGGGCCCGGCTGGGAGTTGAGAGTGTCAGGAAGCCAATAATCCAGGTCAGCACCGCTGCTCCAAGCTGTTGTTGAAGGAGTGCTGGTAGTCAGGATACTATTTCCGTAGGTCTTTGAGGGCTCATTGTCAAAGTGGCTTGGCTGATGCTGTCGTTCTGATTGCGGTGATGAGACCTGTTCCCTCGGTTCCAGCGTATTTGGGTTCAACGCCTCCAAGGGAGGACTATCGTGAGCAGCCCCAGTAATCGAAATCAGATCAGCCCTCCCCGCATCCTTTCTCAACCGATGCTGCTGCTCTCGAATTTGCGTCACTCGACTTCCAGGAATTAGCACGTCTACTCATCCGATGTCAAGAGCAACAGACAGACTGACTGAGCAGGAGGCCCTCTCTTCTTCTGGGGATTCATAAACGTGCATTCGAAGCCCATTGCGACGCATAGCTCACATGGCCGAGACAGGCTGCACTACATTTGTCTCTGAGCAATCCATAGTCAACCAAACTGGGGTCCTTATTTTAGGCGTACCTTCGTCTTGCGCAGTCTGCATTGATCACAAGCTCTCGTGGCGCATTTTGTGGGCGGCTGCCGGGTACGACGCCCTGCGTGGCCCGACGGAGTGCTCATTTCCAACTAGTGTACAGTATTCAAAAGGTAACTCAGGATTATGATCACTCGGGACTATTGAGGACAACTTTGTAGAGGAAGTAAATCGGGTAACACTTCAGCGTCGAGGGAACTGGGGTGGAACAAGGCTTAGTCAATTCTTAGTAACCTCATTCCCCACATTCCTAATTTGTAAAATGATCCTCCTGCCCGCGGGCGGGCGGGCCCGAGCCCAGCTGGAGGCGGCCCACAACTGGCTTTTTACATCCTTAAAAATACATGAGATATGACTCCAGCATAATCGCTGATGGCAGCCTGAAGGGACCGGTATGTGGCGGAGATGCCTTGCAGAGCTAGAGATAGTCCTCAAAACGCCGATCCATCCCCGAGGCCAATGGCCACCAATTCAGCCCCTTGCTTCAAGATGACCGCGGTAAAATCCAGCTCGGAGTCTTCCAACGCCCTAAGATCAGATTATTTCCCCTTGTTTCTTTTGGCTTCGGGCAATTTTTTCTGTTGCTTATGTCGAGAGAGGTAATGCACCTGCGATTGAAAGAGGCAGCGCGTTTTAGCCAAACCAGCACACTACGCTTCCCAGTCAGCACGCTCCAAAGCTGCGCGCAGGCCCTCCTCCCTCTGCCTTACGACTTCTTCCGGGTTCGGCGGCAGACGCTCGTTCCGCAGGTCAACTTTTCGCACATCCTCAAAAGTGCTAATGGCTTGTTTGATACCTTCAGCACCAAGCATCAGAGTTCCCGGCGGCAAACGGCCATCCGTGACTGTTTTCAGCTCGGTGACGTCCTCGGATTGTTCACGGAGAACTCGGAACACACGCGAGAGACGTCCGATTGCGAGGATCTTGTTCCTGATAGCTCGTTGCTTGTTGTCGCTCGAATTGAAAATGGGCTCGTCGATATCCATGTGCAAGGGAGGAGAAGCAGGACTAACGGCAGCAGTGGAAGGGGTGGTCTCGTCGTCCTCCAACTCCTCTCTCGAGCAGGTATTGAGGATAGCCATCATCATATCGGAGATCTTCTCGCCGACGAAGGGCAGGGACCACGTGAAGACGTCCATGAAATTTGACAGCCAGAATGGGTGCGGACTGCAATTGAACTGCCGAATGTTGATCACATTGTTCTCATATTTGAGCACAGCAGCTTTGTTATTATACCTATCCAGGTAGTTTGGTGCACTGAAGATAGTCATGACGCTGGGAAAGTTGGTGTTCCGTGTCTTTCTGTACATCCGGTATCCTGCGTCCTGTGCTTCATGTGCTCGGATTATTGAGAGCAGGTTGTTTCTTTCGAGGAAAGCGCAGGCAGCCGGGTAGGTGAAGAAGTAAGAGCAGCCACGGACGTCGTTATGAAGGAAGAAATCGCCTGTTGTTTCATCGCCAAACTCGTCTAGCGGATCGGCCCATAAAATGTCACACATGAGGCCGTGGGTTGGGGGTTCGCGGAACCGGTCAATCTGCCGACTGTTAGAGGTCGCTAGAACGATCAGAACTCATCTCCACATACCGCACTGATATCCTCCAGCGTGCGTAATTCAGGGCTAAGCCCACCATGGATGCAGAGGAACTGCTTGTTCATGACTGCCGCCAGCGGCAGAGAACAGAATGACTCCATGCAAGCGTCATATATCCGCTCGCTGTACTTGTGCCTGCACTCAAGCTTGAAGGTAAAGTATTCGGTAAGATGTCGACATTCGTGGTTACCGCGCAGAAGCCATAGCGAGTCCGGATACCAGATCTTCAACGCCCAGAGATATAGAACGCACTGAGGTAGAATGTTAAGACCACACGCCCGTTCCTCGGCGACAAGTTATGGATGTACGCACCTCAATGCTAAAGTACCCACGATCAACGTAGTCCCCCAAGAACAAGTACCGTGTCACAGACGGATCGCCTCCAACCTCAAACAGCTTCATCAAGTCATAGAACTGGCCATGAACATCGCCACAGACCGTAATCGGGGCGTCTATCTCCAGAAGGTTCGGCTCGGACCTCAAAATCTTAGTGCCAGCATGGATGATCGATAACGCCTGGTCTTCTGTGAGTCGACCCTCGCGAAACAGGTGCTGCTGGAGGACCTGGAGGTCTGGCTTCGAGGGGTCTTCGGACGACCAGAATAACTCGTCTGATGGAGGTTTCATGGGCGGCGCTTGCACCTCTAGCATTGCACACCCTCCTTAGTTTTCCAGTGATTGGATAGTCAGAGCTTCCGAGTTTGTGGCGGTACCTTTCACGACCCGCTCACGGGTCGACACCTGTGTCCCATCGTCCATTGTGTGCAATGAGAAATCAATCTCCGGCACCGACATTGTACCTGTCAACAAGTCGGGATTCATCTTTTGAAACTGTTGAGTCTGGCTTGTGAGAAGTTCCGAGCCAGAGGATTGTGGAGGGAGAAGAAAGCACAACGCAGACAAGGCAAGACATCAGCGATTCTTGCCTGATCGACAGAGCTCCTCCTGTCAGAACGAACGTTGAGGGACATTTGACTCCACTCGCCATGACAAGGCAGACTGACACTCTGCCTCGTCCAAGGATGAACACGTCAGCCAACGCTTGTGATTGGGTGAAATGACGAGGCTCAAGGAGGTCGCGAAGTTGCAAACAAAAACAAACATACCAAGTGCTGCGAGTGGTGTTGTTCCTCGCGATTTTTGGAGGGCAGCTGAGGACAAATCGGTGACGTTCTTTCAAGGCCCGGCGGTTAACACGGAGCTATCAGTCGAGCAATTGATCAGACAGGTGTGACGGTTCAAAGGCCGTGAAGGCAACCGCGATTATGGCTTGAATTCTCGGCAATTTCTCGGCTCCGCGATTGAAAGGATGAATAGATCTTCCATTTTCCAGGAATATCTTTGTTGCTTCTTTGAATCTTGAATCTTTGTCTTTACTGATGATGATGCTCTTCAAAGTCCGCGACCGGCTCCGCAATACAATCCATCCCCCCACCACTCAGTGCGACCCAAAGGTGAACTTACACCTTCGCTGTAGTCTACAGCTGCTAAAGATCCGTCTTCTCACAGCCGCAACCCCGAACCACGCGCATCTACACTGGACCGCCTCGAACTGACGCGGAGTCTCCATCCCTCAATCCCGCCAAACAGCTCAATCTCCCCCTCAAACTATGAATCCTGGGGATCCTACCAGTCAACCCGACGATAATCAACCGTCTCCGCTCACTCATGATCCTTATGTTAACCTCCCGGTGATGGGCATTGGATTGACTGGGATTGTTTACAAGATAGGGGAAGGACGCGTTGTTAAGAAAGCCAAACAATCCCAACTCCGAAACGCTGGAGACGTAGAATACATGAACAAAATCAACAAGAAGACTCTTGAGAATGAAATCCAAGTCTTCAAATGCCTGGGAAACTGGGAAGGGATTATCCCTCACTTTAATATATCTCAGTATGGGATCGAACTAGCCCGTGCACAAGCAGTCTTGAAACCTATCTAGAAGATTATCCAGAACAAGAAGATACTCTAAAGGTGGGATGGATAATAAGTCTTATTAAGGCTTCCTCATATGTCCACTCTTGCAAGGTATTTGTGGATGATATTGCTCTTTGGATTGTTTTGATTATAGATGAACAGCTCGTGCTTGCAGACTTCGGCCAGTCTATCTTGTTACCACTTGACTCTGATATTGCTTCAGCAAACGCAAATGATCTGAATGTTCGGATTGAGATACTACACCTTGGTTGGATCCTCTACTCTATTGCTTCCTGGCGGGTCCATAAGTACTATTTTTTTAATGAGAACCCCGAGCTTTGTTGGCTTACATCATTGCCAAATGCTGATGATGTTCTCTTTGGCAAGATTATCAAAAAGTGTTGGCTTGGCGAATATACAAGCATAGATCCTGTAAAAGCTGAAGCACTCCAATTGCTTCATGATTCTAGGCAAGCGCTATGGATCTTGGTAGTTATAGGCTTATAACAGTGAATGATAACTACATGTTTTGCTGGGAATCTCCGAAACGAACTCTAGAAGTGTCTTAGATAGGAAAATACGTGGTAGATAGAAGATCATTACCCGACAGCAGGCAACAGTTTACAGTCCTATCTCAATATCAAGGCAATACAAAGCTGTTCGAAAAGGTACGCCTCCAGGACCAAAACCCAGTTTCCCGGTTCAATAAGCTCATGAATACTGCAAATTTTGTGCAATGTCTTCTGGATTTTCGTGAATTCGGCGACAGACCATTGATCATCCTATTTATGAAACTCAAATAAGCATCCCAAAACATCTACAGATGCATCTCCTCTTTGCGCCTACGTATCTCAATCCTCGCCAGTGGGTCTGCAGTCAATGAAGTTCCTTTTCTCCTAACTTGCGGGGTACAGCCTTGTGCAAGCCTAAAGTCATACTTCAGCAGAATATGGCAAAGAGCGACTTTCACCTCATTTGCAGCAAAGAATCGCCCAGGACACGCATGTGTTCCGAATCCAAACCCCATGTGTTCTGGAGACGGAGCAACAAACTGGGCACTTGTCTCGTGGCCGGGCATTCCGCGCAATTCTAGAAATCGCCGAGGGTCAAACTCTCCCGGATTGCGATACACCGCGGGATCCCACATCCGGTCGTTGGAGACGATGATCTGTGCTCCCTTGGGAATAACGATGCCGTCCGACAGAGTCACTTTATCTTCGACGTAGCGTCTCATTGTGGCTGAACTATCGTTAGAATATAAGGGACCGTGGGAAGAGATATGGTCTAGTGGGCGACACGTACCAATGCCAGTTGGTTTGAGTCGCTGGCTTTCTTTCAGCACGCTGTCCATAAGCTTCAGCTTATAGAGTGTCGATTTTTTCCATCCTTCTTCCTTGATAACTGTCAAGATTTCTTCGCGAAGAGCGTCCACGAGACTGTCACGACCGCAAAGATCACATAGCACTTGAGTGATAAGGTCCGAAGTCGTATGGATCGCTGCAATGGAGAAGAGCATTTGTGCCGTGACAGGATCATAAAGACGGCCCTTGGAACACTGTTCCATCCATTCCATAGCATCGTTATACTTTTCAGGTTCCTCACCTCGTTCAATAGCCGCCTTCTTAGCAACCTTCCGCCTCTCAAGGACGGGCGTGATTATGCCCCGAGCCTCTTGGAGTTCGGCCCTAATTTTCCGGCATGAGGGAAGAAACTTGGCTATTAAGGGCCGAAGAAACATCGGCCACAGCCGAAGGTCTTCTGCCGCTAAGAAGGAATCGGTTGTGTAGTCGACTGTTATTCGGAGCCAGTCTGGGTTCCTGCAGATTTGGTGCCCTAGGAAGACCAAGGACGAAAGTTGGGCAACAATCTTGAGTATACTGGGCCTCAGACGAATGGTGTGCCAATCTATATTAAATCCATCAATACACGATTATGTGGTCTTGTGGCCGACACTCACCGGTATTGTCTGTCCAGTTCTTCTCCAACGCAACGCTAGCCTCGTCAGACAATGGCTTTGTGATAGTTCCTTCCGGTAAGTCAGCTAGCCATTCCAGTAGCCGTGGAGGAATACTAACCAAGCCTCTGTGTCAACTTCATTCGAATCGCATCTTGGAAGATCTCGTCGGACGTTGTTGCCGATTGAAACGGTTCAAATCCCGCGATGTTTGCGTGAAATTCTCGTTGGATTGCTCCGCCAAAGCTCAGATGCTCGTGGCTGCGGAGCTCATTGGCGTACTTTGGAGATAGTACTGTCTTAACGCCACTCTCACTAACTATATTAAACACTGAACACTAATTACTAGCACACTTAGCAGGTCCCGGTAAATCTTTGGTTCGGGGCATGTTTCTTGCGTAGGGGAGGGGGTTGAAGTTCCGAGGTTACCTTGCTTAGACCAGATTTGATCAGGCTTTGAGCATGGTGCAGGTATCGCTGTTGTGCGTGTCCATACCCAAGCTCTAAAGGCTTCTTGCCGTTGACCAAGAGCAGAGATTGACGTTGATATAAAAGATAAAGGAAGAGTGTGCCTAAAACCAAGCCCCCTACAAGTGTAACTGGCTCCACACTCTGGATTGTAGCAGTAAACCCGGGGAGCATCTTGTAGATTTCCAGGGAAGTTGCGTGAAGTAATTCTTCTTATTGACTGGATAGTGAATCGTAGTGGATGGTGGCGGTTTCAAGGTGAAGAAGACCAAGGGTTATATACCTTGAAGTGGAGCGCCTGTGCCCAGGTCTCGTTTCATCTGCGACGGCACTCATGGAGTAAAAACAGGGTGCCCGGAGCTCAAATTGTCTTAAGCACAGGGATTGGAGCTATAACCAACTCGCTTCACCGATGAATCAGTACTTATGCACAACCTGAGGCATGAACCAATGGATAACTGAGGAATTCGAGGGGCTTTGCATCGGCTTCTCGCTGAATTAGGCACCTGGTGGGCCACTCCGCACTGATCATCGCTGATCGTCGGTTCGGTATGGCGCACGATATCCCATTTATGCAATTATGAAGCGGCGGTTTGAGTGCCGCCAGTGGCGTGTCCTGCGTTTGGATTTATGACAGTGCGGGGATACGTCGATCGCCACGGATAATAGGCGGGTCAATATGTCTGCCGTCAAATTGTGCATCATCATCATCATCATCATCATCATCATCATCATATTACCAACACGGACCGGGAATCAAGGATTCGCCCCATCGTCAGTATATTCACTCGATGACAATCCACCAAGACACAGCATTCGGATCCCCAGTTCCGCGAGATACTAATTGCAATGTAGAAGTCAATGTGGGGAGATGCTGCGTCGACCAAGGCGATCTTAAATATGTGAAGAAAGACACAGTATTGCAAATGAGTAATACAGGGGATCAAAGTAATGATACAACTCGGAGAATCAACAAATTGTTGTGCCAAGAGGGATGTCGATTCGAGGCCCCATTGACTGACAGTTGAAGGAGAGTCAACATCATGACCATAACCGCAAGGCGGCCACGGTACCAGCAGAGTACCTATCTATGGAACCACTTCCCAATACCATATGTGAAAGAAAAAAAGACGTACCTATTCACGGTGAAGGAGCCGACCCTCCATCGTCAGGGTCCGCTTGGAAGTCGCAGGAATCTGATGCCTCAGGCAGCGCACTCGCGCTGCCTGACTAAGCGGACGCACGTGATGCGCCAATGCCGCTGGCGTTTCTCCTGAGGGCCGGATGAGTTCTCTCGAGCCACAAGACTAAGATCGTGTTCCACGCAGATTCCGCCCCATATTACCTCTTCAGCGCATTTACCCATACTTGCATTACAAGACTGGCTGGGGAGCCGCTCGATGTGGCGGCGAAGATTTGGCTTGTGACTGCTTGGGCACTCAACCTGACAAGGAGAAAAGTGAAAGGAATGTCAAAAACATCGAACAGAAAAGTGGCCATGTTCACCAAGCCCTGCCAAGATTTTGATGCTGCTACTTCAGTCCGAAAGCGCGGGTTGGTTGGGCAGCCTGGGAAATAATCCACTCTCGCTTCGGATCTCCCAAAACGTCAACGCTCCGCCCTGTCCATGGGCTTCTCCAAGTCCGAGCAAAAGTGCCCGCCATGAGCCAGAGGAGAGACATTTCTCTTTCCTCCTGCTTCTCGAGTCGAGGACGCGATGATAAGCTCTCTTGTCCTGCTGGCTGTCGCAGCCAACGCGATCACGCCGCAAACTCCTCAAGCAACAGTCGCGCAAGCCACCAAAACAGCGACACGCATTGAACCGACTCCTGCGCCCTCGTCTGTCCGCGAACGACTCCATCTCTCCCGCCGCGACGACACAACAAGCCAAGCAGAAGCCTCAGTCTGTGGCTACTACGAACGCAGTAAAAGTGTGTCCACATCTGCCCAAACACCCCGGCTAAACTAACCAATACCTCTCTCCCCCCCAGACTCCCGCCTGGGCTGCCAATATGGAAACGCGTGCGCCTTTTACAGCGCGGATTCGCAGTTCCCTGGAATGGTCGGCTGCTGCGCGACGAGTTCCACCACAGCGCCATGCACCATCTACAGCACGTGTTACAATTCGGCCGAAGTATCCGCGACGCCGGCGCTGACGGAAGACGAAATGGCTCTGCGGTGCACATACGACAGTGAACAATGGTGCCACACGCGCACGTGGCCAGCGCTGAATGTTGCCGACTTTGGGTGCACGGATACAAGCTCGTCGTGGGTGGAGACTATGTACACGTACGGAACGCTATATGACGAGGAAGACGATGAGGAGGATCAAATTACTGAGACGCTCTCGCTCTCGTGGCTTTCACGCTCCGATCTTCCGACCGCAAGGGCTGTTTCGGCCACTACTACCAGCGAGACGGAGTCGACTACTACGCCGACCGTCTCCGGCCCCCCAGGGGATGCTGCCGGCGGGGACGCGGGAGATGGGTCGGATGATGATTCCGGATCCTCGACACCTGTTGGCGCGATTGTAGGCGGCGTGGTCGGAGGCGTTGGAGGGTTGGCTCTGATTGCCGGAGCATTTTTCTTGCTTCGGAGGCGTAAGAAGAAGAACGCCATCGCGGCTATCCCTCTGCAGGAGGGTAAGTGGCCTGACGTTGCGCCAAGTGAATTGTCGGCGCCCATTGGCCCTACGAGACATGAGATGATGGCAGACCCGCTCTATGCCGAGTTACCAACTCAAGCACCGCGGGTTGAACGCCATGAAATGGAATAGGTGGTATCCAGGACGCTTATCTGACGTTTCATAATAGCTCTTGTCCTCAAATGCTATCTCAGGCATTTTGTAAAAATATGACGGCCTGTTTGATATGGTGTATTTTTTTCATTAAGGTTTTCTTCCGTGTATATAAGACAAATTCTGGACCTGCGTCGATTACTGAAGGTTTAAGATTACATTAAGTCTATACGAGTAGTTCTCGACAGTTTGCTGCCCGGTCTTACGCACCCTCCACATTCTCCAGCCCAAAGATCCGCCCCGTGGGAATCCTCTTGACCGTCAATACATCGCCACCAGCAGCAGCAGCAGCAGCGCCGTCGACCACACATTGAACTGTGCTGTCATCACCAATGACGAAGCTGTTATCACAAATCACAGTTATAGATTATAATAAACAATGTCAAAGCCCTCCAGAAGATACGTCTTCGACTCGGAATTCTGCAAATACCGTGTTCCGTTGTCCGTGATGGTGTACCACGTTGGCTTGCGTTCAACAAAGATATGACCCTCGACCCACGCAACAGCCATAGTCGATTCCTCCTCATTGATTGTGAGAGCTGCGGACTCGGTACACTGGAGATGCTCGCTCTTTACAGCCGTAAACAGAGCAAAGGGGCCGCCGCGAACGAGCTGGCGCATGCGGCCGTAGCAGAAGGTCATATCGTATATAGGGCTGGCAGTAGCAGTCACCGACAACGGTTGGAGTGGAGGGCATGACGTTCAATTGTCTGGAGTTTGTGCTTTTATACGATTCAGTTTAACTTTTAAGCAGCACAGTGTCTGTCCGTTTATTATGCGACGGTTAAAATCCCCTTGGAACAATTTCCAACCCCCTTGCAGACTCGGTAGATGTCCATTCTCACAGCTCGGTATGGCCCGTCTTTTTGCAGCAATCACATCCATCATCCCAGTTGCAGTCATTGCTCACCTGCTTGATATCGCAGGGCACTTCGGTTATTTCAACTGGGAAGCATACCTGAGGGTCGTTCGGGAAGAAAGTAATGGCAGGATAATCCGTAGGACAAGCAGGCCCAAGCCCCCATTCGAATCCTCCTAAGCAATACTTCCCACAGGACCACTTGCCAATGCTGAACTTTCCTGCAAGGCTGACATCGGTGGTTCGACCGATATGGTTTCCGTTCTGCGCGTTGTTGAGCCACCCGCCCCCGAGCAACCCAGTCTTGGGATATCCGTAAGTATCCCATAGCAGGATCTTGTCCGAGGGCTCGATGATCTGCCCGGCGGCGCAGTTCTGGTCCTTGCAGAACTTGAACTTACTGTATCGCTGCTCAGCGTATTCTGGTCCAAACCAGTAGAGGTTGTCGGTTCGAAGTCCTAGCATCTGGCCATTGTCCCGGGCGATGACATAGCATTTACCTAGAATGAGAGCAGTGTTAGTGACGGTTTCTTTATTCCGAAAGCGCACTCGCTGCTTACCCGCCACCAAGCCAGAATCGCACTTAGGTGAAGGACGGCAGTCCCCATCGGGGCCTTCCACCTGACCTTCCGGGCACACGCATCGGCCAGTATTAGGATCGCGGACTTTGCCTCCGGAACATGGCATCACGCACTGGTGGCCATCCCAGGTGTACCCCGTCTCGCAGCAGTGATAGCCAACGCCTGGGGCGCCCACCAGGTCGTGACCATTCGCGCAGCAGTCAAAGGCGGTTTCTGGGCTCCCGAGCAGCCGCTGGCCTGGCAGACAGCAGGCACAGTACCTCAGATTGTCGCTGAGGGTGGGGAAGGTTCCCTCAGCGACGCATGTCTGAACCTTTTTGCACGTGAACACCGCGGGATCGCAGTCTGGGTCCTCGTACTCGATGGAGTTCCCGTGGATTGTGGCACCGGGCTTGATTTCGATGGTGGGGATATTCTTTGCAAACTGTCTGGCCGCAGCGAGGCCAGAGGTTTGAAGGGCTAGGACTGCCAGATGGATGGATTTCATATTGGCGAGAGTTTCTAATGGTTGTTAGAATGCAAATGTCAGTGGAGGAACGATTGAATTGAAGGAATCCTTCGCCATCCTCCGTGGACACCTTTATACCTCTTTCTGTTGTGGTCACCCATTGTCCTAGTTGGTGCATTCCAGTTGAGGGCTTTACGAACATCTGCAAGGGTAGTAGACCACTGAGACAAAAGCCATCTCGTGAACAACGCGATTCCGCTGGTCGTATGCAGAGGTTCCTCACTTGTGCTCCTTACGGGAACGGTGTCACTGGACGTAGTACTCAACAGTGGCCAAATTGAAGCATATCGTATGGGTGCTCAAGAGTGACCTTGTCTAGAATAGGTAAGAGACTTTGAACCATGTTTTACTCGCATTTCAAGGGTTAGAAATATCAAAAGGACCAATATGCGTTGCAGCTCCAGAGCTGCATTAGAACAGGGGCCGAGAACATGTACCACTTTGACACCTGGGGGCATAAAGGAATGCAAGGCGGTTTTCGCCGGTTTATCCCAACCGAGCAGTCCGGGACGGTCTTCCTGACTCTCCGCCGCCGCGGTATATGGGGCAGGCAAGGTTGGGAAAGGGTATACAAGGATAAACCTGCTGTGTAACGGTACCGCATGCAGGGCGAAAACAAGGACCTCGATGAGCGCGTTCTTCACGGACTTGGAGATGACACAGCTCAACGGTCGACAGGTCATATTGCAATGGTCATTTGGAAAGAATTCACCACATGGTCTCACTTTCTGCTTGCAGTATGGGCGTTGTGGACTTTGGTGGCTTCATTCCACAGGGCCTTGTAGCCCTAGAACGTCCCTCTACTCCACCTAATGTCGGTCAATGGAAACACATCCATTTCCTAGAATATTTGCACGACAAGCTATATTCAGTGATTATACTAAATGTTGTCATATATAATGTAAGACAGCATGGTCATGTCATCTATAGCCAGACCCAAATCACGACAGCGCTGGCGTATCGACCGTCTATGCTACCCGGTGCAGCCAGTTGAATCCTCGCGGCCAGCTTCCAAGGTTGATATACAACTAGGAATGCTGGAAGGTATACCTAGGTAAAGCAAGGGTGTGGTCTCTTCCACTGCACATGGCTGGACGACCTAGGAATGCTAGACTCGTAGGCAAGGACGTCGCACCTCCACTGGCTCAATCGCTATACGACTGCTGAGCATCATGCACAGAAACGTACCGCGTCGACGAGGTCCTGCTCGTGAAGAGGAGCAGTCGAGGTTATATTAAAGTCACTCTCGCACCACTTACGGTACATCCAGTCTCGCGAGCTTCCCTCAGTCGACATTCTCAGCTCAAATCCCCGAATACAAGGTCTTAAAATCCACTCTTCATTACCTAAGATCTCTAGATCTCTAGCTGACTCGCTTCGAGCGCCGATCATGATGCCTCGAACCCTAGCCACCCTCCTCATTATGCTGGTCACAATGGTTGCTGGCCAGTTCAAACCCGGTGAGCCTGCCGGTCAGGGAGATAAGCCGGCTGCGAATCCGGACGCAGGACAGGACGGACCACCCGGCGGAAACCAAGCCGCAGCAGAGGCAGAGAGACTGGGTCTTTTCCCAGACGGATATCCCACATCAGACAAGTGCCTAAACTGCCGGCCCGGTCCGACGAGTGTCTGCGACAATTGCGTCACAACCTACCAGCCCTACACGACTTATATACCGGTGCAGATAACATCCTGGACGGAGACCTACGTCATGTGCACTGCGGCGCCGGAGATTTCTTCCTGCACGCCATGATGGTACCGAGTCGGTGGAAGCGATATGGCCATATCCTCGCTCTTTTCAATTCGAACTATTCTGATGCGCTCAGTATCCACTTCTCTACCGACCAAACCTCGGCACAGGTTTTTTATCCAGCTTGGTTTTCCCTGTGTCTCGACTCAAATGAGGAGGCTATAACGATCTTTCATTGTTCTATGTTGCGATTTCACAACCCACCTTCGTTTTGAGAGCGCGAAAGGTCTCCCGGACAAGGGACTGCCATATATTAGGACGGATTCTATGATGAATGTCATGATGGTGTTATGATGGTGACATGATGGACAGTATGATGGACTTTGCGATGAATATTATGACAGATATGATCAGCTCTTCAGACTAGCAGAATAAATGGACATTGAAAGGACTCCTCTTTCTTTTGTAAATTTAGTTGATTCGAACAAACCTACTCATAGAGTGCCAGCCGGTTGTTCTAGCCGTGATGTCCATATAGTAATACCTTTGGATGCAGATCCATCCGTTCAGGGCTAATCCTCCTTCCCACCTACATGTCGCACCATTCCTCGCCCCCCCGGATGCGGAGAGTACCCTAACTGGGAGATCTACAGCTCATCAGTATTGCTGTGGATGAGCCCGAGGTTACCCGAGGACATCCACGAGTCGCTCCATACTAGAACAATTTTGGACAAAGTCACAGCCAAGCGTTGCTATGTACATGATGCACGGAATGTAGGTGACTACCACGTTACACTGCTCATTCTGCATGCAATAACTGAAGGAAGGGGCTCTAGCTCTGCTGAGAGAGACGGTACTTCCTGCTGCGTTTATGATCTCAGATGTGACTTGCTCTGACGCCTAACATTCTGCAGCATCAAACATCAGGAATGTGAGAGAAATGCGAGACCCCAGATCAGGCTATCCGGTGCACCAGAACCATGCTATAAAGGCTCAGTCCGGGTCCCCTCAGTTTCAGCCTGTGCCCATCACTACATCTGCCATCAGGAACTCGGTCGAAGTTTACTCTCTCAGAAACAACCCTACCCTGCATCACTCTCATCACCATGTCCGTCGACGGGGAGCAACACTTTCTCAATCTCGTTATCCACAACAAGTCTGACCTCAGTGATAAGCCTCAAACGCTCTTCATTCAAGAGGTCGCACCCATGTTCGGCGCCTTCATGCGCTCCATGTCCGATCATACGCAGTTGGACTATGGTGAGCTCCAAAAGATCAAAATCCCCCCCGGTGAGACCAAAACTATCTACGCCTCTGGTGTGAATGCGCTGCCTATCGGTCGACCTCCTTTCAAGGTACCTGGTGCGATGGGCACGGAGGGCTCGATTGTCCTTGGAGCTGAGGGTGAAGGTCCAGTGGTGAAGATATACTGGAGAGACCCTATTGACAATATCTTCGACAGCGAGTCGAGGTATTCGGGGCCCAGACCAAGCTTTTCTATCACCCATCTAACCACAAACTGGGTGTGTCTCGGCGGAAACATGCCTATGCCCGCACGGACCATCGGGATCCAAGATGTGGAAATCCACAGAGCTGGCCACTAGTTAACGGTTAGTCAAGCACTCTTTTATCTCGCTGATTGAGAGACTAAGCTGTGATCAGGGACATATCTGTACGTGGTATGGGAAATACGGACAAAAGCACCCGCAGCCATTGCACCGGTTCCAGCTTTGGTCACCAGAACCTGTTTCTGTCAAGTAATGTGTTAGAGTCATTTCCCTACAATGGTCCAAATTGCCGTGATTTGCGAGTTGCAATGCAATCTACTTGGGATACATGCTCTCCGATAACTAGATACGATATTAGCACCTACAAGGTGGTACTAGGAGAGGTACAAGTTGTGGACCATGGATACATAAACTGGTCATCTAGATTCTGTACTGTTTACTGAGATATTTTCAACTTCGCCACTTCCCCCAAGCCCTTTCGCTCCTCTAGCTTGATTTATTATTAACATATCCAGTCAACATGCAGAGGTATAAATGGCCAAAACCTGTCAGACGAGATGACGGCAGGGTATGCGAGACCGCAGAGAAGTACTAGTTCCCGTCGCAGGCCAGGCAGAGGGTGATCACCACGCAGAACCAGAAGATGATGAGGGTTGTCATGCATAGCTAGTGCCCACAGGTTGGGCGCCATAGAGCTCGATGATGAAGAGGATGGTGGCGAAGACAAGGGCTACTGTGGGAACCAGGTCGTCTCCTTGGAGCCTTATTCCGAGTAGGGCAGCGTCATTTCTTTAGTAGGCTTGGTGAACAAAATCATACTTCTACTATTTTATGTCTCGGACTCACCTGCTTCTCCACTTTTTGGTATTTAATTCTTGTTTCCTTACTTTTCTTATGACGCCTTGTGTGTAGGATGCCTAACTATAGACATACGGGGAGCTTCGGGGGTTGGTATGGGTTCTCTCAATTGCAGCGACAATGAAGGATGTTGATATATACATATCAAGCTATGCAAAGCTAGTTAAAGCTAGAGTTTAGTAGTTATAAATAGTTGAGACAAGACTTCGAGCTACAAGATTTCACCCTAGATAATTAATATTGCTTCTTTTCATACTCAGCACGTAGTACGTAGTCAACCCAATAAGAGCCGTGGTCTCATATGGCTGGAGGATATCTTGAACTACACAAGGCTATGAAGAGTATTGCTGCCTGATTATGCTGCCCAACATTGTTATCTCAAGCTGTTAAATTGCTGATAGTCATCTGCACCGCCCTAGTCATTTTCTTCATAATGAATGAACAGCCAATTTGGATCTTGAATGTGGAAAGAGCGCACCTCGAGTTGTCCATGACAGCATACAATTTCCTCGGCAAATCTCGGAAACGGTTGATGTTCAGCCCGCTTCAGATGATCACTTGATGTAAGACCATCATCGTTAATCTCATAGGGAAGAACCATGAATTAAGACTGCTAATACTCCCGCAGTGGAATGTTTCTAAACAAGCTTCTGAGTTGGAGATGGATGGGGACCAAGTCCCAAGGAATGCAAAGAAACCTCACGACGAAAATCAGTGTTAAATCCGTCCCGTTATCTACTCTACCAATTCCGGGAATAAAATTAAGGCGTGACGAATACACGATTGGTTGGATATGCGCACTACCCGTTGAATTGGCGGCCGCCCAGGCTCTCCTGGATGACACCCATGCCGATCTCCCAGTCCCAACAAGCGATCATAATACGTACACCCTGGGAAGGATTGGTTCTCACAACACTGTGATAGCCTGCCTGCCATCAGGGATTTACGGAACGACTTCCGCAACATCAGTGGTGAATCAGATGCTTAATAGCTTCCGGAACATACGCTATGGCCTGATTGTGGGTATCGGCGGCGGAGCCCCTAGTGAGACTTCTGATGTTCGACTTGGAGATATCGTCGTCAGCAGACCTACTGGGAGATTCCCTGGTGTGGTGCAGTATGATTATGGTAAAACAATCCGAGAGGGCTATCTTGAACCTACTGGCACATTGAACAAGCCTCCACAGATCCTCCTGACTGCGACAGCTAAGGTGGAAGCTAATCACAGGAAGGGAGAGAACAGGATCAGTACCCACCTCGCAGAGATTAGAACGAAGGTTCCAACCACGTTTCCAAATATACTATATCCGGACCAATTGTCAGATAACCTATTTCAGGCAGAGTACGATCACCCCGATCCAGGAACCTGCTGCGGAAATTGTGACAAATCAAAAATCGTATCTCGAAACCCCCGAACCACAGATGACCCGAAGGTGCATTATGGTCTAATCGCCTCGGGCAATCAAGTTATGAAGCATGGCAGGACGAGGGATCGGCTAGCGCGAGAACACGGGATCCTCTGCTTCGAGATGGAGGCTGCTGGGTTGATGGATAGTCTCCCTTGCCTGGTCATTCGAGGCATTAGTGACTATGCAGACTCACATAAAAATGACCAATGGCGGGAATATGCTGCGGCAACAAGCGCAGCGTATGCCAAGGAGCTTCTTTCTGTGATTCATGGGAATCGGGATTTGGAACGGGCACCTTCCTCGGATACTAATCGTAAGTTGTCCACAGCCTGGGATAGGGAGCTGTAGAAAGTAAGCCTTTGGAGTGCGATTCACTAAATACTTATTCAGGACTTGTTTCCCGGTGGCTAACCATGACGAACTTTTCTGCCCAGCAACTCAATATCCTCCGTGAGCGCGAGCAAGGCACCGGGCAGTGGCTGCTAGAAGCAGCAGAATATCAGAAGTGGGTCAGGAATGAGGGCCAAACGCTGTTTTGTCCTGGGATTCCGGGAGCAGGCAAAACAATGATGTCGTCTATTGTTGTTGACAGCCTCCGCAAGGAATTTCCTGATGAGAGTGAGACAGGGATAGCTTGTCTATTCTGCAGCTATAAGAAACAAAACGAACAAACCTCAGCGCACCTGGTGGCTAATATAATGAAGCAATTGATCCAAGATCGTTTCGAGTTGCCTTCCAAGGTCAAGTCGCTTTACAACATCCACACACGAAGGGATACTCGTCCATCCGTTCGTGACTTGGTAATGGCATTAGAGTCAGTGATCAAGAGCTACTCCCGAGTTTTCCTTGTGATCGATGCCCTGGATGAATGTGCGGGCCCTGTTCGCGCCGAGCTGCTGCAGGAGATATTTCATCTCCAGAAACAAACGCGGTTTAACCTTTTCGCAACTTCCCGACACAATCCTAATATCAAACACCTGTTCCAAGAAAGCGGATTGCTAGAGATACGAGCTAGCAGCAGAGACTTGGAAAGGTATCTTGATGGTCGTATGTCAAGACTCTCGGCCTGTGTCGTTCGAAACCCTGATTTGCGGCAGAGAGTCAGGACAGAAATTATCAATGCTGCTGGAGAAATGTACAGTCCTTTGAATATTTAGTTTGCAGTGTGTTCTGACGCAACGCAGGTTTCTCCTTGCGGAACTGCACCTTAAGTCGCTGGAGGGAATGACAAGGCCAAAGTTGATCATAAAAGCACTCGAAAAGCTGCCACAGGGGTCGGGAGCATATAATCAAGTATATGAGGAGACCATGTCAAGAATTGAAATGCAGAATCAAGGGCTGCAAGAGCTCGCAAGGCATGCTCTTGCGTGGATCACCTGCGCCAGAAGGCCCCTGAGAACTCTCGAGCTTCAACATGCCCTTGCCGTGGAGATTGGTGTGCCACACTTCGACTTGGATAATATCCCCGAGCTGGATGAAATTGTTTCTGTCTGCGAGGGGCTAGTGACGACTGATAAGGAGAATGATACGGTCAACTTAGTGCACTATACAGCACAGGAGTATCTCGAGACAACCCTATATCGCTGGTTCCCTAATGCACAGAATCACATTGCCAAAGCCTGTGTCACCTACCTGTCTCTGGATGCCTTCAACATGCCCCCGACGACAGATGCGGCTCTAAGATACCGCCTGCAGCGACATCCTCTTTATGACTATGCAGCTCGGAACTGGGGGCATCATGCTCGAGAGGGTTCTGCCGGTGGGGATCATTTAATCTTAGAGTTCCTTAGATCTGAATCCAAGGTACTCGCTACGGGCCGCGTTCTACTGGCAGAGCATGATAATGGCTATCTATCCTCGTGTGATACACCCAAGGGGACGACGGGAATGCATCTAGCAGCATACTTCGGTCTGAAAGAAGCAGTGTTGGCCCTAATTGCTAGCGGACATGACCATAACGTCCAGAACTCCTGGGGCCGGACTCCATTCTGGTGGGCAGCAGTCAACGGACACGATGCAGTAGTCAAGGTTTTGCTTACAAAAAATGACACCAATGTCAACGCAGTGGGTAGATACGATCTGCCCCATCCTCAACTATGGTGGGATGAAAACAACGAGGGTATTTCGGACTCATCTCTTGCGACAAAAAATGTCATTCGTGGAATTAAGTCCATTGATAAACAAACACCACTTTGGTGGGCAGCGGAACATGGACATCACAAAGTAGTCGCACTACTACTGTCGAATGATGCAGTTGACCCTACCTTCAAGAACAGGGATGGCCATACTCCCTTCTTTAGGGCCGCATCAAATGGTCACGAAGCAGTGGTACGGGAATTCCTCACAAGGGCTGATGCCGATATAAGCTCTGAATATATTCGTGGATTTACAGCGTTATCCTCGGCTGCAAAGCAAGGACACACAGCGATAGTAAAACAACTTCTGCAGGCCGGGGGGTTCGACGTCAATCATCGAGATTATGCCGGTCAAACACCCCTGTTTTTAGCCTCGGAGAATGGACATGAAGAGGTCGTCAGGTTGCTTCTGGCAGATAAAACTATCAACGTGAACGCTAGAGATCTCCATTTTGGCCAGACCCCCTTGTGCAAAGCCGCGGAAAATGGACACACTGCAGTAGCAGAATTGCTGCTCATGAACAAGGATGTGGACCCCAATTTACAGGATACTTTATTCGGCCAGACACCACTTTTGTGGGCTTGTTCTCATAACAAACCGTCAATAGTAAAGCTACTGAGGAACCATAGCGACACTAATATTAATGCCAGGTGCCCGTCAGGGCGAAGCGCATTGTGGTGGGCTGCTGCAAGTGGAAATGAACAGATTATAAGCCTTTTATTGGAGGACAAGAACATTGATTGCAATCACAAGGATTTTGTCCATCACCAAGCACCTTTATTCAAAGCAGCAGAAAATGGACACGAGAAAGCAGTGCGACTTTTGTTGGAAAAGGGTGACCTCGACCGGAACCCTAAGGACTCTCTTGGTCGGACACCATTGGCTCAGGCTGCCAGAAATGGTCATGCAAAAGTGGTACAGCAGCTTGTTCTGGCGGGCGCTGATGTGAACTCAAAAGACAGGGACAGTCTCACCCCCTTGTCCCTGGCAGCGGCACACGGCCACGAAGAAGTCACGAGGATATTGATTAAATCGGAAAAAATAGAATTACACCCCAGGGACCTATTTGGCCGTACACCCCTGTCATGGGCAGCAGAGAACGGATATGAAGGAGTGATCGAGATATTCTTTGAGGAAGGTGCTTGTCAGAACCCCAAAGCCCTCGGATGCAGCTACCGGCAATTGAATTGGCCTCTTGTGAATGGACAGCGGCTTGTGGTGAACTTGGCCGCCTGGTAATAGAGGAGCAAGTCTACCACGGACTCCCCCCATTCTATGTGGCTGTGTGGCTCCTTTCCAGCCAGTTCGGTGATCGGAATCCTCCAAGGGCTGAAGGTCGGCAGCATGGTTTCCCAGAGCAAAATAGTAACAATACCAAGGTTTTGGGAGACGGCGGACAGGATGTTATTTGCCTGGTTCGTCCACGCTTCAGACTGCCCGCTCGCTTCTACTTCGAGGGATAAAGATCAGAGTTGTGATTTTCCAGAACCATGCGGATACGTTCACATACACTTGTTACAGCCCCCCCAGACTTGCGCCCCTATTAAAGCGTCGCATGGTGCGCGCCAATACCTACAAGCATTAGCACTGTGCTAGTGAGGTGGTCGAGGAGCAATATTCACCTGGGCGCCATGTCCTTGTCGCTCCTCCTTGATCTCGTCCTGCAGCGAATCCACCAATAATAAGTGCTCGCTATTAAAAAAAATCCTCGTGGTCTTGAAACAGCCAACCTCGTTTGATCTTCTCCAGCTCATCTGGACTGCCGCCGTCTGAGAACTCGGCCTTCAAGGTCTCATACCTTATCACGGCAGCGTGATATTTCTCAGCGGATAGCCACCCTTCTTCCGAGAGCCCGCCAAGTTCACTGCGCCAGTGGCTGACAAGTGCATTCAACTTGTACCACATTGGCTCATTCTCAGCCTGGTAACGGGTTTCCTGTTCCGAAAATTGTATGGGGCATTCGACGCCAGCATCCTTGCCCGGAAGATGATGCCAAAGATCACGCATGCGCATGAGAGTCCCACGTAACGTCATGAGGTTGCCCGACCATTGGTGACCTGCGAAATCTACGAGATGCTGGCGCTGTAGAACCAGGGGATCTTGAAGGGCCTCAAGATGCAATTTGTTGCGGCCGCCATTGAAGACACGATAGAGGTAGAAGAGGCTTTGCCGTCTAATAGGTTTATCAACTTGGGCTTTTTCATCAGGACTCATCGTGTCGTAATCCGGCGGGTACTTTGGCGGTATCAAACCGGTGGGGGGCTCTGGCTCGGGATTTTCAAACAGCCTGAGATACCCGGCAGTAAGGAGCAATGGAGTGATGACAGTATGTTGCCAGTCGATGATGGACGTGATTTTACATGTGTTCGGGCAAATGAAGACATTACTAGGGGTGAGATCTTGTCGCGGATAGTCCAAGGCTTCATTATTCGGCGGGTAGCAGGGGATGTACCAGGATGGCGTAGAGTAAGTCGACGCAAACTACTCCCAGTATCACTCGGAAGAAGATATGGCGCGATTTTCAAGTACTTCTTGAGGAGCGCCAGGTAGTCTTCGGGGGGTTGGGACCAGGAAAGACAGGAAAGACAGTGTTGTGAGGAAAATCACTTTCAAGAGGCTTCCCAAATTTCTCGATCCACTTGACTTCCTTTTCGGCAGTTGCAAGAAGATAGTCGTTCGGGTCGGTCCCTGGAGAAGGTTTAGCTTGGTGATCGCATGTCCATAACTTCCTCAGAAAAGCATATATGGTCCTCTGTCTAGCTCCAGTTCGGCCCGTTGCCCATACCAAAACATATAATCTGCGATTGGTCCATGCAGGAGGTTTCCGAGTCTCCGGCTTCGTCTGGCGTGCCCGCCACGTATAGCGGGCCCTGCAAGTTGGATGAGAGATCACTCTTGAAGTCAAGGCTCCCAACTGCACCAAAGGGGATGTCGAAAATTTTTTTCTCGAGATCGACGATCCCTGTCACCAACGCATGTTTTTGGTGTTTCGTATTGTGAAACCAACGAGTATCAGCGCCGACCCCCGGAGCATGTTCCATGATAATGAACTCGACACCCACTGGATTGTCGTTCGTCGAAGACCACTCATACACTTCAGGAACCGGTATCCCCTTAGAACGAAGCAATATAAGGGTTGCGACTTCGCTGACAGTTGCATATGTCTTGGGCACTGATATCCAGTACGGGATCTTCACTATAGCTCGGAACCCGTCTTCCATGGTGGCTAATAGCACGCGATTAAACCCACCTTCGCTGATCTTGACAAGATTCTTAAACACTCCCATGACCGACATGCTTCGAAACAGCGTTCTTAAGTGCAGACACATTGAACCTCACATACCGTTCTCGAAGACGCGCTTTTTCGTTGAATAGGAACCGTCCGGAGGAACAGAAGAAAATCGTCTCTTCCGGCATCGATTCTTTGTAAAGGACAAGCTAAGTGGTGAAGGGACTGTCGTAGAGTGGTTTTGAAGCTTACTGCTGAACATTCTCAAATGACAAGTCATGAAATACCTTGGACTTGGTTTGATGCAAGGTCGATGAGACAAAAAATGCGGCCCGCGTGTAAAAGGCGCGGTTTGACATTGGTTGAAGATGAGACAAGAGGCGATCAACCATTAGTGTAGCACGAATGGACCGTACGGATGTCAAGGTCGAGCTACAAGAAGTACATCGGTTCGTCGTTCTCGGAAACTCCCGTTTCCTACGGAGCTTGATTTGAATCATGAGAGGGGAATCAAGTTCTGTTTCATCAGCAGCTTCGGGCTCAGGTTTTTCCTGCCTGTCGCTCGACTCGCCTTCGAAGCCAAACGTGATTGGCTATAGTACTATCTTTCAGCCGATAAAATTGACCTACATGAAGATTGGATATCAACCAACCTGCACTCTTGTATGGACTAAGGGACGGATATTCTCCTGCTGCATCTTTTTCGCTGTTTCACTGAATGACCTCTCTGTATTTTTTCTTGGTAGTCAGCCACCCTGTGGTCATAGATACTAAGTCCCTATGAAGAGAGGTTTATGAGGATCCCTTGCGCATTCATCAAGTTAATTCGGACACGGTGCATCCACTGTGCGCTCCAGCACTCGTCGGTAGACAGAGCATTGATGGCGGTACCTACAGAGCAAATCTCCACCAACCCTCCCCACCGGAGTTTGTATCTGCGCCGCTAAGAAAGCTGTCTACGATAATATATATTTGGGGCTCGGCAGGACTGAGTACGCGAAATCACCTGGTTCAGTCCCTGCAATTTGTGTTTCCATTAACATACTCGGGTATCACATCCACAGCTAATCTTCTCTCCGCTGAACAATGACTACAGGTCCTGTATACTCCGCCCTCCCCTTAACAACATACATCACCAAACTAATCACAAAAACCCCGCCAAAGATCACGACACTCCAGTTGAAATTCTCTGCAGTCACATGCCGACTCCCCGGCCACAACGACCAAAAGAGCGCAAAACAGCAGTATACCAAGCCCACGACGTTAACCGGTAACCCCCACCGTCCCATATCCCACCGACGCGGGGGGAGGGTATCCGGGTGCCAGATCTTGCGGTAGATGACGCAGCTTATCGAGATGATATACGTGTACATGAGTGCTGCGACATTGAGAGAGATGATTGCGTGGAAGGCCGTCGAGGAGCCGATGTTGATGAGCGAGAGGAGACAGCTGATGACGCAGGAGAGCGCGATCGCGTTAACTGGGATCTTGCGCAACGGATCGACGCGGGCGATCCAGCGCGCAAAGGGGAGGCCTCTGTCGCGCGCGAATGCGAATGTCTGGCGCGAGGTCGAGGCGTTGAAGAAGATGTTGCTGAATATCACGGGGATGAGGATTATCGCGGTTAGCCCGTTGACGCCAGCCGTTGAGACGGCATTTTTGAAAACGTAGAGGAATGGGAATCCTGTTTCGTCGTTCAGGGCGCCTTCGACGGATGGGATGGAGAAGAGGTAGGCGATTAGGAGGATGATGGCCATGATGCCGTTGCTGAAGTAGCCCCAGGCGATGGCGAGGGGGACGTTGCGGCCGGCGTTGCTGACCTCTTCAGACATGTGTGCCGTTGCGTCGGAGCCTGTCTTCGTTAGGATTCTAGAGATGACTGGCAAGCGAGGAACATACTGAGGGAGCCGTAGATGGCGGAGATCTGGCCGATCATGACGCTCAATCCCATGCTTGACCAGCCGCCCTGGTTCGACCATTCCGTGAAGACGGATTTCGCTGTTCGATGGGGCGCCATGGCCCAGAAGACGATCAGAATCACGGTCCAAGATAGGACGTGGAAGATCATGAGCAGGTTGTTGAGGACCGGCATCGCATCGGCAGCGTACACGTTGAAAATGTAGATGATGAGGATCATTGCAAAAACAAAAAGCGTTCCCTGCCAGTCCTCCGGAGTATAGTCCGGGTTTCGAATCGTGATCAGACCCTGGATGATGGTGCCTGTCAGGAACGATCCCGATGCCGACCCAGCCTGCCATGCGAGTACAGACATCCATCCTGTGTCGCAAATTAGTGGGCGAAGGATCAGCTATGACAGCTCTAACGTTCACAGAAGAGAAAGAAGGTCGGATCAACCTGTGATATAGCTCAGAAACTTCTGGTATCGAGGGGATGAAAACTCGGAGACCCAGTGGTACTGCCCGCCCGATGTTGGTGCCCTGTCGCGGTGAGTGTCAGAAAAGAATATCCAGTTATGGGTCGATTATCGTACATGGACGCCATTTCGGACAGCGAGGCGATGATGAAGCCGAACCCGATGAATGTCCAGATCATCGACCAGCACATCCCAGCCAGGCCGCCATTCTCGAGACCTTCGGTGTTTGATCTATACCCCAGACCTGCATTAGCTCTCGTCAAATCGAACGCGGGCAAAGGGGGGGGGGCGACACACATCAAAACAAACTCCCAGGTCGCCTGTAGGACCGAAGCGAAACTCAGTGCCGCCACTGGTCGAAGGTTTCTCTGTTGCAAACATGAGGATTGAGATAGCATGCACAGAACGTGAAGCCACACCTTCAGTTCCTGAACCTTTCCCATCCGGTGCATGTCGCTGTCGTCGAGCACCGTTCCTGTCTGCTGCGCAGCGCCGGGGGACAGGGTGCGGCACTCCACGTCCAGCGTCCCCAGCTGGGGTGCTTTGCCAGTGACCTGCATGCTAATTGGACGACTTATCACGCTGCGAATCTGCCTGCCAACAGAGCAGGAGAGGGAATAGAAATAATTGGAAGAAGGGGGGGGAAAGACTCAGCGAGAGAGAAGGGAAGCAAGGGGCACAGCGTCTGGATTATGAGGGCTAATCCTCCGGATACAACCCGAGTCTTTGTCCGTCGTCCCCTCCGATCTGCGCCAACGAGGAGCCTGACCGTTTTCTCTCCTCAGTCAGCCCGATTGGTCCAATGCATCGAGGATGGACTGCCCATCACTGGGGGATGGGCGACCTGATCACCGCCAAGGAGGTTTACGTCGTACAGAAAGTCTTAGCTGCATGAATGGTGGCGGCGATTAGGCAGGAAGAACAAAGCGAGGAATGCTGACAGCCAGCCCTTTGGGGTCTGGCGGCAAATCCATTCCTAGGGCTTCCTCTCCAGGATCCATCTGACTCGTGAGGCGGAGTCCTTCGTGAGAAATGTCCACCAGATCGAGCCATACTTCAAGGAATAAACGAGTCGCAGGGCACTGCACGCGGCACGGAGTATACCCTTGCCTCTGTACGAGCGTAAGCACGCCCTTGCCATGCCGCTGGCCCTTACGTGCGAGAATATTGCGAGAGACGCGTGCTGCGTGGCCGAGCTCGTGTAACCTTGGGACAGTGCCCTTCCGAACGTCAGCCCAGAGCCCACGTTGGACTTGTGATTCGGAAGCGCCGTCCAATGCTGTTGTAAATCGAGGGGTGTGATATGTGCGTTGCTCGCATAGCCTCTGTGTGGTATGGAACCTTCTGCAAAATAAGACAAAACCGAAAGGAGGGTGAGCCCTCGCCCATATTGCCTATCGCGTTTCATTTGCATTAAAGCTGCCGAGTCCCCGATGCGACGTATGCATCCGGCTCGTTAGCTTGTCATGTTGGCTTCCTGGACGATGCTTCCTTCGGGCATTAAGGCACCCCTCACCACTGACACCGACGAAGAGCACAGTGGGCTGGTTGTGGTGATCACTTCGTTTTACTTGGTCTTGACTCTAGCCTCCCTTATTGCACGTCTTTTTTCTTCATTTCGAAAGCAGATCGTGCAGGCGGACGACTATTTCTTTGCTGTCCTTGTGGTAGGCATCATCGAATTCCTCGCTGCTGCTAAGTTAACCATTAACATCGATTTCTCAGATTTTAGCATTTGGGCAAGCATCGCTGGTGTTGGCACAGGTTCATTATGGCTGGGGAAAGCGAATTGAATTTATTGCAGCGAGCCACCGAGATCGAATGCTCAAGGTAGTGCTTTGAGGCACGAATTATGCAATGGCACTGATACCTGTGAAGATAGGATACGCCGCCGACATTCAATCAATCGTCACTCTCGGCCTCTCGAAGATCGTTACATGCGTCTTCTACGAAGGCCTCTTCTACCAAATGCAGCGTCGCTTCATCCGCGCCATCCTTGCAATAACGGTGATCTGGACGATACTCTCGGTACTATTATTAGCGATCAGGTGTGACCGGCATCCGTGGACGGATATCAGCGCCCAATGCGGTGGTCTAGTATGGAGGCATCCATAGTTCGGTTGAGTCACAACGGATAGAAACTGACCATAGAACTGCATTATAGTTCCCCCGTTGGCGGGCGATTACAGCCCTCGACATTGTAACTGAGGTCTCGCTCCTCGTGTACTCTGCGCTGGCGATGTCGCACGTGAAGGTCTCGTTGAGGAAGAAGCTGCTCGTTATTCTGGCCTTGGGTTGCCGAATTGTGTATGTTCGTCCGGACCTTTTCTCCCCTCTATGATTCCTAATCTGACGTTGCTCGTGATATAATTCAGCCTGGTCCCCCTCGCAGCCCTGCGCCTGCACTATACAAAGATCCAGCTCGACTCGAACGAACCCACCCTCCTCGGTGCCTATGCAACCACAGCGACGGAAATCTACCTCTCGCTCAGCGTCGTCTGCCAAATAACCTCGTCACTGAAATTCATAATCGCGGTCTACGAGGATAAGGATGGCGTTTCATATACCGACGGTTCCTCTCGGTCAACGCGCAAGTCAAAGACACCCACCTCAACGGATGGATCGTTTCCCCGGACTCGAGTCTACAGTACCGGGGGCATCGATGGAGATAGAATGAGGCTTGTGGACTCGCGGCGAGTAGATGATCCGGAGACCGATGGTGGGGGTGCTAGGACAGGGTTGCAGATTTTCAGGTCTGTGCAGTTTCGAGTGCAGGATGAGGCGATAGAGCTCGCTGATCGGGAGAGGAATGAGGGCTCGGGGATATTAAAGTAGGTTTAACGCTGGTTTTCTTACATGCTTTAGCGGGTCTATATTAATGATGAGACATACTTAATACCCTAATGCACAAACACACTCTTGCTACACTATCTATCAGGATGAGTCAAACCAAAAACAGCGGGAAAAGAGATGTGGAGAGAAGGAACATGGGGACTGGTGCTATTCACACCAGAGCCATTGCGTCCATCTCCTCGTAGGCAAGCAGTGCTCAACCGCTATATCATCCAAGCCACTGCGTCCCAGCGGGCATGTACGTCCCGGCCTGATCATAAACACACCCATAATAAAATAGCGGCTGAACAACCAAACACAGCACCTGCAAAGAAACCACACTAACCGACTTCCCCCCTTCCACCTCAACGCCCTCAAAACCAAGCAGCCCCCAACCACACACCCGACAGCAAGCGACCACCCAACAACCCTACTCGTCCCGGGGACATCCATCATCCCGGGAAACACAAAAGCAGGCTCCCCAATCCCCACTGCGGCAAGGGGGACTCCAAAGTGCACGAGGACCCCGATCATGGTGAGATATTCGTACGCGGTTCCTGAATCGGCCCAGTTTCCAGCCCTGTCGCAGAGGAGATCTCCCCAGGCAGGCACGTGGTGACCCAGGAGCCCGGTTGGGAAGATGATGTAGCTCAGGATGAAGGTGAGAACTGGAGCTTCGTTTCGCGCTGCGAGCATCTCGCGGAAATTAAGCCGTATCGATCACGCGGGGAGAGAGTAGATGATACTGCTGACGAGGATGGCAACTGTTGCCCAGATGCTTCTTAACCGCTCGTGGTGGGGCCGTTCAGCTATTGTTCTACGGGACAGGGTTGAGAGATCCTCTGGTGCTGCCGCTAGGGCCAGGAGCTCGAAAACAACCCAGGACATGAGATACATCGCGCCGAAGACCTGCGACACGGTTACGCCGGTGCTGGCGAAGAGTTTGATGAACTGCGGTAGTGCGCCGAGACCGAATGAGACCCATCGGGCTCGGGTTCGGTTCTTTAGGCTCTTTATATGTCCGGGTGCCCCTTGTCGTCGACCAGACGGTGGAGGAGGATGCGTGTTGCTTCGCGGCGAATACCTAAGCCTGAGGAGCGAACGGCGGTCATCCAGGACACGACCAGGCTTATGGAGTCGAAGAGTGAGATGATCGGGGAGCTGCGGAGAACTGACGGGTGTCCGGATGACAGAGCTAATACCCTGCCTGTTGGCTGCGAGATCGAATTGAGGGAGACGCAGACCATCCAGAAGAACATTGTTGGCCAGGGGATTTTGCGGGGGCATTCTGATTCTGCCATTCTGCACGAAAAGAGCCAGTACGTGAATAGCGGACGAGCTTCGTGGAGTGTTGTCGTGGGAATGAGAGAAATTTGGGACCGAATCGTCGGCAGCTACGATCTCAGGAGGACTCAGCCTCGTCGGGCCGTGCGATGCAGGCGGCGCTAAGACTGCAATACCGGAGACGAATGCTTAATTCAAAAGACAAAGTGCTGTCTTTCGCATTAATCAATAAATGCAACAAAGTGCTCAAGCTAAAAGACCGCCCAGCTAATGCTTAGACTTCAACCTCGCCACAGCCTTCTCCCCAGCAAGCTTCTCATTCCAGAGATGGTTCACGCTCTTGTGTTGGATGACAGCCTGCGCCCACTTCAGGAACTTCGGTACGCGCTGCTCCAACAGACTCGGCAACTCTGGCGCAAGCAATCCATACTCAGGCTTGTGCAACGACAGCAGACGCAGGAGGAAGGAGCCAGTCAACACCTCAGCTAGAGTAAGCTTCTCGCTGCCGTGGAAGAAGGGTCCGGATCCAGAACCTTCCGGGTATAGCTGGGCCTCAAGCTTGTTCTTTTCGATCGCCTGGACGAGGTCCTCGGCGAGGGCGCTCTTTTCTTCGGGGGTTCCGGCGCGGTGGGATGCCCAGACGACCGGGAGGACCTTGCTGGTGTAGGAATCAACAAAGAAAGAGATCTGGGCGCGTTTGATGGCGCCTTCCGGAGTGTTCGAAGGGGGAAGGAGGTGCGAGGGGTGGGCGTCTGCGAGGAGTTGGGCGACGATGGCGGACTCGGGGATGATGGTACCGTTGTAGGAGATCGTGGGCACGAGGCCGCGCTAGAGGAGTCAGCATGGCAATGAGACTGAGGGGTTGAAGAGGAGGGTACCGGGTTGATCTCGAGATACCACGGCTCCCTTGGCTTCTCCAGGTCGATGATGACCTCCTCGTACTGGAGGCCCAGCTCCTTGAGTGCGATGTGGGCGCGCTGCGCGAAGGGGCACAGGTGGTTGGTGTAGAGGATGATCCTGGGGGCGGCCATTTTGCTTCCAAGGTTGCCTGCTTTGTGGTTCAAGAAGAGATGCCTGTGGGGATTATATGCCCGAAGGCAGAAGAATGGATTTCTAAGCAGCGTCGTGTCAGCAGTGAAAGAAATGGTGACATCTCGGGCGATTATTGCTTTCCCTTCAATGACCAAAGAACCTCCCCGCGTTGCGCCTTTTCCCTCTGCGGGGAACGTGGCCGCCTCAGGTGTCGTTGCTGACTCATGGTCTTGGCATCGCCGCAGCTTCCGAGCTTATCTAATCAGCTCTGGCGACGCTCCTCCTGAAAGATGAAACTTTTCGCTCCAAGGCTCAATGTCGACGCGCAATCAACAAGCGCAATGCAACCACGTCGCTCCGACAGAACGAAGATCGCAGATGATCTTATACCGATTCTTCCATCTCCCGAGTGACCTCCCGTGGAGCAGTTTCATCAAAATTGGGGAATACTTGTAAGCGATGCGGAGAAGACATGGGGAAAGACACCGCCGTTGACGATCACTGGGAGCGACGTTCTGGTGCAGAGAATGGTGGAGCTTATCGACGCCAGGGATAGATCTGTTTGGATGCATTTCTCCGGTTCCGCTGATCGCCGGCAAAGAAGCTCCGTCCGACGGGAGATCCAAATTTCAAGGCCCCCCGGAGACGTAATCTGTGAAGCTGAGCTTGTTGCGATGGGAGACTATAAGAACCGCCGTGATGGACTGACTGCAACTGCTCCTCATCATCACCTCGCCCACAGAGCAAGACAAGAACAAAAACTCATTCCCTTCACCTTCGAATCCAACCAAAATGAAGTTCTCCGCCATCTTCGCAATCGCCCTTGCGACCCTCGCAGCATCCCAGACAGTCAACGACATCCCCAAGTGCGCGATCCCCTGTCTCGACGACGCCATCAAGAGCAAGACCAACTGCAAGACCACGGACTACAAGTGCGTCTGCAAGAAGGAGAACTTCGATAAGGTGCAGGGCGCTGCTACTGGATGTGTTATCCAGAAGTGCGGCTCCGACGTGGCCATCAGTGAGTATTCGGCCATTGCCGATTCTGGTCCACAGCTAACGCTCTATAGACCAAGTCCTTCCCGCTACGAAGAAGCTATGTGCTGCTCAGTAAAGCGAAGGTTTTTATGCTGGATCACCTGTCAACTTTGTTGTACGTCGAGAATGCATTAAATGTATCATCGACTTCGGAGTAAACCTTTTTCTTCTCCATCCGTGGTTAAGTCGTGGGGTGATCACTCCCAATGGCTCGGATACAACACACCTGTAGACCTCCCTACAGCTTCCCACCCCCTCTTCCAGGCAACAACTCCAAATCCCTATGCGGCAGCCCCAGGTAATCCCACATATAATGAAACCGGTCACTCCCGAAGAACGGCTCCGCATTGCCCTTCCCATCATGCACCCAGAACCACGGACATCCGAATGCCCCGAGCTCGTTCACAGCCCTTCCCGTAACACCCGTCAACTCCTGTTTGATCTCGGGGGAATTCGCCCCAGCGAGAATGTGCTGAACTTCCTCTTTACTGAAAACCTTGCCAAGCGTGCTGGCAAGATTCTCAGCAACGGAGACATCGACGTGTCCCTTCCACATCGCCTCGAAAAGGGCGAGGAAGGCGACCTCGTATTTTTCCCGCGGGTGCGTTTTCTTGATGAACGTTAAGGCGCGTTGGGGCTACACAACTCATTAGCCTTCATTCATCCTTCAGTATTCAGAGGCGTGGTGCGTAGTGGTGGGAACGACCAGAAGCGACAAGATCGGGAAGAACGAGGGAACCTCGAAGTCATAGCCGAAGTAGCGCTCGGCGCGCTTCCTGTCGTATTTGCCGTACGCAGCTTTCGCGGGGAGCGTGAAGGGTGGTTTGTTTCCTGAATATATTAACAGTTCTGGGTCTGTATAGTTAAGTAATTTCTGGGAAGGTGCTGACGAACCACTCCCGACGTTGATGCCGCCGAGGAAGACGGGGATGAATCTGAACAATTAGTTGACAGACAAACTCTCAGAGGCTGGTACGTACTCGAATTCTACGCCGAGGGCTTCGAGAGCCGCTTTATTTGCCTGGAGATAGGAGAACGCAAAGAAGCTATATGGCGATACTGTCGGAGTCAATTGCATGTGACTGTAAAGGGGAGATGGATTCACGCACCAATATCGATGTAACACTCGATTTTTTTGCCCATATTGATTGATCATAAACTTCTCGATGAAAGTTAAAAAATGACTTGAATCGAGGAGCTCATCATGCCCGGTTGTCCAGGCCATGAAGTATTTCCGTTCGGCACTCGGGAATGCGGGGATGCGCCAACCTCGGCGGTTCCGATTTATTGATTTGTCGCCCGGCTTGAGGCTCGTAAATCAACAAGGATTCAAGTCCCTCTGATATTTTTAGGGCGACATGCCATCCAATATCGTCGTCTCGCAGGGGGTGGTCATCCAACTATTCGGCCGCGCAGCTAGGGGTTAGGTCGACCACGCGAGAAACTTAACATCAAGATAGTTCATTGCAAAAAAAAAGGAAGGACAGGAAATATCAAAATCGTCACTTTCAAAGCTCACTCCCCTCTACCTCCGCCATACCACGTGCGCTTGTAGTGCTACAACCGCCACCAACCCACCAATCCCTCTCCGCAAAGAACCCACATTCACTACTCGCACATGCAGGGGGGTAAGCACGCCCCTTATCTGCCTCACCTGCTTCAACCGACTAAACCGGCTGCATTTATAAAGTGGGTCCGGCCGATACACCCCGTCTTCATCGGTGGGTTGTGGAGGGCCGGCCTTGAGCGGTTGTCGAGAGTGTCGTACCAGAATTGATATGGGGAGTGGCAGCTGGGTTCGCTCGGGAAGAATAGACGGTAGATGTTGGATGTGCTAGTCGTTCTGATATGCGAGATATCCCGGGTGATATAAGGGTTCACTAACCGAATAAGATTTGGACTGGGGAATTCGGAGGCCACGAGAGACCTACCGTGTGGAACCTGCGAGTGGGCTGTGAGATCGGAGCCCTGGAGGCTGATGGCTGGTGCTTTGCCTGTCTCAGTGCGCGCTGCAGTCCCATGCTTGAGCTGTTGACATGTGCAATACGAGTACAAGAAAACGGAAAGACCTGTCTTTTAGGGGTATACGGCCGCCGAAATGGTGGCGAGGTCGAGGATATTTCTATCTATCCAGATGGAGTCAGCTTTGCAACGGAGATATGCCATTTGATCGAGGAAGACAGCCTTCTGCGTGCGCTAACTCTCGGCTGCACCATGGCCTGGGCCTGACCACCCTCCAAGAGACATGGAGGATTGTCTTTCTCCACCATTTAAAAAACTATAGCAAGCGTTTTCACTTAACAGTTCCTCCTCCTAGGACACTAGGTAGCAGCAATCGTGCAGAAAGGGTGGCTTACATCTGTGAAGAGACTCGTGACAGACTTCCGTGGCTGATTGTATCTGGGGAGACGAAATGGTCTCAAGCGCTAGAGGGTGTCGGGGTATGACAGATTGCGCCCGAGACTCAGCACTTTCCATGCTATAGTTGGGGAGTTATACATGCTCGACGTCACCGGCGGTAAGGGAGTGGACGCTAACGTGCGGGGGAACCCGTCTCTGCACAGTTGGCTATCGGTGTGACCGGTCATGCGGGGTTCTATGCAAGCTATAATAAGAATTAGATCTCTGAACCGCCGGGCGAGGAATCGTCGCGCGGTGAATACATGCGAACTGAGAGCGGCAGGTCTATAAATATAAGGAACCCGAACAACAAACAGGAACAAGAGCATATTGGCATCAGTGAACAGGTCTCTATCTCTATGAATATCGTGGGTATCGTGGAATCCGTCTTCTCCAGCTTGATAGTCCGCCGGTTCGACGTGAGCTCCAGGCACAATAGGTTCCCTGCATCAAAGGGAGCAGGACAGCCAGTCCCTTTTGCATCGTAGGTCGTGAGGTCCCATGTAAACTAAATGGTTTGGGTGTGCGCCCAACAAATCATGTGACTCAGCCAATGCGCTGCTTTCGCCGTACCCAGATCTCCCTGTCGGCGTTGGAAGTAGTCGAGTCACGTAGTTGCACTTCCCAGACCTTCAGCCTGTAGTTGCCGCGGTCCGCCTTTCCTGAAATGATGTCGAAGGACCACCCATGCTTCGGACAGGTGATTCCCGTGCTGAGAGTGATGCCGAAGTCCTCAATGTCGAATAGGGTCCCTTGGGAAAGAGGGAATGAAGAATGGGGACATTGCTGAATGGTCAATAAACTGGTTGGAACAGGGTCTTTTCGAGACTTACATGGTCTATGGCATGAAAATTGCCTTTATATCGGAAGACGAGAACCTGATCTTTCAGGTCTCCTGGGAGTTCGATATCTGCTTCGACGGGATCTTCGCCTTTTGCGTTGGGGATTTTAAAGGCTTTGCAACTTGGTGTTATTTGACATCCGTGAGCACGTTCGGATATATCAGGGAAATCAGAAGCATGGCCGACACGATACCAGGCGGCCCCTGATTGGAATGCCCGGATGAAGGGGTTCATCCCGATGATTTGGCTGAAGATTCATTATTGATCCATCATGCCAGATTCGACTAAATTGGTCAAACTCTTCCGAAAACCGCCGACAACCGGGTCCCCACACCGCCTCAACTCTGATTCCCCCAACTGCCAGCCCTAGCCCGACACTTGGAACATACTCAACGGTTGCACGACGTGCAATGTCTCCATGCTATATGCAGAGGTTTCGAAATCCGTCACTTCTGTCGCATAGTGCTCGGTTTGCTTTCTTTGGGCGTCACCTTTGGGGCAACCCATCGGCATGTTGACGCTCGCACCTCAAACCGTCCACGTATGAGATGGAGTTTGGGAATATATATTTCCAAATTGACAGTGAACAAGGCGTTAGAGTCGACCTTCTCCCGAAGCGCTGATTAAGGTTGTTTGAACCCTCAACACCACGTCTGGGAGTGTCGAGGTCGTCAACCCCAAGCTTCAGGCAGGGTCTTCCTCTTTGCTCCACCAGCAAGCATGACGATGACGATGAGCATCGACAGAGGAGAGATTGCCCCCTGCTCTAGGTTTGAGGACGAAGCTTTTCTGGGGCGAATCGTATTTACTCTTCCTCATTTTAGACGGCCAAGTCCATCTTCAACTTGTGTGCTCAAATTCATTGGTTTGGGCTCATTTCACTTCTTCTGGAGCATTTACCTCAGCTTTCATGACGGAGATGCTCGCTACACGATACAGGTTCTTCTCCACTCGTGAAAATCCCAGTCCTTAGAGTTCGGATCACTCTTGCAGTAATTGCACTTGCAGCCCATGCAGTCCCAGTTCCGACAGTGTGGGTCCTTCTTGGATATCCTGTCATTGCAGTAGGTCTCATATGAATATACGGCTCAAGTCTTCTTAGATCAAGATCAGCATCTTCGAAGTCTTCCCTAAAGATAATGTGCTGTATGCCATGAATACATTACTTGCCGGTCACGCATTGCTGAGAAACGCCTCATATGCTGAGGACCGATGGACAGACAATGCAGGTCATTATGTACATAATATCCAATCCATCCAATCCCATCTAAGTATAAATAGGGTAACGTAAAAAAAAAGTTTATCCATAGTAAAAGAAACTCAATAATTCTCCATGTTGTTCCAGTAAAGCGTGCCGTGCTGCATTTCGCCTCGTGGCTTCAGCTCCCATCCAAGCATAAGATTCGTCCATTGTAGCATGTGGCTAGCGATTTTGATGTGCCCAACATCTGTAGGGTGGTTTTTCGGGTTGATATCGTTGTGGCTGAGGATGCCGTCAGTATGGAAGAGGTAGACGAATCGCCATTTTCGGTCCTTGAAGTGTTCGTAGACGCGTTGAATTTCTTCTTCGTAAATCACGGATTGTACGTATTCATCGCCTTTCAGGTTCCAGAAGCCCCATTGAGTCTGGCACCGTTAGCAAGTAGCGACAGCCCAGGGAGGGGGGAGAGGTAGTACCATAATGACAATGGAGGCGTCGGGCCAGTGGTGATGGATGTTTTCGATAAGTTCAATGTATCCTTGATAGAAGTTCTCCCCGGGGATTTCATTCGGCGAACGGTGGTCGTTTCCGCCCATTTGGATAATCACCAAGTCGGCGGGTTGTTCAGCGGTGACGTCCCATTCCTCTGGGTCATGGTCGTACATTTCGCGCGCGCGTGAGCCGGGATCGGAGGCATGGTGCCAGTACCAGATCATTCCATGGACACCGCCGCCATAGCATTGCATATCGGAAAGACAGGCTCCGGGGTAGGCCTGCCAGCATATCAGCATGCCAATACCAAGTACCAGGAATACGAAGGTGGCTTACCGTGATCCCGAATTCAACGTTCCCTAGCCCCTGTGCATAGACGAAGGCCCAGGATGAAAGCGTTTCATAAGTCGCATATTGGCCACCCGTGAGGCTACTTCTGTTAGCGAAGCTCTACTCCCACTTGAGCAGCACGGACGTACGATCCTCCGATGATTTCCACTTTCTTCTTGTAGGTCGGCGGTTGCGTGAGGTGGTCGTCGACGTCAACGGATACGCCGGCGATCTGCACTGTGCAAGGAATGAGCGCGGAACGTGCGACCGAAACGATGTACTTATCCTCTGCCCCAATTTGTGACTAAAGATGTCAGTATCCGCTTCGCTTTCAGAAGTCCGGTCCCACATACCTCTCAACTCAAAAACGTGGTCTCCATCCGTAGGTAGTTCCTCGTACTCTGTGCCGGGCCCGATGAATTGGTATGTTGCGTCGGCGGTAACGTTCGAGAATAGCCAGTCGAGAGCCCCGATCCTACCAAGTTATAACCGTGCCCTTCAAGTTGAGCGAGGGGAGGTACCGGTATGCGACGAGCGTGCCCTCCGACGTGTGTTCGCCGAAACTTATCGCAAGCTAGACTCGATATCATTATTAACCATCCCATCGTGGGGGAAAAAAACGTTCGATCGCACCTTGCTTCCCGAAAACTTTACTTTGAACCCCGGTGCACTGGTCGAGTTAGTGATGGTTCATGCGGCGCCGACAGAGAAAAGGAGTCAAGTGGGGAGAAAAACATACGACCACCCTACAAAACAGTTAGCAGTCGACAGCAAGTCGAACAAGAGCAGGAGAAGACTCACAAGAAATGTGTTTACTATCCCAGCGACCCTTGTAGGCGATCTCAGGCGCATCGGCATCGTAGCTTCTCCAGGAGTTATCGAGCTTGATGGTGGACACCTGGCCTGGGTAAGGATCGTCTCGCGGCTGCCCATTCTGCAGAATCGTGGCCGAGACGCTCAGAGACCATGACAGCAAGGTCGTGAGCACGAGGGGCGCAAACCACATTCTGTTCAGCACCTAAACGCTGACGCAAACGAACGACATGAAGGTGTGGATGTCAGGTGTTGGATGGCAGCTGGGGAACAATTTTCAGATGCGGTCTGAAAGGCCAATGTGACACTGCCCAGCGCTCAGGATCCTCCACGACTCCATCTTCGGGACAAGCCCAGTTGGTTGGAGACGAAAACGTACTAGTGATGACGCGACCCATGGCCAAGGCCGGCTCTGGCACTGATAAGCCAGTCACAGCGCTGCAGAGAAGTCTTGAAAAGGGGCTGCCAGCCTTACACAGCATCGTTCATCTCCCCCCGCCGGTCTGGCTGATTTTCGCGGCCTGCTGGTTGGCGGAGTTGGGGTCGCATTCAACCGAATCCGCCCCGTCTTGTTCCAGAATCCGACCTAGCACCCTTTTTTTAGCGTACTCCGTGTCGAAGTGGTGGCGCCCAGAATTCAAGAGCTGCAGGGACCGCTGAATTTCGCTCCAGCGGCCTAGCCCTGGCCATTATTGGTCCGAAGTGCGAGAAGAGAACAAGCGGGCCTTTCGGTGGATTCATTGATCTCGCCCCTGGCCTGCCGCAAGGCAACAAAGTCATGTGACCGGAATAAAGTAAACCCACTCCATTTCTGCCTCAGGCTGTATCTACATCTTGGAAAACATCTGCTCCCTCTGCGCCCGCACATCAAGCTCCTGCGTCCACGTACTCCGCGGCTGTGTGTACAGATACCAATATATCTCCGCCAGGTCACTCGGTTGCATCAGATACAAATCCTTCTCCTTCAGCTTCTCGCTGCCCGCCTCCCCCTCCCTCTCCCACCGCCGTCTCACTACCCCACCGACAAGATCGCTCTCAACCGGCCCATCGACAATGAGATGCGCCGCATGGATACCGCGACTCTGGAACTCCCTCGTGATAATCTGACTCAACGATCTTAGCCCAAACTTCCCCGGCGAAAAGCTACTCAGCCCCGCGCTCCCACGGATCGACCCCGTTGCACCCGTGAAGATTATCGTCCCAGCACCCTTGGCCAACATGTCCGGAAGCACACACTTGGCCGCATAGAAAGCCCCGAAGAGATTGATCTTCGTGAAACTCTCAAACTCTTCGGCGCTCGTCTCGAGAATCGTCCGCGGCGTGAACCGTCTCGAGCCCGCGTTATAGATCAACACGTTCACGGGTCCCAGGTCGTCCTTGATAGCCGCAAAGGTAGACTGTAGACTAGTCTCGCTGCGTGCGTCGGCGACATAGTACTTGGATGCATCAGGGCGACCGACGGCGGTGTTGATAGTGTTTTGGATCTTGGCGAGTTTCTCCTCCGTTCGCGCGATGAGGGCGACGGTAAAGTTCTTTGTCGCGAAGTAGTGCGAGACGGCTTCGCCAATTCCGGGGCCGACACCAATTACAGCGAGGACGGGCTTTTGTTGAGGGTTAAGGGACATCGTAGCTGTTTGACTTGTAGTGGTTCGGTCGTGGTGTGGATGGTCCGCTCTCTATCTCGGACGTTCGTAGACGGTATTCCAAGGCAAAGGCGGAGCTTCATATAAAAAAGGTAATGCGAAGACCGAGGTAGGATAGAGATATTGATTTGTGGATTGATCAAGGCATCTTGGAGATAATCCGGCATGAGGTCAAGAATCATCGAAAGGTTGAATCTTCCGAGCCGATTAGTGATCCGCAGCCGAGGTCATGAAAAGAGAGGGTGCCCTGTGGTTGACCCCATTTATTTGGTTACTAGTCCGCTTGGCATGGTGGTGAAAGGTGGAATAAGTCAGTGACTATCATTGGATGCAGCCAGAGGTGCTATTCTCTTCTAATCTTTCGACCCAAGTAAACAGCCGAGACAACGCCCGCCACCACACAAACGGTCGCTGAGGCGCACTGGAACTCGAGATATCCGAACCACTCGACGACGGAGCCCGCCGCGACCGGTGTAACGAGCGAGCCGGCCATCCAGCCGATTGTCGTCACGGAAACCGCTCGGGAGTATTCTCCTTGCGT
The DNA here is from genome assembly GCF_044049455.1 of Aspergillus lucknowensis. Taxonomy (NCBI): domain Eukaryota; kingdom Fungi; phylum Ascomycota; class Eurotiomycetes; order Eurotiales; family Aspergillaceae; genus Aspergillus; species Aspergillus lucknowensis. The sequence continues at coordinate 69,687 of NW_027263577.1, read as the reverse complement.
GCCGAAGATGCCTGGGTTGCGAGACTCGATTTTATCCACGGTTTCTGTAATGAAGTTTGATTGGCGTTAGGCTGATGCAGGACGACACAAACAGAGGAAGGACACTCACCGGTGGCTTCCATAGTCCCCACCCTGTATAGAAGACACATCAAGCAGCCCATCAAAGCCATAGAAGCTGCGTAGAGGATCTTCCCCGCAAGACCCAGGGGCGCCCAACCTAGGCGCTGCTCACCAGCAAGCCCTGACGATTGTATTCGAAAACGCGCCATACTGGAGGGCTGGTGGCAAGAATCGTTCCGATCCCGTTATACAGTGTGGCCTGGGGACTTGTCACAGAAAGCATTTGGGCTGACCACTGCCCATCTCGAGCTTCTGCATGGACATGGGCCTACGAGCAAGGTGGTGGATGGGGTCATCCACTGTGGCGCAATGGTTCACTACACTCTCGACTACGAGAGCCTGCTGCAAGCCAATGTGGATTCGACGTCGAAGCCGCCGCCAAGTCCACATCCCTCACAAGTTTCGTTTTCATATCTGGAGGCAGAACCCCATCCAGCGGACTTTCGCAAGACATTGGCAATCGACTTTGGAACGGCTATAGTCGGTCCAAGTATGTTTCAGAACAGATCATCCGCGCGTGCAGCCAGCACCCGGCGTTCGAGGAGACACATCTCTCCATCATCAACCCTGGATATATCATCGGGTCGGCAGGCGGGCAAGCGAACCCGCGCGACTTTATCTGGAAGCTGATTGCGGTGTATCGAAATCGGGGCGTACCGATGGTTGTATGTCTACGACGTTGATGCCGTTGCCTCCGTGTCCGTCTCTGCACTACTCCAGAAAATGGGCGGGTCTCCGTTTCCAAGCTATCTGGGATATTCTCCAAGAATATGGATACTGTCTTCAAAGGCTACCGGGGGCAGAGTGGCTTGCCAGGCTTAGGGCCGCTATCCTCCAGACTGGCGAGTCACATTTGCTTTTCCCTCTTCTACCGACACTGGAGGCGAACGGTCTCAATCTGGGAGATGTAAATGTCCCGCCTGACTCAAACCATGGGGCGGTGGCGCAGTCCATTCGTGAGAATGTCCAGTATCTGATCAATACGGGGTTCTTGCCCAAATCAGCAGACCGACGAGTCTAGCCCTTTAGCTTTCCTTTTCCCTACCTTGTTTTCTTGTTGTGATTGCTGTTTCTGTCATTGCCGTTGGCGGGAGAGTCTCCCTCGTCACCACGACCTTTGTACGCCACGTCGAGATTCTTCCTTAGGTCCACATGAACTGGGGTTGCTCCCCCTCGATTCTCTCCTTTATCCGCCCCCACCGTGGTCATCACCCGCGCACCCAACCAATCCTGGATTTCGTTGCGGGTTAAACTCTAAACCGTAGGATCACTCTCTAAACCTATAAGTTTGCTCTCTAAAGTAGAGACTAATTGCATATGTACTTGATTTTCTACAACCTTAACGGTAGCCTTTCCTTTATGTTTTAGTGCAACATTCACCCGTTGAGCGTAATCATATCAATCAAGTTGTTCGTGGGTAAATATCGGATTTGGATGTCTCGAGGTAGTCTTCACCGCGGAAAAAAAAAAAAGCCACTAGATTATTCCTGAAGTCATACCATGTTGACCATAAAGCCAATTGAGCTATTCACATACAATTGAACCCCTTCCTATGATTCGTTCCTTAAAGACATCAAGCACATACGACCATAGGGTGTGGAGAACAGGGCTTCCCGTCCGCTCAGCCGTACTTAAACCACACGCCGGTAGGTTAGTAGTATGGTGGGTGACCACATGCGAATCCCTACAGTTGTATGTTTTTGACAATCCTTTCTTTTTTTTACTTGTCAGTTAGTGACCGTACCGCCCTACCTTCAGTCCCTTCAAGGCGATCAGCCTGAACGCCCTCTATTCTTCACCTGAACGCCCTGCACGTCCCTGAACCGCTGACGTGTCCCCTCGCCTACCTTCCCTCGTCTCTCACTTTTCCATTCTCCTGGTGATTCAGCCCACCTTTGCTTTTTTGGGGGCCCAAATGCAAGATCTTGGCTTGAGCTAACCTCAGCAGGTGCCCTTGATTCGTCGAAGCAACCCACTAATCCCTGAGGTTTCGGTCTGACAGTTTGTCCGTCCCCGAGTCGGTCGGAACCCCTCTCAACATCAACGGTGATATAAGGAGCCGAGAACAACACCACCCATTATAGGCCGTTGGACATGGACTAGCTCGATCGAGGATCTGTCTTCTACACAATTCGCAGGGTCTTGCGGATGTCTTATCAACCCATGACTGATGTAGTGGATGTGGTGGACCTTGCATTCCCGCCACCTCGGAACAGTGGTCGCGATTAGTTGGGCAGAAAAACAAGAGCGCACTCGAGTTTAGCCTCCACTATGGACAATCTTCCCCGTGAACGTTCGCTCATGACGGCAGGACATGATTGCCTTGTTTCGTTTTGTTTTTGTGTCTATTTGGCTCGTCTGTGGCGATGGACTTTGGTATTATTTAAAAGCCCGACAGTCCTCTAAACCGGTTTTCCCAGTCAGTTTTCTATTTACGCATTCCGAAATATGCCATGTAAACGAAATAACGCGTCCCTGGCTTGAATAAGGGAGGCGCTTTTTTCTTCTCTTGGTCCCTAGTCCCAAACTTACTCGGTTTTTTGGAATATGGCCAATTATCTCACCAATATGGTCCCAAGCGTCGGAAAGGGGCTCGGGAGGACCCGAGGGTGGGTCCGCCAACGGTGCAAAGGATGGCTCCCGCTCGATACACAACAAAGGTTCATATCGCGATAAAATCGATCACAACGTCGTCCTGTGTTTTCAATGGTCTGTCTACAGGCAGGTACCGGCTCCTATCCCATGCTAAGGTACGTCCCGAGACTGGCACGATCACCTGCACGCTTCTATTGGTTCCCAATCCCTAATGCCAAGTCACACTAGTCAAAATTCGGGGGAATTACGAGGGGTGGGCGAGAGCATTGAGCTGTGGCATGCCGCATTTCTATGGGACGACAATGAAATGGCTATTATAACTGAATGGCAGCAACTTAACCAACTGGATACTTTTGTCTTGTTTGCGCTTTTTCTGCCTAATAATGCTTTCAACCTAGGCGTTCTCTGCATTACTGGGACATCGGGGATCACAGACGTGGTTTTCTCTTGAAAATCAATTATGATGGTTTGTTGGTATCTTTTCTTTCTGTTTCCTTTAGGATCATGGTGCGCCAATCCTCGACCACTGGATACCACGTATTGCGTCGACCTGCCTGCTTTGTCAGACTGCCAGCAAGCCGCGCTCGATAGTCATTTGTGTAGCATGTCCTCGTACTGTGTTGGGCCGTGAAATAATCGTAACACTTTTCTCGCCACAATTTTAGGGAAAGATCTTGGACCAGAAAAGCCACAGAAGGGCTGTCGCGATCGTGGTAGGTATAGCGAAAATCCAATAAATCCAAATCTTCCCAGAGACTTGCCAGTCAGAATCAGCGCTGTAATTGAAGAAAGACATGCTGAATACTGCGCAGAGGAATGTAGGCGGCAGGAATGTGAGAGCGACGAAAGCAAGAGTTTTCATAGCGGCGCTATCCGACCTTGCGGCGCGGCTTATCTCTACAGTAACGGCTGCATCATGCTGGGAAACCGTGTTAAACGCCAGCTGTATCTCGTTCTGCAACCTCTTCTCGTTTGATATTGATCGGTAGTGTAAGCTCCCGATATACGTCTGGAAAAATTCCAACCGAGTGTGGACGTCTTGCCAAACCTCCTGGGTGACTTTCTTGTCACATATATTTGTGTGACTCGGACAAACATAGCATTCGTGCTGTTTCAGTATATGTCCCAGAGTCTGAAGACAAACGTCAACAGCCTCTGTGACATGGACCGCATGTCGAGCGATATCATGTAAACGTCGATAATCTGGTTGCGGCTTCCCGAGCGGCCTTTGCTGTGTCTCGATTGATCTGACATTGTTGCGAATGGCCCAAACAGCAAGGTCATTGAGACGAGCGATATCTTCCATTATATGGATATATATCCAGAAAGGATCATTCCACTGCGCAGTCCCTAAATCTTTCGCAGATATTAAGGGAGGACTAAAATCATCCGAGTCAAACACCAGGACACCTGTCTGGCCTGTCGCACATAGCCATCGGGTGAAGATATTGATTTTTGACCAACGATAATGCGCATCGTTATCAACAATCTTGGTTTCGAAGAAGGCCCATGTATCTTTTTTAGTCAGTTTCTTTGGGCACAATTCATTTGAAGGGGATATCCCTACTAAATCCTGTATAAGAACCGGATTCCCGAGTCGCCTCACACCCGAAATAGCCGTTTGAGTTTTTGAGGTACTCCGACCACCAGGAAGTAGGCATACAGAAAGCGTCGGTCAGACTGTGTTGGCATCGGTGGCAGGCACGTATCTTTTTTGCACTTGCCAGTCTTGCCAAGTTAGCTGTTATGTTGCAATAATGGCAAAGGGAATTCACAAACATTATATAGACCTGAATATCTTCGGGTATTATATCAGGTGATCTACCCTGAGATTTGACAAGTAGTTGTTCTGGTTTTGCTCGGCATCCTCGCCAGTTGTTGCCTATGAAGTCAGAACCGGGGTGATTTCGAATGATGAGATACTCACCTGGTTTCCACAGTAGGATAGACAGCGTCGGACATGATTTGCAGCTGATTCCGTCGGTGACCATACCTAAGTCTATGAGAAATGTAGATGGTAAGGAATGTGAAGGGAGTCTGGAGTTGGGATATTGATATTGCTGGCGAGAGCGAGAGCAGGGGTCAGGTGGGCATTGGCATGGCTGTGCAAATGGCACTCGAGGAAGTTGGTTGGTTGATGCAGAGGTCAGAAAGGCCAAGCAGACAACAGGAGACATGACCGGCTGGGCGAAGATCGCTGCGGTTTCGCGCGGCCCGAAAGTGATCAATCGTCGATCTTCGGTCACTCAGCCACCAGCCTCTGCCATAGCCACGGGGCGATGTGATTGCGCTGGCTCCAAGAGAATTGGAGACACCGCATTTCCTGCGGTTCCTGGATGCTACCGAGCAGGTTTGACCATGAAACGCCAACTGATTATAAGAGCGTTGAAACGTGGGGCATTTCGCTGGCATTTCTTTGACTGGCACCTGATGAAGTAAGTGACTGACTATCGGTCCAGATGGCCCACCAGTCACTCAGCGCTCAGCAATCAGACGATTGGTTATTTTCGAACAGACTAAACCTGAAGCTTGGCCCTTATTTGAGGTAATCTCCCATGGGCTGCCAAAAGCTCCTAAAATGCGGGTTCAGTTCTCTCCTGTGGCACTATTAATTACCAATAGAGCGTTATCACAGTTGTTCAGTGACCCTCATAGAGCAGTGGTTCGCAGAAGTTTACAGGTCTTACTACCCAAGGCTCTTGCTTCTTCGTAGTCCTTAAATCATCATTTGTTCACTATGTTTATTAATATTGAGTCTTGTCTATATAATTTTGGTGATAACGTGGTCACCTCTAATCCTAGTCGCTAGTAGAGGCTTGATACATATAATACTGTGACACTGTCACTAGCAACTTTACAGGAGTGGCTATACCAGAATTTATTCCGTCCACTTTTCAACTCACTTTGTCAAAACAGCCCCATTGGATATATTGTCTGCGTTAGGTACGTCATCCTATTCCGGCTTTTATATACCTGTGGGAATGTCGTCATAAGCGAGTCTAACATCTATTTCTCAGTCCACCTCGAGGCTATCTGAGCGCCACGACAAGGGCGACAGCCGACTTGTTGAGCACCTACCTTAACTTGCAAGCGTCTCCATTTACCTACAAAACAGGTGGTGAATCATACTTAAACTAATTTCAGAGCGGCCTTCAGCGAGAATTTGAGTGCGTGAGGCCCCTTGAGCAATTGGACTTTTTATTACCATTAATGGCTAATGGCTGCTTTGCGGAGGAGTTTTAATGAACAATACCTTTAATGTTGTCTACAGATACTCGATAGCGGCTTGGCTAATGAAAAGTATGATCTCGTAATCTGTGACTATCGGATCGCTTGATTGGAAAAAGCCGATGGGGACTTAGGGATGATAAACGTTGTCAAGCAAAGCAGATACCGTTTCGGAGAAAGCCGATGCGATATACACCTTCATGCGGGTGATGTACTGTAGTCAGGTCACTTTTTACTCTCCATAAAGCAAAACCTTGAGCAAGTTCTGGACTTCTCTTCCTCAAACCCGCTCTCGCTTGGGCTCTTACTCTCCCCTCCATCTCTGTTATAACGATATAGAAGTATCAGCCACCTTGAGCTCACCATTGCCCCGGCCCAGCGCAATAAGCCATGGCTCCCCTTGCACCAATCACGCTATATACCAATCGAAACTGCCCATGTATGATTTCCATCTCCAATCCAGATGCAGTATCTACACACCTATTGCAGATTATGAATTAACAAAGAATGCAGGGGCACACCGCGTGCACATCGCCCTGGCCGAGCTAAATCTCCCATTCAAAGAGGAGAGAATTGACTACACGAAGCCACGGACACCGGAATATCTGCGGATCAATCCATCGGGAAAGGTTCCCGCACTAACATACGGCGACGCCGTCATCTTAGAATCGGCACTCATCGCGCAGTTCCTTGCCGACTCGGCCGCGTCGACGAATCTGACGCCGCACACAGGCGATCCCCAGCGCGCCCTTGCTCGTCAGCGGATCGCGTTCTTCGTTGAGACTTACTTCGCCAAGGCGAACGTGCACTACTACCCAGCAATTGAGGCGAGGACTGATGGAGAGGCCGAGGAGCTCGGTAGGCGCTATGCGGAAGCGGTTGTTAAAGAGATCGAGCCGCTTTTGCAAGATGCCGGGCCGTTCTTTGGTGGTGCTGGGAAACTCACGATGGCCGAGGTGAGTACTGAAAGCCGTTTTGAAGCTCGAAATCTTTCTTTTGCTATCTAAGGTATGGGTTTAGTCTTAACAGGTCTAGGTCCTAACGGGTTCCTTCATCATGCGGATCTTCACCCTGCCCTATACTGACAACGCACCGCTGCCAAGAACAATGGTTGCGGGCTTGGAGGAAATGGCGCCGAAATTCTACGCGTGGGCGCAGGCTGTTATGCAGCATCCGTCTGTATATAGTATCTATAATAGAGACGGGTGTGCGGCTGAGATGCGGGATCGGCGGGCTAGGGCGCGTGGTTTGGTATGATGCAGTGGTTGACGGACTGACTTCAGATATTAAGAATCTGAGGGTACAAGGCAGTGGCTCTGTAGCGTACATATGGGGGTTACAGCTTTACCTAGAACGTGACATTCATAGAGGATATGTCCTCCGGTACTGCTTGGAGTGTCTATTAGTACCTGACCTGGCCCGACGTCAACAAGGGCCTTAGGGAGTGAGAAACAGACGTATTTCCAAGGTGCTTCAATGGTGCCTATGAACGAAGCATTGTCCAGTTGTAAATTCGACCCTCGACTAATCCCGATAGACTTGTCCTTAGGGTTTACCCCCCACCCTGGCGGCCGGTGACCTGGGACGCAGCCAAAGATAGCCTTGTGTAAAGACCCCTCAATGCATCCCGATCACTGCATATTACATGCCCTATCCTAGGTAGATGGTGATGGCTAATCTTACTGACAATCCAAAATTCGTAATCCCTACTCTTCCCAAAAACAGCCTTCGGGTTTCTCCGAAAATTGATAAATCTCAGCTTGAGGCTTCTGATAAAATCTTCATTCCAATTTGGATTGAACATACTTAAGCGAGACGTGTATTTGAGTAGACTTTCCAGATATTATCTCTTTCCAACCTTTCTAGCAAGGATTCCAAGATCTCATCTGCATACCTTACCTTTCAGCAGCTATCACAGTGCCAACCATATACCTTATATTAGTCTCAACGTCAACATACATCCAATTCCCCATTTAACGCAGAAAAAAAAAAGACCAGCCATGGCTCTACAACCTTTCCCTCTCACCGCCACAGGATATAACCTTAACTACCTCCCCGAGTACATCGCCCTCCGCCACGGCTTCTTCCGCGAACTGGGTCTAGGCGTCACCGTCACAATCCCAACCCCCTGGGACGGGGTCCTCGACGCCCTCGCCAACGGCAGCGCAACCATGTGCCTCGGCGGAATCTGGGTGCCCTCGATGTACCGCAACCGCGTCCAGAACTACACGGTGTTCGCGCAGATCGCGAACCGGTCGCCGCTCGCATTGCTGAGACGAACCAGCGACAAGACCGATTTCTCATTATCCGCCGTCGCCGGCCGCACTGTGCTCATGAAGTCCGGCGGCGGCGCCAGCGTTGGCCTCTTCTTCAAGATGCTCCTCCGCGAACACGGGGTCGACCCCCGGGGCGTCGACTACATCCAGGATCTCGACGGCGTCATGCTCGGCGATTTGTTCCAGGGCGGGATGGGCGATTACTTTGTCACGGATAATCTCTCTGCGCAGGCGATGGTGGCGCGGAATACAGAGGTTGCGATTGCGATGCAGATGGTGACGCAGGGCGATGTTCCTTGGAGCGTGTACTACCGGGAGACGGAGACCATTACGCCGGAGGTTCTGGACGCGCAGAGGCGGTTTTGTATCGGGTTGCAGAGGGGGATCGAGTGGGTTTTGGAGCATGATGCGGGTGAGGACGCGTTCCGTGCCGAGCTTGCGGAGCTGTTTCCTAATGTTCCGATTGATGTTGTGGTGGCTGTTACCAATGACTTCCGGAGGAATGGGATGTGGACGACGACTTCGATCCCTCGTGGGGGGTATGAGCGCTGGCAGCTAGGGTTGCGGGATGCGCGGCTGATCGAGGAGCCCATTGCGTACGAGGGGCTTGTTGATGATGCGCCTTCGGCTGCTGCTCAGGGTTGCAAATGTCGAGGTTGAGGTGGCAGTCGAGAAACAGGCTTCTTTGTGATGCGAGGCAGACTGATTGACATTGCTGGCAGCTGGTAAATAGCTATTTGAAGTTGATAGTCAGTAATAAAACTGAGAGACTTGCAGCATCTCTTGTATCCTACCTTTCTACTCCTCAAACCAAGGGACAACCAACCTAGCAAGTAAACAGACTCCTTACAATCTAAAGACAAGTGGAGAATCAATTCACTACAGAAAATCCTCCCCCAAGCGTGTCAAAGCCCATATCTCCTAACGCACTATCCTGAGAATCCGGCCACTGTGCGGCACTACTTAGCATCTCACTAAACAAAAACCCATCAGCCACCATCATGTCGGACATCTTCATTCCACCCTCCTCCCTCACCCCTCGCACCGGCCGCAGCTGCTGCAGGAGATCCTCGGCCTGCTTCCGAAACTCCCGGTGATGGCCATCATGCTGCGGCTCGCCCGCGTTGTCGTTAACAAGCCAGTTCACTGTCGCCGATGAAAGCGTATCAAATGCGTCCCGGCAGCCTGCAACTCCCGGGAAACTCTCGGCAAGCGCGGACAGCGTCGAGGCGCACGACTGGAGCGTCGACACGCTACTCCCCCGCGGATTCTGGTCGCGGACCTCCTTGGACTGCCACAGGCTGTAAATCACCCCGAGCCCGGCCATGAAGAGGTGGTGGGCTGTTTGCCAGAGGATATCGACGCCGCCTTCGCGCTGGAGGGTCTTGATGCTTGCGATTAGCTGGCAGGAAGCGGCAAAGGCGAGGACGGTGGCGTCCGGGGATGTCATGTGTGACCCCGTCGTGGAGATGTTGGGTCGGTACAGCAGGAGGAGCGTGTTGTTGTAGACGTAATCCCAGTACGCCTGGCTTGCAAAGATTGACGCTTGGTGCGCTTTGTTCATTGGGGGGATGGTCGCGTACCATTCTTCGAGCCGGGGCTGGATGTCCTGCACCCAGAGGTTGTAGTCCGCCCGCGGATAGGCGATCTTCAGCGCCCAGACTTGGCTGTGCTGTACATGCTTGATTTCGGATGCGAGTTTTGAGAGGAGAAATAGGTGGTTGTGGGCTCGTTGGCTGTGAATGTCGAATTCGCTGCTGGGGGTCCCGCGATGGATGGCCCAGGGGTTTGGGAGTGGAACGCGGATGCTTTCGTCGATAATGCCAAAAGGGCGACCGAGGGTGATGCACAGCATGCGATCGAATTGATACGTTGAGTACCAGAGGCGCCGGCGGTCGTATAACGTGGCTGAGCTCATGTTGACGGCCCGGTCGTCTGTCTCCCAATGCAGTCCCATATCGATGCACAAGCGCAACGCGATCCCCGTTAAATGCCACAGACTCCCGCGAGATGGGCACAATGCAATAAACTGGGCCAGTAAGAGGATAGTACGGAGAGTCTCGATGTCGCTCTTTGAGCTCGTGATGGCCTTTTCGTACCATCCAATGGCCGATCTAAAACATCCCTCGCTCTGACTCGGTCGGCCGCCGGACGGGTTCGACACGTCGCAGAGCGCAATGGCTAGGATCATGAACGATACTAAAATATCCCTTTCCACCGCTCTGCCTGGTACTTCTCGGCCATCCATCGCCTCGTATGCGCTCTCTATCGCCTCCTCAGCGTCCGAACGGCCCACGATGGGTAGGTGCGGCGTCTGGTACTGGAAGTAGACATCAACCAGGTAGTCTGCGGCATGCCGCGGCGGGAGCGAAGCTTCGACGGCCATAGGTGATGGTAAAGGGATATGTGGACGTGACTCATTCAGTAGAGGCGAGGGCAGGGCGTCGGCGCGAATTGCTGAGATGACCAGTCTGGCCAGCGTGATGCCGCCACTCTGGCCGAGGAATGGTGTCTGCCGCGACGGCTCCACGACAACATCCCTGACGCTCTGTACCAGGTCTTGCACGTGGTTTGAACTCGTGTCGGACGTGATGGGGCTCGCTGCTAAGTAGGGGGCGGGACCGACGTTCGCCGGGGAACATGGAGTGGTGATGTCGCCGTTGACGGAGGAAGAGGCTGCGCGTGCTCTCAGTTGGCGGTTCTCCTGCGTCAACTTCCTGACCTCTGCTTCTAGTTCGGAGACATAGTTGCGAGGGACCTAACATGCCCATGAGCTGGCGCAAGAAATACCGCAGCTCGAATTCGGTGCCTACCTCGGTGTTGTTCCTCGAGTGATATACTAGACAGGGTGTGCCTGCGTCTTGGCAATTGGAGCAACTTGGTGTCTTCGTATCACACTGCACGCAGGATTGTCAACAAGATTGTTGGTTTATTCGAGGGCAGCTACGGCTTGTGACCTTTTGTTTTCTCCGACGACATCTAGGGCCAGTTAGCCTCGTACCGTGTGAGCACCCGCGACATTGACACCAACCTCAAACATGCGGTCGCTCCTTTGGCCAGTCTTTGGCCCTGGCGCAATGGGGAATTCGTTTGTGGCATTGAGTGTTTGGAAAACGACCGAGGAGAAGGCTTCCGTGGGGGGGGGGAAAGAGGGGATGCAGCGGAATCCATGGATGGATGCTCGGGCTTCTTCGGAGGAAGCCACTCGAGAAGGGATTAGCGTATAGCTTATCTGTCATGAACAGCTGCTATCATATCTCGGTTCTTCGGCTTTTTCCGACGAGATTGTTATCAACAGATGAGGTATTGCTCGCACTTGAGGGTAAGCAGTGGCTTAAACCTTACCAGGCTCTCCATCGATATCGGCCCATACGCGTAGAATTCCAGTATGAGTATCCGGCCAAGTATAAGGTTGATGCTCATGTCCTCCAGACGGAGAACGAGCTTCCTCACTTGAAAGTTCTCTCGTTATTCCAGCACCAACCGTCTCCATGGAGCTTGACACAAAAGAAGCCAAAAACGTGGCAGTCGTCGACACCGAGGTTGGAGTCGACGGTCAGTCCATCTATATTGACCCCGCGAAAGAGGCCGCCGCTCGAAGAAAATTCGACACATTCCTTGTACCGGTCTCCCTCATCTTCATCGTCCTCTCTGCCTTGGACCGAAACAATGTAAGCGGAATCTCGCATCCAGGAAACTTCCAACTCTAACCGTGCCCTAGATCGGACACGCTGTAGTCTTCGGCTTCGACAAAGACCTCGGCCTCGTGGGCAACCAGTTCAACAACATCCAAACCTTGTCCAGCTTCTGCTCGTTCGCGGGCGAGATCCCCTGGACACTTGCAGTCCGCCGCTTCGGCGCAAAAAGGGCCCTCGGCACCGCATTCCTCACCTGGAGCATCGCCACCCTGGGAACCGCCTTTATCCACAACTACGGCCAGGCCATCGCCGTGCGGATGATCCTGTGCGCCGCCGAAAGTGGCCTGTCCCCCGGCTTCGCGTTCGTCTACTCGACCATCTACCCGCAGGCGGAAGCCGGAAAACGGATCATGACAACAAACCTGGCGCAGTGCATTTCCGGCGCGTTTGGCGGGCTCTTCGCGTATGCGGTTCAGAGCATGGGGGAGCAAAGGGGGCTTGAGGCTTGGAGGTGGTTGTTTATCGTCGAGTTTTGCATCACCATGGTCGTGGGTGGGATCGGTTGGATCTTCATCCCCGACTCTGCGGAGACCGCGTGGTACCTCTCCGAGGAGGAGAAGGAGACCATGCGGCTGAAGAAACAGCGAGACTATTTTCTTCGCGGCGAGCAGAAGTTTGACTGGAAGTGGGCGAGGGAGTCGCTCCGGGATCCGTTTGTCTACCTGCTGGGAGTCGCTTTCTTTACCTCGTCCGTTGCGATCAACGGGTTCAATGTCTTTTTGCCTTCGATTATCAATGGACTCGGGTACGTGCCTCCCGGCCCATGAATTAATACCCTTTCCTGACAGCATCAGATATACATCCCTCCAGGCTAACTACCTGACGATCCCTGTATACGTCCTCGGCGCCATCTCCCTTGTGACCATCGTCTGTCTTTCCGACAAACTCAAGAAACGCGGCGCGTTTATCATTGGCTGCTGTGTCCCCGTTGCAGCCGGCTACCTGATATGCGTGGGAAGCTCTGTATCTGGCGCTGGGTATGCGGGCATGTTCATTCTCGTCATCGGTAAGAAAGCAAGCCCATTGTTCTCCACGCCCGTCTCCTAGCATCTAATCTCCAGAGTAGGCCTATTCCCAATTTCCACGCTCGCCGTGACCTGGGCAACAAACACCTTTGCACCAGACTCCAAACGCGCAATCGCCATGCCAATGGTGTACACAATGGCGGATATCTCCTCGATGGTCTCGTCGCAGCTCTACCCGAGCTCACAAAAGCCGCGGTATATTCAGGGGAACGCAGTTTCGGCTGGATTGACGTGCATCGCGGGGTTTTTGTATACGGCGAGTTGGTATCTCCTTTGGCGCAGGAATGTACAGAAGGAGAAGCTGCTTGCGGATGGTGCTACGTCGAATAATCGGGAGGGAGATAGGAATCTAGACTCTATGTATATATTGTGAGAGTTGGGTTTTGTGTTTTTCTGTAAGGGCGACCGTTTGGTGGTTCGGTGCCCTGTCCTCGAAAGCTCCTCACTAGTTTTTTTTTTTAGCTAGATACAATATATACGCTTGGCGTGCTGCCTGTGCTTATCAATGCTCTATTTGACTAGCTCTGATTCCTCCTGAAAGTCAGATGGCAGTTCCAGGCACTCTGATGTGGCACCGCGCCGTGCTCTGGCTTCCTTTGAGTAGTGTATTCAATCATTACCATATACTGAAGAGACGCCGTGTGCATCTACACGATAAGGCTCCGCCACCCATTCCTACAGGATCAAGTCTGATCTCATCTGACAGTCATCTTCTCTATTGAGACCTCACGTCCTTTAACTAAATCAAATAGTCCCCCCTCGTGTCTGCAGTCTCTGTCCAAAGAACAGAAAATAACTGTAAAGTGTTCTCCCTCTATCTTAACTTCAGTATTTCGGTCTGAGGCATGCATGTAATTCAATAAAAATATCACCTAGTCTGCCAGAGAGTGCATCTAGTTGAACGGCAGCTGAGTGGGTCTTGGATTCTTCAGGGGAAAGCATCCCAGATTTAGGGGACTATGCCAGCGAGATCGAGACCTAGACTGATATTATACTAGACTGATTAAATACATGGTCTGCTAGTAATATTGCAGGTCTATCTACTTACTACAATATATATTTCTAGATACAACTATCCTACCTATCCTATCCCATCCTACTCACTGCCATGACTCCCCCAAACCCTTTCCACTACTTATCCTCCCCCATCACCAACCTATCCCTTATATAGTCCAACTAAAACTAGCTAGACATAATCAGGGGGCCTCTACTTGAATAGTAGGTATATTTATAGTATGCGCATAAACTAGCAAGGGCATGGTTATAAGAAAGACTGGAAAGACATCCTATATAATATAGGTAATAATCATAATATTACTTATATATTACTTATGTACTACTTATATATAGCTTGTTATTAATAATAAAGGCCTGGAAGATAATTATACCTAATAAGACAAGAATACTAAGATTTATAATAAAAATAAAGAGCTTATCTTCACATGATGGGCCAATATCCATGTTTCGACAGCTGCTTGAGGACATGGCGGGAAAACTTGGTATCGCAAGTTCCGGTTCCTGCATATCAACTGCTTTTCATCGAGTGCAGTGGCCTTTCGATCAGACATGCCTCCAAGAAATGCTTGCATCGCTTGACAAGCTCAAATCAAGCCTACGCTTAGCTTTAGCCAATGACCACATTCGGCTTTCAATGAAAATCCGAAATGAAGTTCACAATGTTCAAGCCCAGTTGTCTGAGGTCACCATCAATAGCCGGAGACAAATGATCAGGTCTCCTTTTACGGAACAAGAGCTCATTGTGAAGTCTTTGTCTTTGGCTAGTCTCTCTCCCGACCTCGATAGCGAAGAGGTAATGGAATTAAGAGCAAGTACCGAGTGGTTCCTTTCCCATTAAAACTTCAAATAATGGAATACTATGAACCCAATACAAGAAATGTTGGTTCTTACTGGCGGTCCTGGATCAGAAAAATTAACAATATGTAGAGTTACTTGCTTTTTTTATTAGAGCTTGGCATCAGCTGCACAATATCTGTATTACAAGCTTTTTTCTCTTTGGGGGGAAGGGGGGGGGATGGCTTAGCAGCAAGTCCCTAGTGCTGTCCAGTATTGTTCAACAAATTCTGTTGGAATGTCCATATCTCGTTGAGCATCTTACTGGTCTGAGAGTCACGGGTGGGCCACTATCTGTGGCGGATAGTATTAAGCTAATCAGTCTGCCACAGGGCAGCGGAAGGCGACGTCGTAGTTGCCCGCCCGGTACTCGATCTCGCCGTTTAGCATGGCAGTCGCGACCTTGAGAATGTCAACCACGCAATTCGGGTGGTCTCGCCGTGAGGCTGGAACGTTGGCTGCTGCTGCTTTGTATAGCTCTCTGTACCGATATGCCTCGGGGAGGTTCCCTCTCGCAGCGTGGGTGATGCCCTTCCCGTCGTCACGCAGTAGAGCTCCTTATTCTTACCTGCTCTTCCGGCGTCAGGAGGGCATTAAGCGCGCCCCAGAGCCCGAATCGGACGTAGACACGGACGCGGACAGACAGGAAGAACTCGAGCCAGTCCGCTAGTGGTGGAGATTTTGTGAGCAGTACATCCGTAGTTATGGACGCTTCCATCTGGTCGGGTGTTGCGAGTGCAATTTTAGATTGGTCTGATAGCATTGCGCTGTAGATTAGGGAGTGGTAGTTGTGCAGCCGGTAGACGCTATACATGTTCTTCGCGCCATAGCGGGCCAGGTACTTTTCATCTGCCGCGACCGCGGCCGTGTTGGACTCGATCCCACCGCGATAGTCCCCGACCAGCACGTCAAGGTGGGTGGGCATGTGATGCAGGTGGCCCGCGCCCGGGACGAGGGTGCGCAGATGGTCTGCGGGTGGGAGCGCAACGGCTGGGGTGGCGGACATTTCCCAGAAATGGATACAGAAATGGAGGACGCCGGAGTTTGTGTTAGCGTTGAGGTGGCGCAGACCCTCCTGAAAGAGGTGCTGGACGTCGAAGACAGGCGACATCTCGATGGGCAGGCCAGTCTTGCTGTCGAACATTTTGCGCTGCGTAATGTGCATCTTGGAGTCAACGTACAATGTCATCACGTCGAGGTCCTTGGGGAACTCTTCGTGCACTTTTCGCATCGCTTGGTCGTACGAGTGGTTGATCTGGGCGAAGTCCGCGACGGGGTGGTCCATGGGGTAGCGCACCTGCATAGCCCTGATGAGCGTGGCTCGACAGGAGTCACGGACTCAATCTCTATCAGACGCGGAGCGTGCCAGCTGGCGTCGTGGCAGACCTTCATGGTGTGCTTCAGGTCCATAGGGTCAAAGAACCTCCAGCCCTTGTTGTAGTTGAGTCCGGTTGCGTAGGCGAGGCCCCAGTAGGCCATGGCGCACTGGGGATCGTGGGATATGGCCTGTTCGAAGCATCTATAGCCCTCAACGTGATTGAAGGCGTAGCACCAGACCAAGCCGCGGTCGAACCAGATCTGCGCGGCCGCGTTCTTGGAGGTGATTTTGCGAGCATATGTGCCAGGTCGTAATACTCGTCGCCCGGGGGAAGTGGGATGACGGAGACGGGGACAGGTGCCATCCTGGAAGTTGGATCGCGCAATCATAAACCCAGTCGGCTGTGGATGGGATCTGGAATGTTGGCCAGACAGGGGCATTCCAATATACAGTCCAAAGGGCCTTACATCAGACACCGGGTTCAAACGCCACGGTCCTCCACTCGAACAAACATTAGATTGATTCGCCATGCAAGCAGGAAATATCCCGAGGTCGTTGATTCAGCAATGGAGAGAAGTCCTCAGAGCAAAACCCAGCCATAACCTCCATTGGGTGGTTCTTCGTCCTGTTCCATTGGAGGGTACTATGTAGTCAGGCAGCGCGATTAGAGGAGAGCAAAGGGAAAGCATGTCCATTGGGGAACTAATCCTGAGAGCAGCCAGAACATATACAGGAAACGATAGAAGGGCAAATGTTCGTCAGCCAGTAGGAGAGAGGGAGAGTGGACACCAAACAGCGAGGGCTCTGGCCGCCGAGTTCTTACAAACAACCTAGGGCCCGTGGGAAGCTATCTCCGCTTGAACATATTTGCAAACACCGACGGTGATTGAATATGCTTCTGGCCGGCGACCGATTTCAGTTGCCGGAAGGCCGGTGCCCGCCCCTTTCACCCAGGTGATATCATACCACCACACTCGAAATGGAAATCACAACTCAAGGATAAGGTACCTCCGATTATCTCGAGATCCGATTCTAGATTCTCTCGGGCTCGACTTGGTGACGTGATACTCGGAGCCCCTAGCCCTCGATATAAATATAAGATCATCTTGTAGAATCCTCAACCGTGACTGCAATACCGGAATGCTTGTGGTATCTGCACATACCGCAAGCTCCAAAGTCAAGTGCCAACCCGTTTGGGCCCATGGAAGCGTACCGGGAAGGGGCATATGTATACCAACTGATTGAATATCAGAGACTATGGCATGGAGCTCGAAACGAAAAGCGGCTATAAGCCTGCCAAGCTGATATAAGAGACATCAGGCAAAGGATGAACTATTTGCAATCTCCGACAGAGCAGAATGTTATGTTAAGAAATATTTATTAACAGGGAGTGTAGCCCTGCTCAAGATTGGGTGTTGGGCATTGGAGGAGCGTGTATTGGCGACCAATCGAGGAGAACCTGAGCAACAGTCAATGATTTCGTGGTTACACAAGGCGGGGTAGAGGGCTGGGGGTAGAACTTGGGAGGTTTTGAACAAGTTTCCAGCTACCATCTACGGGATATCGTTGCTTCCAAGCCCTTACAAAGATATCATCCTTTCCATGTCCAACGATATCAGAATTATTTGTGCCGAGAACATTGCAATATCCCACCTACTTCGCCACGTACCAGCGCCACCATCGAGTAACCGCACTCATTGTCCACCTGGCTTCAGAAGACGCTCTACATTATCTTTTGACACCGAGTGTAAACTAGCCTGTGCGCTAGCATTCATTGCGCATAGCAAAGATGATGCCGAACATATCCCTGCTGTATGCCTAGAGGAGGACCCCGAATCAGGTATCCTGAATGTCATATTGGCCGTGAATAAAGCGAGTTACAAAGACGGAGAAGACGCGATTCACTATATTGAGCAGGGCTTCGAACGCATATTCGCAATCCTCGCATCTGTCTCTGGTGAGTGGCAAGACTTTGCTCATGAAAAATGTTAACAATAGTAGAGTCAACTTGCTTTCAAGACATAGGGAAACATATCCTTACAGCTGTGGTTTCCATGTGTTCATCGCGTATACTGTCTCGGTTGCGCCTGGCCTTTAGATCAAGAACGACGGCGAAACGCCCCTTCAAAGCCACGCTCCAAGAATCCCTGCTAGCTGTGAAGATCGTCAGGCGGAAGTTGAATAACGGGAACTTGTCAAAGGCCGCGGATAACTTCACGCGAGAAGCAAAAGAAGTCGAGAAACTTCTAGACTCATGGACCCAATTTCAGGTTGATACACGTTTAGTGGAGGTTGTCCAAGGCATTCGTCGACTACAGCAGATCGAGGGACTCTCTGACCTGATTGGGATCATCCCAAATCAGGCAATGGCTCCCACCGCAAGGAAAAGTTTGCTCAACGTCGTTAGCAAGGTTGGCAGGTACTGGGAACTCGCTAGGTACCTGTACCGAACGGCGAAGATATCTCGTTTGGCTCGAGCAATGAGAACAATCCCTGTTCGACTCCCGAAGGAGGCATTTGATCCTCCTATAACCAAGGGCTACTCTCCTGATTTGCAATCCAAAATCACCGAGGCTAGCCCAAGGGGCAGCCAGCAGAAGCTCCTAAGAGAAATTTGCGCCATATTGAATGTTAGTCAACAGCACGCTATGGACCGGTACTCTAACCAAGTCATGCAAACCGTAAGAGAGGCAAAAATCCATGCTGAGATCCAACTGATTGCCCACTGCGAATTGGATCGCCCGAAGTTATTGCCGCGAGTAATCTGCTCGAGCAAAGATGCCTGCTTTCTTTGCAACTTATGTATTCAGTTATATCAGAAGGTATACACACCAAAATCTCACGGACGACTTTATCCTGGTTGGCGGATGCCTTGTATACCACAACTTGCGGAGCTAGAGCAAAGTTTTTGCCAAACTTTAGGTGACCATTTCAGAGAGACATGTGTCGCGCTATTGTCCACTCGCCGGAAAGTCATCTATCCAGACCCAAATGAGAGTACCTTGTTCACGCTTCCGCTATCTAGGACAACGACAAGGGCTTCAATAACATCCAAGGCAACTAGAGAGAGCAGCCGTATCTCCCAGCTACCAGAATCAAGCCAAATTGTCGGTGTCAGCGATCTGCCTGCAGAGAATATAGCTAATTCAGAGAAGGGGCGGATGCCAACGGATAGTCCGCCCCATTCACAGCACTGCACGAAGCCAATAAAAAAAAAGTTAGATGATTCCATATTGGCCCAAGGATCGGAAAACTTGAGATGTCTAACCCCTGGAGAATCCTCGAGTGTCTACATAGTTGGCTCCCTGCGCTCTCTGGAAATCCAGATTGAGAATGCCACGGGTTCGGATGATGCAACGTACTATTTGAAGTGCTTGGACGACAAAGAAGCTGTAGAGGTTCGAGGAAAAGGTTTGTCAACACAAGTGGTCGACACCGAGCACCTTGAAGGCATGGTTACCCTTCACAAACAGAACTCATTGTACCTTGTTGCCAAGGACACTATCCTGAAGGTCAGTTGGGCGAGTGGAGACCAAAGGCTCACCTTCTAGAAGGTCAACGGAGAGGCCCTGGAATGTGTCAGGCTTACAGAGTCGGTCAGCGATTTTGATAACCACTATATCACGCGCTCAATTTGTGAAGGCCATCTGTTTCTATGAAACTTTCATTATGCTTCATCATCTTTCCACAAAGGGCCTGCAGGATGGCAAGCTTGGCATATTATTTTGCTGACCACTATATCTTGTCCCTGAAACGTGTGTTCCTACTATACTTGCCGTGAAATGAATTTGGCGTTGTGTCATAGATAGATGAACATCTGATTTTGTTATTTGAAACCCAAAAGGCTAAATATCTTTGAACAGGGGTATATTTGACACCCAGTTCCCTCTTGGTGGATTCACTCCTAGAGACTGAATGAATTCTTATGCTGTAGTCCAATAGATATTGGAAATAGCCCAATATATCACTTCTATCACGGTTTTGGCTCGAGGGTCAACAAACAATTATCAAGTACTTGAAGGTCAGACCAATTTAAAGCATTACTATTGGAGCTGTTCACACGCACGTTCGGGTCAGGTTTTGCCCACTCCTGACTGCAGAGAGATCTGGATGGTAATCTCTATGCAGCGCGCAGTGTATATCCAGGAACGAAATGGTTGACACCAGACGTCTAAAGTCTTGAAAAGTGCTTGAATTGCGTATAAACGGAGACTAGAGGTTAGTTCCTCTAGAAAGCATACCGTCTTCTACAGAGAAAATGCTTAACAGAAAGTCGCTAAAGTTCCGTATTTATCTTGCTGCCATTCACGTCTTCCGTCGAATCAGTGCAACTTAAGTAAATTATAAGGCTGCCATGAGGCGGGGAGACTTGGGCACAAGCGCTTCAATGGACGGGCCGCCTTATGAGTCGAAGAGCGACAGCCCTAATGTGCTCAATATACCAGTTAAGTTTTGTACTTTAAGGCGATTTTGTACTTCATATTGTATAAGACCCTGAGTCTCAACAACTGACTGGCCAACAAATCGGTCTCCCCGAGGCAAGCGTTCCTTGATACGCGGTTAGCGCCGTGTTTCTTCCCCCAAGTTACTTTGAAGTTACTCAAGAGTCACAATATTAACGAGGACTTGCAAGTAATAGATTTGATTTTGGAGTATGTTAATTTCTCTTGTCTATTGTGTTGGTTAAGCCTGGATGGAACAGTCCGAATATGAGCCCGAAATAATCGCTAGAACAACCCTGGACTCCATCTTCTACTTTAGATCAACTGTAGCTTCTGGTAGACAATCTCCAACTTTTGAGTTCCTGTCTGGATTTGTGACTATCAGAACTCTTTGTGGCCAGATGTCCCCAGGTAGGCTGTCATAACTCCTCGTTCGCTGGTGTAATTCCTGTGATCCGTACCATCCTTGGATCCCCACTGAAGCTCGTTGGCCATTTTCTGCACCATTTACCTTTTTCATTCTCCGAATACCGCTATACCTTCGGGTGGCACAGCTACATACGCACCCGACAATAAGTCCAAACATTGCCGACAGCACTATCGCAACGACAAAAAGCTCTATGTTGAGCGGGCAGAGTTCTGGCGCTTACATTAGTTGATTTCGATTAATATGAAGTCACGGCCTGTGTACCTACCTAGCTGTCTCGCGTGAATTGATAATTTCCGTGAAAGTGCGGCTTGAATGAAACTCATTGCTCGTCGAACTTCCAAAGAGTTTTGAGTCAACATGTATCTTAGATGAGTAAGGCCTTGCCTTGTTGAAAACTTGCAGTATTGTGAATATGGCCTGAATTTTGGTAAATATCCAATGTATCTGTCGCAAATTTCAGATCTCCATTGACAAACTGTCGAGGCTTTCGGTTTCTGATTCTTTGAAGACACAGGTTGCAAAGGACGAACAGGCTGAAGGAGCGCTGTAGTCTGAAAACGGTCCAATTGAATTCGGAACTGATTGTCAAGTTCAATGTCTTGGGATCGGGTTTGTCGGAGGTCAGGTCTCTCGAAACCAGGTATTCAGCGTCAGTTGTTGGTTGTGGGCGAGCCAGCAGAAGAAATAAGTTTATTCAGGTTCGGCAAATAAAGTTGAAGGTTGAAATGTTCCTCCGCGGAGCAAAGTGAATCTGGTGCATGAAATTCATCAACGGCCGAACCACACAAACAGCGGGGGTAAACCAAATCTGTCAAGTTTGAATTAGAGTTATATTTTTAACCATGACCACTTTTTGGCCGGAAGGGCTACATTTGATTTATTTTGGGTGCCACATTTGGATTTGATTTAGGAGTACAGACTCAAGATTTCACTCGTCTGTAGATTCAATTTTAGTTACATTCCAGTTCCATTTTCGAAGTAATCCAATAATGTTTTATACAGTCTTGGCGTGGTCAAAACTGGCCAGTTCGAATGCACGACTCTATGACTAAGTTTGATGTCTGCCTTTATGGACAGCGACAGCAAAGAGAAACGACGGTTGGATAGGTAACGAAGTATTGCAAGGTAATCTTCAATAACGTCTCCGCCGCCCAATGTGTGGAATCAAGTCTTTAATCCTCACATTATAAGTACGGGATCGTAAAATGACACTTATTTAAGATCCACCCACAGAGCTCAGAGGGTGACCTCTGAGCCAGAAAACACGCGAGTGGCATATTTCCCGAATTTGCGCCTCCCGTCCAACCTGAACGGGCCTGTGCCGGGCCGGGAATTAAGGATATGACACTTGGAGCTGAGGATCGACAAAGCCGACGATTTCGGGCAGCCAGAAAACTCCCCTCGCCCATAAACGGTATCTCTCATGTCCAGAAGACGCGCGTCCGGCCGGCAGCAGGCCGAGGTTGGAACAAGCCGTTGGACCCGACCTCACTAGCTCCGGAGGAACTTGTGAAGAGACGATCGCCGAGATCCAGTGTTGCCCGCCCCCCAGGAGTTTCACCCAACCGGAACCCTATCGCCTCGAATCATTGGCCACGCGGCCAGATACAGGCTCTTCACAGGCAGAGCAGGCTTGCACGTGGATCCCGGATTGAACGTTGAGAGCTAATCCGCTAAACATAAGTCTACTATTACTCGGTTCTGTTCCCTCCCGCGATCAATCCTCGGCATCTGGCCGTGTATAGGTGGATCCCGGCTGTCTACTACGACTCGTTACATAGTAGTCCCGGTCACCGGGTTGGACAGACTTCCAGGAACGCGTTTGACCCCCGGCGCCGATGGACACGAAACGGATATCATATTTAAATGCCCTCGTTTCCAACCTAGCAGCGCGATACTCCCTCAACCATCCAACATTCGTTAGAAGAAGCAGAGCATATTGACCGTTTCCATCATTTCCATACATACACATCACCCACCATGACTCCCGTCTTTCTCGCTATATCCCTCATGGCGCAACTTGCCATCGCAGCAGGTCAGTTACCAGATACATCCTCACTCATCCTGCGTACCCGAGCTCTTGAAAATTTTACTGACAATAAGACAACAGGTGCTACCTCCAGTTCCGAATGCAACCTTTGCCAGGCCGCTGTGAACACCATTCTCAGTCAAGTGAAAGAGAACGCAACAGAAGACGCTATTGCTGGCAAAGTAGAGGCCCTCTGCGTTAACGCAACGGAGAGCAGCCAGGAAGATAATTGCAGGGAGTTTGCGGACAAGCTTGCTCCGGTCCTCGTTAGCTTCCTTGAGGAGACAGTTAAGGCGGAGGAGGTGTGTGCCTTGGCCGGATTGTGTTAGAGGAGACAGCGTGGCATCCATCTCGGATCAAGGGCACTGTAAGATGGCTTACAGGGAGATGTTTCGTATATCTAATAGGTTTTTCTATTCTGTAGGTTGGGAAGTCGAGAGCTTTCGCTGCCATTGCAGATGGAGTAAGACAGATGGTAGTGTACTGGCTCGTTTGAACGCTACCAACTCTGCCGCTGCTTGGTATGATTAGAGAAGCCTACTACCTGTGTTGAGTATTTCGTATCGTATAATATAGCTGGTAACAGCATTTTTTTTCAGAGTGGTTTCATGTTCTCTGGCGGCAGTACACCTGTACCTTGCACAAACATTCTACAAAGAGCGGAAGCTCAGTATGCTCAGGCTGTCCGGGTGCCTTACGTACATAACCCCCTAGTGGTGGTATTGTACCTTATGCTACCATATCTTCCGAGCAGCCTTACGCAGGATCCTAGATATTACGCAACCAGGGCCCAGCAGGACGAAGATAGCTCCTTTCACAGACTATACTAATTATCACAATTTGGAAACACGATGCTGAGAAAGACTGTGATTTTCTTCCTTCGAGGTCCAGTAGAGCTCGCAAAGCAGAAAGAAGAATAAAAACCATTAAACGACAAAAGGAATAACGAAGGTTTCACGGCAAATTTTAGAAGCTATAGCGGAAATATAAGAGATGCTACAATAGCTTGACCCAAGCCCAATTAGTACACACGTGGCCGGCAAGAACGTCTGAGTGGCTGGACTACCACATCCAGGCAAAGAGGGCGATGATAGCTGCCATAACGCTTGGGCTCGGACTTTCGCAGGTCAAGGAGGGAGCGGAGTTGGGCGTTGTGGTCACGGCGCTGCCGGTATTTGAACTGCTGGGCGTGGACGACTCAGAGACATACTCGGAGGGTGATGCTGAGCTAGCGATCAAAGTTGTGCCAGCAGTTGTCTCCATCGTGGCTACCTCGGTTTTGGTGGTGGTGTCGTCATCAGAGCTTGTGGAGGTAATGGTCGTTGCTGGGCTTGTCAGCTTGTGAGGTCAAATTAAAGGGGGACTTTCAAATGAAGAGCAGAAGAACAATAAGAGTAGAAAGCTTACAGTCAGTGTCACCAGAGTCCACGGTTGTGGTGGATGTTGTCGTTCTCGTGACTGTGCTGCTGGATCCGGCAGAAGCCACAGTTGTGTCCGTGCCCTTGCTGACAATGATAAATTGATCAGACTGTGCAAGGATATTGCTATCATTCGTGTCCTTTAGGTCAAATCGGTAACCAGAGCTGCCGCATGAGAGACTGTCAGTAGCTTTCCCTGAAGAAAAGAACAAGGAAAACCTCCAGGGATGTCATTCTTACCCAGGGATGGCATCGATCCCATCGAAGCTGTACGAACCAGCCGAGGTATCAATATCGCTTGCAATCTTAAGGTTAATACTTGGAAGGCGGGCATCGTTGATTAGATACAGGCCAAACTTGTCGGGGTCGGAGCTATGGAACTAGTGAGTAGAGAAGTTTGGTTCTTATTGAGAGCTCGAGTCGCTGACCTGTCAGAGAACCAGGTCACGGTTGTCTTGCGGCTAACGTCAAGCTGGCTACCACTAGCAGGTGAGTCAATAGACAGCCCTGTCCGGTGCGGCAAGTTAGTTCTATTCCCAAGTTGGTGATTCTTGAGTCGCGAAAGAACACACAGACCTGAAACCAGAGAGCCAAAAAAAATAGTATTCAAGACAAAGATAAATTGTAGGGCCATGGTGTTTTTGGAGAAGTTATTTTATCAAAAAGAGTGACGAATTCTTCAAGAAGACTGCTGTTGTAGGATTTGTCTGTTCCCTGTTGTGCCTACGACTTTGATGCCAAAAGCTGCATTTATAGATGTTCAAGCCTACATCATATTGTCAACATCGCACGACATGAAAGCCCACGATATGAGGATTCGTCATGCGGTCCACTAGCCTGTTAACGGTCGATAAATATAATCGAACCGAGGCACTGCTCACGCCGATCACCATAGACCAGGCGTTTAGCTATCGAATGAGAAGTCCAGAGTCAATAGTCAGAGCTGTACCGTTATGGGATAGAGATTCCAGTTCACTAGTAGTGGCTGGTAGGTCGCAGGATACCTTCATCCACAAATTGCGGCCCTTGGTTCACGTTGCCTTTCGCCTGAGGTCGGGCTCGAATAGAAGTTGCTCCGCGGGACAACTTCATCGGTACCTGCCGAGGAAGTTCCCGGGACGGAAGAGGTACAGTTGATCCATGGATTGATTCTTGGCATATATGTACTGATGATCATTGTGGGTTTCGGGATCTTCCGACTTTGCGGATCTGCGTCCATTTGCTGAATATTGCCTTCGCTGCTGTGTGAGCGAGAGGTGGCCTCTTCGGATCTCAAACCGGGCGATTAGCACAAGGCTTCATTTCGCCTCGGATGACTCAGACTTCATTCGTTAACAACACGTATATAGATGGGGAACTTTTGGTAGTTTGGGACTTCTCCAAGAGTATTTCCACCACAGGTCAAGCATGTGGGCAAGGTACACAAGTGTCTAGTCCAGGCCCATGTACCCGGGCGCTGAGAGATTCTGGGTTTCCACTTGTCGAGCATAGAGGGAGTCACCCCCATGCGAGAGCAGTTGGGAATGTCAACTATGGAAGGAATCACAGGTGCAATAATCGTCTCCGCCATCAATGTATCCAAGGCACTGTAGTTGCCACTCTTCCTCCCCTTCCCGGAGGCTCACGTGGCCGGCACCTCCCCTCCTAAATTCATATCATGAGATTGATTGAAGAACATCCAAGTGTCACGAGTGCCGCTGGTACTGAACCGGCCAAGTGCACTCGAAGCGTGAACGCAGAGGTAAATGAAAGCGGAGGTAGATGAGCACGACAGCATAGCATACATATGTAGGCGGAGCAGGAGATCAATCAATCGATGGCACTGGCGGGGGCAGGATAAGAGTAGAAAGACTGATACTCTGGTGTGCAGTGACCGTAGTATACGCGGTCGTGGTTTGTTGGGGCTGCTGCTGCTGCTGTACGTGCCTTCCAGTCTTGGCCGCCGCCAGAGCTGCAGACAGGATAATGGCTATAACAGACAGTAGGAGTATCAGACCTGCCACCCAAAAAGGCAACCCGCATAATCTTGGCCTTGATATATCCTGTTGCGGTTTCTCCCCCACCACCTCAGCCGGAAATATTGATGTGAGTGCTTCGCCGTCAGGATGCCCAGCGCTCGTCGAGGGGCTCAGCGAACTGCGTGTTGACCCTGGTAGTGGAGAAAGATATGATATGCGTGTACCGCTAGAATAAGCTGGTAAGGACTCCCAGTAACCCTCGAGACTATGTATATTATCCCGAGTGTCTGCGGGCCGTGGATATAATAGTATATCCGCCTCCGTCTCCGCCCCGGGAACACCTCGTAGATACAACGCATAAGGGTTCTGCGGGGGACAGGTGCCGGACATGGGACGGTCAAGGGACTCCATCTGCGAAGCCGTTTCGATGCTGTATATGGTGGAGCTGCAATTACTCGATGCGGAAGTACTGAGCACAGAACTCGTTCGATGCTCGAAGCCGGTCATGGGTCTTTCTCGGGGGAATGACCCGTTGGCAACGTTGGCTGTCTCTGAATAGCACCGGCGTCTAGGTTGGGGTGGCCTCTGCGTGTTGGTTGAGCGGATGAGTTGTTCCGGGAGGGATAAGATACGACAGTGATTGGTGTCGTTGCCTGGCATGATTATTTCAGTTCTTGGATATGTTCCAGGTTAAGGGCAGATTATGGTGAGAGGACACGGTCTGTTTGGGTGGAAATGAATGCCAGGTTCTTTGTGGAAACACCAGGGGAGCAGCTCGCCATGTATTAAATCCATCTGATTCTCAGCTTTGGCAATGGGTTCCTTGGCAAAATTCCCTTCCCCTAAAGAACACAGCTTGGACCATGTGAGTACCCTTTGCAGGGAGACGAATTACCGTAATGAAACCCTACTAATTCACGTGTCAGGCAGGGCCAATGACCCTGGCCAGCCCACCTGTGAGCTACCTAGGGATTCTGGAGATAACATGGTAAAGCAGATGTATTAGATCCAGTATATGTGCATTATTGAGATCCAACAGAAGAAAGAAAACCACGTAGCAGACTGACTCAACCCGTCTGACCCCGTAAGAACCTGGGAGCCTGGTACGTCAAAAAATCCTTGTACTTGAAGAGCCGAACCAGGCAGCCAAAAAGCATCCAGCCCCTGATTACCCTGTCCCCGATGATTGTCCTACAGGGACAACTATTATTTTTTAAGGCCGCTGCTGAGTACATAGCAACCTGCACCCTATTCTCAATTGCCACCACAATGTTTGGTGTTACTGTCTCTCCCTGCAGAGAAACGCGCGAAAACAGCTGGTAGGGGTGGCAGGTAATGTTACTAACAGCATACGTGCCTATATAGCTAACGTTGTTTTCCCAGATTCTAAGCTGTTCGTAGGCATCTACCTATCCCTCTACTCTTCGGGATAAGTGCGTTATTTGGGATTGTGCCCATGGTAGCAATGTATGTATTGACTTTATAGGCGTGCCCCGTGGACAGCTTCAATTTGTAAACCTAGTTGTGCGCCTTGTACACTGCGTCGACGACCCTGGCATGGGTCAGCACCGTCCTCTGCACAGGCGCGGTTGCCTCGTCGGCGGTACACTGCCTCGCGACACTAGGGTGACCTTCTTGGGACCCAGAGCCTTGGACAGTTCCCTCCGATCTCAACCCCAAGGAGCCCCGAACCACCAATGAGAATCCACCGGGCGGCACGCAGCTTCTCCTGCGCCTCATATATAGCCCCCGCTCTATCCTCAGACAAAGCCATTGAGGGGCAGTCTCAACCCTGTCTGTCCCAGCGTCGCCGGCGTTGTACTGCCCGACACGATGACAAGGTAGTCGAAGCCATGCGGCTAAAGCGACGAACACAGATTTTGTGGAGCAGTCGATCTTAATAATGAGTTCCTTGATAATGGCAAAGGCGCCCACTGGGTACTCGCGGAACGCGTCCGGGATGGAGTAGAGATACTTGCTTGGTAGGAAGCTCTCAGGCTTAACAAGAAACCGGGAAGAGGCAATGTTGAAGTAATACTGTTTGGAAGGGATAAGGAGGGGTAACTGCCACTCGCGAGGTCTGTCGGAGCAGCTTCTGGCTTACTGCGAGGACTGCGTGGGAGCCGCCGATGACTAGGACCGAGACGCGTTTGGGCATGGTGATTGATGTTGAATGGGATTGTATGTCGAGGTGACCCAGGAGGGCCGCAGGGTGCTTTCCGGGTGTTATCTACGAACCGAAAGGGCCACTGGGGCCTCCATGATTACAGACGACGTGGCATCCCCCGGTAGACGGGCTGAGGTGACGTGGATCCGTCCTCCAGGTTGGGGCGTCAATAAGTTCGGGACAACTGCTTCGGAGGATCTTGACAACCCGGCCCATGTGAACAGACTCCGCTGGGCCTAAGCCAATCTCGACCCAGTCGAGCGAGCACCTCCTTGTGTGCGTCTCCGTTCGAGCGAGCTGGGTCTCGTTCTGAGCACACCGAACGAAGTTAGGATATATTACTGCAACGCGTGGTACCTAGATTCTCTATTTGCTAGATAACAATAAGCTTTCGTACTATAACGCAGTATTATTTACTCGCGTAGACTAGGGTTTAGATAAGCAAGAAAACGCGCGCAATGCCGATATCCTTAACAAAAGTAGGATAACGCCGAAGGGGGCTAGATGAGGCAGTCGCCCGTACGGTCGCAGCACGAGCGCGCTATGTCAAGTATTTGGAGATATTTGGTATTATAGAGCGCTGTTGCCAGTGCCAAAGTCTGCGGGTGGAGCAGTAGACGTAGCATGCGGTGGCCCCTCGCAGTATTCTACGAGGTCCTCCGTCTCAATCTATGCCGTTGGGTAGTATATATGGCTGCATCGCGTTCTGCCACAGTTCCCACCTGTCTCTACTCTTTCTATTATTCGGCAGAGTGGAGTGATATCTCGTTTAGTACTAATATCTCTGCCTTACTTAACAGATTCTCGTAACTGGCAGAGTATGCAGACGCATCGACCTATGCGCGCTAACCGGGCAGGTATACTAGACCAGGTGCCTGTAACCCTGTGTTATTGGGAATTGGCGTATCCTCTCAGGACAAGACATAAATAGCGCTAGCTGGCTATGTGGTAGCTAGTAATCTATCTATATTTACAATCGTAGTTTATCTTTGCTAGCTAGATAGAGTATATTAATATAAAAAACAAGGCAAAATTCTAGGGGGGTATTTAACTATATATTATCTGTTCATATATAAGCTTATATATATACTTCCGTCGGATCCCGGCACTTGGGAAACCTCTCCCCTTCGTCCAGAATGCGAATGTCCAACGGGAGCTGGGAGAGCAAAGTGACTGCCCAGAGAGCTTGAAACACCGTTTCGACAACGACAACGTCGCCCCCCTCGATTGACAACAGCCACGCCTCCCACGCGGCTCCACGGAACGTAGCAGGGCACGGTTTCAGAGCGACAGGACTGACTTCGTCATACACCAGCGACGAGCCCATTCCAACCGCGCGCAAAAGCTCCGCATACCTCTCGGAGGGCTCAGACTTCCCGGCCGTGCCAAAGCGCTTATAGAACTGCTCGCTCACAGCAGACGGAACGTCTATCTCCAAATACGACCACTCAATCCCCTGGAAGCGCACGGGCTCCGCCGCAAGCTGCGCAAAGACATCGCGGATCGCATCCGCGGCATTGATCGCGTCCGTCGCCAGGTACGCGCGCGGAACCTTTCCAAAGTGGTCGAACGACCGGTTCTCCTCCTCGCTCAGCCGATACTTGTAGCTGTGCGACCCCAGGAACCGGAGCTGCAGCGCCGTGCTATCGTGCTCGTACACCCATTCGGCGATCTCCTTCCACAGCGCCGCCCACTCGGCCCAATACCGCCCGCGCCCGCCCTTCTTGCTCGTCGCCTGCGTCAGCGGTTGAAGCTCCCCGTCGGGCCACCCGTACAGCTGCTCGCCGATCCAGTGCAGCTCGGGGTACTTCCCTGGCGGATGGCCCGCGTAGACTAGGTCCATGTACGCGCCGGCGCCGAACGCGGCGCTGATCGCGGGCCCGATGGCGGCAGGCTGGGGGTCTGGACCGAGCATGCGGGAGCGCGACGTGCGGCCTGCAGTCGCGAGGAGCGATGCGAAGTCGGCGGGCAGATTCACGGACTCGAGATCCGTGCGGAAGTCCACGATTTTGGGCGTCTGGCGGCTGCTGAATAGGCTCTCCTTATCAAACGGGTACAGTGTGCGACTGGCTGGGCTGACACTTTTCTTGCTCTGCTGCCCTGTCTTGTCTTTGTCTTTGCTTTTGTTGTTGAACCGCGCGGTGAAGAACGCGTGCAGCTGTGCCCAGTCTGGATGGTTGAAGATGGCGCGGAGGATCGCGGCGAAGAGCAGGGTTGCCTTGCCGCGGTCGGAGTGCTCTTCGAGGAAGCCAAACTGATTTAGCGTGCGGCCGTTGTCGAACTTCTGGTTTCTATGAGCAAGGCTACTAGTAATGCTGTGTGGTCTTCGGTCTACCGGTGTGGATGTGCTCTTACCTCTCCGGGCTTCCAGCGCCGGTTCGAGACGAGATCGTATGTGACTGGACTGCGCAGGTGCAGTGCCAGGGGGAGGGAAACTTGCATTGGAAGGGGCATTTCCGTGATTTCGTGCTGGCTGGGACTGCGATTCTTTGCGACGGGTTGACAACAATGAAAGGAACTTGAGCCTCACCCCCCCCCGCCCCGCTTCAACGATGAGGGGCAGTGTCATTCTTGGCCTGCAGGCCTGCGCCGCGCCAGCCTGGATTCATCCTAGTGGAAGAGGATAAATACGAGGCGAACCGCAGCCAAGTTTCTTCCTGCCTGCACAACGCAAGGATGGAGCCAGTTGGAGTGTCGATTGGCGTGGCCTCCCTCCTCTCCCTGTTCAAGACCTGTCTGTCGCTCCACGAGGCCATCGAGTGCGGCCGCCGGCTCGGCACAGACTACGAGGTGCTCGCCACCAAAGTCGGCATTGAGCGAGTGCGCCTCGCGCTCTGGGGGGATGGCGTGGGGTTGTCCAACCTCACCGCTGTAGAAGCGGGTGAATCAGGAGGTTCGCGCCAGCGGACACAGCGTGGATTGGACGCGCGCCTCGGACAGCAGCGGATTGTGGACGCCGTCTCGGATATCCTCTGCTGCATGCGGCGGCTTTTTGAGGACACTTCGGCCATGTTGCGGCGATACGGATTGGAGGTGATGCCCGATGATGATCATGGGCTTCTTACGGAGGGGAGCTGGGATGGCAATAATAATACTCTTGCAACGACCTTCCAGAAAACGTATGCCCGTCTGCAGGCATCGGCATCGGGCCTCCAGCAGAGCACCTCGCTGGTGAAGACGGCGCGCTGGGCCATCCGGGACAAGAAGCGGTTCCAGCGGTTTGTCGACGATCTACGCGATTTCAACGACAGCCTGTTCTTGCTGTTTCCAGACGTGGATGTGCGGGCTCGGAGCACCATGGCGGCGGAGATCCAGCATTCGGCGGACGTGGTCGGCCTCCAGGTGATCGAGCAGGCCGTTTCGGACCTCGAGGCGGGGGGGGCAGAGCTGGCAGATGCGGCGAGCTCCCGAATCACTCAGCTGTCCCAGTCCTCGGCGAGTGTGGGCGGCGCGCCGGGGATTGATGTTGCAGATGCGGACGACAATGAGAGCATCGGAGAGGTCCAATACGACTTGTTGGTGAGGGA
Organism: Aspergillus lucknowensis; assembly: GCF_044049455.1. Taxonomy (NCBI): domain Eukaryota; kingdom Fungi; phylum Ascomycota; class Eurotiomycetes; order Eurotiales; family Aspergillaceae; genus Aspergillus; species Aspergillus lucknowensis. The sequence goes on along the minus strand of NW_027263577.1, from coordinate 37,605 downwards.
GCTTGCAAAGTTGGGCAACACGATGCGAAGGAGGACGGAGCTACGAGGGTCACTGGGATTCAGCTACTTCTGGATGAGCGATGGCGAAACATACGCCTGTCCGGACTTCTACGGTATGGACCCGGATGATTTCATCGTCCAGAGACACGCGGAGAGGGAACATGTCAAGCCGTTGTATCCTGCATGGGGTATGTGGCCGAGCTACGAAAGCGCACAACTAATCGCGGAACAGCTCTGATGGGTGTGTCCGACAAGAAGGGGCATGACCAGAGCGATTTTACCAAGCATGACACCGAGGTATGCCCCCTAGCCATGCAAGTATGGAAGCCTGTAGCTCATGGCCCTAGTCCCGCCATCTCTTCGTGGGCAAATACCCAGGGACACGCAGCATTGATGGGTACATGGCGGAATTCAACGCATGGACGAGGGGCAACAACGACACGTCCGCCACGTTCTACAGCGACACCGACGAGCCCCCAGCGCCCTCCATCCAAAGTCTCGTGGAGCGGGTCCGCAGCGCACAGGTCGCCGGCGACGCACGGCCTCTTAACGAGGAGGCCGCCGACAAGGAACTCCTGCGTTTTATGGGGTTGGAAAGTCTTGCGTCCCAAGGCGGAACATCATCAATGACCCTCGTGCCGGAGATCCTGATGCGTCTAAACCGCAGCCGCACGTTCCCAAATGTTTTGGGAGGCCCATCCCTGTCGCAAATCGCCTTGAGCCCCCCTTCCGCGTTCTCCCAGTTCCTTGTGCTGGTTGTGCTCGCCCACGAGCTGCGGAATCGGATGGTGCAGCGTGCAGAGGACGTAGCATTTGGGAACGTAAGCCCCCGTATCGTTGCCGCGATGCAGGCTTCAGAGCGGTGGCTCGCCGGCGTCCGGATCAAAACCCCGAACCCAAAGGAAGACCCAGAGCTTGTAGAGCTGCATAGTCTGGTGCACAACCGGCAGGTCGAGGGGCTGGTCCGCTTCGCCGAGGCGATGGCGTGGCCGGCGCTCAGAGAAATGCGCGCCTTTGCTGAGGAGGTGTACGCGGGGATACGGGCCGGCCGCCGCCTGGACACCTCGTGCCATCTCTTCGACTGGCTCTATGGCCTAATGTTGCCCGGGAACATGTTTGTCTTTACCATTATGGCGGCGCTTGTGGATGCGACGCCGAGCCTGCGACATCTTGGGGCAGCCGAGTACTATGCGTCGGGGCTTGTGGTGGGAGACCGATCCTACTGGCGGGCAAACACGGTCCTGGGCCGTGTGCTCGGGGGGATGAAGGGGATTCAGGAAGTCAATGGCTGGATTGGCCCTAGTCCATGTCCAGTCGTCGCGGGGGGTGACGGGGATGATCAGCGAGCCACCGATGGCTGGTGGCGCGCCCATGCCAGAGAGGCAGCCTTCCCCCAGTTCGATCCCAACAAGCAGTCGGACCGCTTCCCACCATTATTCCATCGCAGGGAGGATGGCGTATCATCGGCAGAATGGCTGCGCGGCATCCAAGACCGTTCCAGCTGGGTTGTCCCCGTGGGACCACAAGGCTCGCAGGAGCATGTCGAGTTCGCCGCAATCTGCCTTGAGAAGACAGCGTCGGTTCTGACAAGTCAACAAGATACAGAGAAGAGCGACGGCAAGGCCAAGGAGCCGGAGCAGAGAGCTATATTGCGAGTCTTCATCAACAAGCTGCCGATTGAGTTCCCCCTGTACAACAAAGTGACTTTCCTGGCTGCCCCGACATGCATCGATGGGCCGCATGCCGTGCACAACCAGGACATCCCGAAGATGCAGCACATTTTGCAGATCAGCCAGCTACCGTGGTACGTGCACAATGATGATAGAGTGCTTATTATTGATGCGACCGGGGGAGGAGAGTGCGAGCTGGCCGCGCGAGGCTGGTGTTCTCAGTACGGCCAGCACGCCGTGCTCGTCCGCGGCAGGGGGGCGTGCTTCGCGTGTGCTGTCAGCACCGCCAGCAAGGGTGGGCTTGCTCTTGGGTGTGTGATCTGGAGTCGGCTCTAGGGGAGGTGTCTACCGTAAGAGATAGCCATTATGATTTGTATTGTCAATCCCGAATTGTGAGATGGGATCACCTGTGGCATCACCTGTCGGGCGCAGAGCCTCTGCTCCGCCACACTTAATACGATCATCGTCGTCTTGGCGTAGGATCTCGTCCCCGCGTCTGCAAGAATCAAGGAACCTGGACGCGCAGAGTGATTTCATTTTCTCAGCATGGAGATCGCAAGCACAGCAGTAGGGATCGTGGGGCTGGCCGCCCTCTTCGACACCTGCATCGAGACGCTCGATACCATCTCCTCCGCCGCAAGATACGGCGTCAACCGCCAGATCTTGCAAACGAAGATCGAAGTCGAGCGGGTGCGGCTCATGGTGTGGGGAGATGCTGTGGGGATCACCGAAATCAGCGTGGAGAGAGGCGAGCAGGAGATCACCGAGGACGAGCTTGCGGTCCTGGACGAGTCGCTTCGAGGAAACACCCTGCGTCCGGCGGTCGCGGGGCTGCTGGCGTGCTTTGTACGCTACTTTGAAGATCTGGAGCTGCTGCAGAAGCGCTATGGGCTTGCCCCAGCGCAGGCAAGTATAGACACAGGGTCCGTTGTCAAGACCACGCCGACGAGGGAGATGCTGCTGGCCACCTTCCAGAAAACATACTCGAGGTTCCACGAACGACACGTCCAGTCACAGCAGGGGACGTCGTCTCTCAAGAAAGCCCGATGGGCTGTCACCGACGAGAAGAAATTCCGGGCGCTGCTCGGTGAGCTCAAGGCCATCAATGACTCGCTCGCGTCGCTGCTGCCGGCGATCCGCGACAAAGGCCGCGTCCAGCTCCGCGCGGAGATCATGCGAAGCAGCGATCTGGAGCAGCTGGAGACCCTCGTCGCCGCTGCAGACGATGCGACCGATCTCATCGCCGAGACGGCCTCGCTGCGACTGGAGATGCTTTCCACAGCCAGCGGCGCTGCGACGAGCAAGGTATTCCCCAGGGCAGTGCAGGTCAAGCCCGCACAGAGCTCTGGACCTGAGAGACCGGTTCCCACCGCTGCGTCTTCGCAGTCGGTGGTCCAGGCCTTGATCGCGGCGACGCTTGATGATCCGTCGAGTCCAGCACCAACCGCTCCCCCGACCGAGCCGTACGATAATGCCGGGGCATTGGTCATACAAAAGCTCTACTCCAAGCCAGACACCCTCGCTTGCTATCATTGGCTTGTGGGGCTTGGAGAAGAAATAGAACAGTCGAAGGCCCAGCCAATTCATCCAGCGTTTGGTAAGCAGTGTCATCTGGCCCTCCGCCGTCGTGCTGCGTAATTAACACACCAAAAGCTTTGCAGTTTACTCCGGAGAGCGTATCAGCCATTGCCGAACCGTTTCTTGAACTCGAGATCAACACTGACGCGAAATACACCGGCTGGTCGCCTGGGTCAACGTCCCTGGCTGGCTTCGCCAGGGAAATCACACTGTGGAAGAAAATAGCGAAACCTGCTTCGAGCGACAAGCCACCACCCACATGGCACGCCGCGCAATCGAAATCACTTACCTCCGACGCGATTGACAGCCAGTGGAATCAAATTCGTGAAGGTCTCGGAGAAGACTTTACTGACCGAAAGGGGTTCGACACGGTGCGGGAACTCATCGGCCCCAGCAAGTACGATCACCACCTCTGCTAGTAGTATAGCAACTAGTTGGAACTAATTGGATGGTCAGTTTCGCATGGTTAGACCCCGGCGAGGAGGTGAAATTGCGCCACCAAATCACCGACCTCCTCGGGGCCCTAAGCATCTCCCCAGTGCCGAGTGTTGAACACCGCCGCAGCATCTTTCTCCTTGCGTGCAACAAGAAGATTGACCCGACTCGGTCCTTCAGCTTCATCGACTTCATGCGCAAGCTGCTTCTTGCACGCGAGGCATTGCTCCGCATTCGACGGGACAACTCGTGCTGGTATGGGGGGATCACCTGCAGTGTTCTCTTCGACATGATCGCCGCCGAGCTGTGGGCGGAGAAGATGCACCCCATGCCGCAGGGGGGGTAATAAGTGGTCGCTAACTGTGATGCACCAGCAGCTGGACGGGATCATTCTCTTCGTCGACCAGATGCAGTGGCCGTTTGCAACCGAGGTTCACGCCGAAGTCGCCCGCGCCCGCGAGAGTCTCGGCGCTCAGAACCCCAGCGTCGAGGTCTCCCTCGTAGACTGGGTGGCCGGGTTGGTTCTCCCGGGGACCACGTTCCCCGTGTCCATTCTCACGGCGCTGTACGGGCTCTCCCCTACGCTGCGAACCCGACTGCCGCGCCAGACGGTCCAGGCGCGCCAGGGCAACTACGGCATCGTTTACCCACAGGCGTCGTACTGGCACTATCGCTCCGTTGTGGGCAAGGTTCTAGCGCCGCTTTCCCTCCTGTCTGATTCGAATCGCGGGCATGTGAAGTGTCTCGGCGGCTGGGTTGGCCCCTGCCTTTCACCCGCACTTCCCGAGTGCACGTACGGCCTCCTCATCGCAATCTCAGCCCACCCGCCCCCATATGCCGACACGGAAGGGGGCGACAAGGGAGGGCACGACCACAACCCCCTCGTGACGACAGACAGCAGCACGGGATGGACACTCCCCTCCCCACCACCAGCCATTTCGCAAGCATCGGACACAGACGCTGTTACCCTGCAAACAGTCCGACTATCCAAGGCCCCAGCCGCATCAACCAAGGTTGACGACGCACAACCCTACACCGTGCGTCTCGACTTCCGCCTCCATCGGCCTCGCACATTCAGCACATTCACCCTGTACACAAACAGCGTGTTCGTTGCCGCTCCGCCGTGCCGCGGCACACACCGCGTGGATCCAGACCGTGGGTCGCAATACACGTTCCGTATCTGCAGCATCGAGAGTTTAGCGCAAGTCCCCAGGCGGGGGGGTGCGAGTGGAGGAACCGCGATTCTCGTCATTGATGCGGCTGGCGGTGCGCAGAGCGAGGTCTTTGCTAGGGCTTGGTGCTGCCATACGGGGACGAATGCGGTGGTCTGGAAGAACCGTGAGGGGGAGGGCGGGTGTTGTTTCAAGTGTGCGTTGATGGCTGCGTCTGCTGAGGGGTTGGGGACTGGGGTGGTTATCGCTTGTTAGGGTTGCTTACTACCAAAAAAAAAAAAAAAAAATTGAACAATGAACAATGTATTTGGGGTTGAGATCGTCTGGCAGATCTGTACTGCTATCTGGCCACTCAATCGTTGTACTCTTGGGTTTGTTGTTTTTAAGCGAGATCGCGACCTGGACAGATATTATATTAGACTGATTAAGTACATGGTCTGCTGGTATCATCCCAGGTCCGTCTGCTCACTATGTACTTATTCGCAGATAAAACCATCCAACCCCGTCCTACCCCATCCTCCTCACTGCCATGACTCCCCTTGAAACCCTTTCCACCGCTCATCCCTTCTATAGTCTAACTCAAACTAGCTAGACACAATCAAGAAACATCCGCCCGAACAGTCACAGTCGGTGTATTCATAACATTCACGTAAACCGGCGAGGGCATGGTCACAAGGGAAACGGGAAGGATATCCTCTGCGATATGCGCGATGACCGTGGCGTCGCCCGTGTGCAGCTTGTCATTGACAACAAAGGCCTGGGAGACGAGGACACCCAGCAGGGCGAGGATGCCAAGGTTCGTAAAGAAGACGAGGATCACGAAGGACAGGAGGGCTTTGCTTTTGCCGGGGGCGCCGTCGGGGGAGGCCATTTTGGACATGGGGTTATATGACTCGAAGGTTTGAGAGGCGGGTGGTCCAGTGAGAGGGGTGAGAGGTGAGGATATGGGTGAGTGGCCTGGACGATAGGGTCGAGCTCGGTCGTCTGGCCCAAGAAGGATATGATGGATGAGGATGGATGAAGAATGCAATTTCTCCACCAGGACTCAGGACATGGAATCACCACGCTTTATATTTCCGCCCAACCCATTCCCATCGTCCCTTCCCAAGAATGCCCAAACTCTCTTTTAATTTTGTCCTCCCCCTTATAGGCTCCTCAGACCTCTTCACCATCAATACGAGGCCAAGAACGATGCCAAGCAGACTCGCTGCTCCGCGCTGGCCCTGAGAGGTTCAAGCCCTGAATACTCCTTGGCATTTGCTCCTTCAGCCGCTTCTTCCATCTTTCGCCCTTCATTCGACCTTAGGGCTGAGATGGGTCGCATTGGATCTTGGCGGGCCAATGAAGGGGAGGCTCCATCCAGACCCTCAGGTCCGTCCGACTTGCGGAAAATAGTTTCGGTTTTCAGCCATGTGATGAGCGGGCGTCCAGTTGAGCTGAAGATTGGGTGATGTTGAGGTGTGGGTGGTGGCTGAGTTCGAGGAAGTATTTTTTGGCGTCCTCTGGCCGACTGGGGGTACACGCCCAGAGAAAAGAAGGAATTGTCGGTGAGTCATTCAAGAGACGTCGAGCCATCCAAGCAATGGGGCGAGGGAAAAGAATGACAGCGAAATGACAAGTGCATCATGATCAAAAATCCTTGCTCTTGCCTGGCAACTTGGCAATAATAATGTAACTCCCCCACTCCACCCTCTCTGCAGGCATTGCGTGAAGCACAAAAGGGTTCAACGCGCCTTCAGGAGCCTATTCAAAAAGAACTCACATTACCAGAGCCTTCTCTTTTTTCTTTTTTCGCGGGAATGATAGAGAAACAGGGTCACTTTCAGGGTTCAAGTCTGTCAATCCTGAAGCATCATCTGGTAAACTGCTGCAACTGATATTCACCGTCCACTGACCCAAAGAAAAAGGCGGATTCTGGGACCGGCATGTGCAGGTGTCGTGCAGATCCATGGTATCGAGGAGGAGCAGAGCTATCAATGGCGTTGAGCGGGCGCTCTATGAGAGTAGTCAACGTAATCCCTCAGGGTAGTCAAGTGGATGTCACAGCGTTGAAAATCATGGTCAGTGTCTGATGGAAACAGCACAATGGCATTGAGGCTGCTTGCTGATCACCACAGTCCAATTGACATTGAGAGTAACGCAAAGGAAAGTCCCCTTCATGGTTCCCTTGTTGGGACCATGCTAAAGTTGTGCTTCAGCTTCAACTCCACAAGGGCTTGTAATTGCAAGTGTGTCTAGTAATAGCATTTTTCATGCATGCAATTTAGGTTCACCTTCGAGCAGTCGAATGGTGAACTCAACCCTTCTTTTCATGATGATCAGAGGATGATCTCCACTTGCAACCCATCCTGCAGTGCTAAATTGCTGGGGCAAGGCAGGAGCCGCAGCGAATGCCAAGGTAGACTCCTCCGAAGTCAGGAGTGGCCAATACCCCTGACGGCCCTCGAGGATCGCCAAGCAGAGGCCGAGCTCAACATCGAACAGTCAGACCCTGGCGGGAGACCCCGAAGCGTTCCACGGTAAGCGCCAATTGCAGCGACATCTCAGAGCACGATCGCCGCCCTTGACCGAAATAGGAGAATCTTGACGAGTTGGGCATGGTCGAGGGTTCATCAGGTTCAGTCCAGTTCAACTCTCATTGGGGGTTGACTCAGAAACAGAGATATCCGGAGAAGAGCCTCCACGATGGGCACGTCCCGGTTCCATTCCGCTTGTATCGCATAAATGGTGTGTTTGTTGACTGAGTCCTTGACAAACAACCGGTGGCGTTGCTAGCATTGAGGAAGATATAAAGGCACCTCCACAGCTTTCTAGGGGGATAGGCGTGTGGAATAAGATATTTAACCTCTTAATAACTTGCTGAGGGTTAAATAGCAATAATCCTGCAGCAGTAAAGCCATTCTAGATATTGTTAGATGTAAATACCTTCTTATGGGCCTCTAGATAGGCCTTTAAGAAGTCTAATTTGTTGATAGAGTTAAATCCCAGGCGTATCCTGCACTCCACCAATTCCTTATATACACGCTTTAATAGACCAAAATAACCAACATCTAGTGGCTGCAAGAGATGCAATAAATAAGGAGGAATGTAGATAGGTATAATATTATTATCACTAGATGCTTTATCGAAGGCAGGCATGAGGTGGCTTCCATGGCTGTCAAGAACTAGATGTCAGAGAACTTGGACATTGACAGCCAATGGATCTGCTGTGCCGCAGCGCCAGGCCACAGCACAATGGAGGAAAGATGTGCTGACCTGGTTATATCAGGTGATATAATGCTAGGGCTAATCTAAACTATAGTAGTATTAGGTAATCTAATATAATTAGATATAGTAGAGCAGGTGCTTTAATATAAGTATTATATAGTACTTGAAGATATTATAAAGATAAATATATAAGAACTGCTATTACCTGTATCTAGAAGTTTTGTTTACTATCTATTATTACTAGATTAATAATATACCTATTGTTTACTAATTGCTTTAGATCATCTGCCTCTTTTTATACTTTGTTTAACCCTCAAACATCTTATATTCTCTTTACCCTGTCAAGAATATCCTTAGGCATCCTCCTATGGATCAATCAGTGGACCCAAATCTAACACTAGAAGTCAATATTAACCCACTATAATTATTATATTTTTAGGGACAAAAACCTTAAGGAAGGGGGATTATTAGAGAATTAGATATTAACAGCTAATAGATCCTGCTATACTACAGTTCTGCACTATAATACTAAGAAATAATAATATACTAACCTGGTTATATCAGGTAATATAATGCTAAGACAAAACCAGGCTATAGTAGTATCAGGTAATCTAATATATCTAAGCAGGCAATCTTGTATATAGTATTAGGTAATATTATAGGACTTAATATATAAGGACTATTATGTTAGATTAGGGTCCACCAATCAATCCATAGGAGAATGCCTAAGGATATTCTTGACAGGGTAAAGAGAATATAGAATGTTTGGGGTCAAACAAAGTATAGAAAGAGGCAGATAATCAAGAGTAATTAGTAAATAATAGGTATATTATTAATCTAGTTAATAATAGATAGTAAACAAAACTTCTAGATATAGGTAATAGCAGTCCTTATATATTTATCTTTATAATATCTTCAAGTACTATATAATACTTATATTAAAGTACCTGCTCTGCTATATCTAATTATATTAGATTACCTAATACTATTATAGTTTAGATTAGCCCTAGCATTATATTACCTGATATAACCAGGTCAGCACATCTTTCCTCCATTATGCTGTGGCCTGGCGCTGCGGCACAGCAGATCCATTGGCTGTCAATGTCCAAGTTCTCTGACATATTATTACCTATATTTAGATAGTTTTATTCTCTATCTATTATTACTAGATTAATAATATATCTATTGTTTACCAATTACTTTAAGTTATCTGCCTCTTTCTATACTTTATTTGACCCTAACAATCTATATTCTCTTTATCCTGTCAAGAATATCCTTAGGCGTTCTCCTACGGATCGATTGGCGGACCCCTAATCTAACAGTCTTATATAAGTACTAGTTATATTACTTCTAAACTAATAAATTAGTAATTAGAAAATAGAAAAAAGCAATTATAATAGAAAGAGTAGTTAATAAAGTAATTATTAAGGAGTTTTTAAGTATTTAACTTATATTAGTAGCTAAAGCTGCTATTTTAAAGTCAATAGTACTAGTAAGTATTTATAAGAGGTCTTATAGAATGAAATTCTCAGGAGCCATGTTATAGGTCACCTAACCACCAAGCCTATTACTAAACATTTTTGTGGCGCGCAACTGAAAAAACGAGTCCTCGCGAGCTGCAACCACACCTCTACCCCAGATCTTAAATAGCACGCACCCCAGACTATCAGTGAACTATCACAAAAATATCAGCTCGCCATGCCAGCACCCGCCGACATCGTCCCCCTCGACATCGCTGAAGTCATTGTCCGGAAGAAATCACAATACGGCCGGTACATCGACACCAAGCAATGGGACAGATTCGAAGACGTCGCATTGCGCGATGCCACTCTCAGCTTCCACGACGTTGACGGGTCCATCTTAAAATCTGGGGGGACTTCATTTCACTTTCCGACTGCCACGACATTTACGAATTTTTTCCGCAAGTTCTTTACGGATGCGCAAACATTGCATATGTTCGGGCCCGGCGAGTTGCACCAAAAAGGACCCGACGAGGTGCGAGCCATCTGGGCCATGGAAGACCAAATCATCCTCAAGCACACGGCTGGGTTGGTACAGATTCGAGGCGGAGGGTATTATTATGAGACCTGGAGGGAGAAGGGTGGCGACTGGTTCTTGGAGTCACTGCGATTGGAGAGGACGTACCAGGATACTAGTCTCGCGGCGAAGATTCTCATCTTCTTAGATAGGGAGCTGGGGCTTTCTGTTGTATAAAATGACCTTCGGTTTACCTGATAGAAGGCCTTTCCCCAGTGACTTTGTATCGGAAACGATAATGACCACCTTTTCCGCGAATGGTGAAAGTCTCTCGGATCTGGTTGCTCCAGGCTTGTCAATGGGAAATGGGGCGAGGTATCTCCCCTGCAGCCCGAAAGGACGGAAAGTCGACAGAAAACATTGAATGTAACTAGCCACCTAAAACACTTGAAGCTAAACGTGCTCTTTTGAGTGCCCGTCATTGATGGTTCCCTGCTAGCATCCACGTCCAACCAGCTTGGTAACCATTCTATAGAGATTTCCTAGACTCGTTGATAGCCCAAAGCCCGTGGGAATCTACTTGGTCTTATGTTGTTACCTCTGTAGTGTTCTCCATTTAGCAAGCACAGCTAATTTCCGTGAGTACTTTAATATTTGATACCACGCTGATAAGAACTAACGGGAGAGCCAGAGTGACGGTCGTCATGGCTCGACCCCGAGGACGCATCCATTTCAGCCTTATCAGTCATGAACACTTGTGAAAAGCGGATTGGATTGGCTGTTAACAGAGAATGGAGACACCTGGAGCGTAGAGCCCATGTGGTTCCGCCCCCTTGGGGGGGGGTTGTGACGATTATGATCCACATCTTTCGAGCGAGCGAGCATTTACCTACAGTTTGGAGCAGAGATACGGGTCCGATTGAAAAATCGGATGGTGAGCAGTACGATCATCCGTTACGGCAGGCTAATCTCACCACCTGGTTAAGGTCGTGGTGCTACGGGTATCTTGTCCCTGGCCTCCCTACCCATCACAGAATCGAGATTTTACAACCTCGTCCTTCCTCACGGCGTCGTCTACACTGGTGGTATCGATCCGACCCCCACTAGAGCCAGGTTCATTCCAGATACCATCCCGGCAGCATGTTCCAGAGACACAGGAGATGAATCCAACGTACAGAATACTTCCTGCCCTATGCTCGAGTCCGTGATATCTAGTCTCGCTCTGCTCCGCCTCCCAAACAAATGACTCTAGTTCGCACCACATAAGCCAGGCAGACATGGTCACACTCAAGAAAAGCTTGTGTCCACCTCGATATATCCACGGGAGCACGTACAAACACCCGCATAGATATCCCCCCGTTTAATCTCGCTGTGACGCCCCAGAACAGTCTTCCAACTGCGAATCGCCCCTTCCTCTTCAGCTGGGCGCTGCTCCTCTGCTACTTACACATCGTTGTGGCCATGATCGTTCCTTCCTGTTGAGTAGGAGCTGCACTCGCTGTTATAATCTGTTGCGTTCCCCCCCCCAAAAGGTTCTTACGATCACGTACCAACGCACACACAAAAGCTAAGTACATCCCATTCTACACAATGAGTCAGTCCGCAGCTGAACATGTTTGGAACAGCCTGACTTTCTTCACCTCTCTGTTCTCTCTCGTCGGGAAGGACTGGGCCCAACGATGGCCTGGCGTCAAGTGGATCTGGCCCCGTGCTTGGGACGAGGCGCGGGAGGCGAAGCACAAGACCACTGACGCCAGTTCGGACGCTGAGGGGCTTCCGAGGACTGAGCTTGCTGCCCTTGAAGCGGGAATGAAGGACCCTCGGACGCGGATGGATCGTCTCCAGTCCGGCATCCAGACGCGGCTTGATGAAGAGTTCCAAACCCGTGAATCGGAAGGCAAGAATCACGAGGAATGGCAATCGAGGATTGAGGCAAGCCTGGAGCGAAACGACCTGATGCTAACCGAGCTAAAAGCTGTCGTAGACAGACTGAACGCGAGGGAGGACGCAGGGTCTGCTTGCTGCGAAAGGCATGCCGTTCAGGAGATTGCGGTCCGCCGGTATGTGAGCAAAGCTCACCGGATCCTGGACTAGTTCCAGTGATCCACGGCGGGTTTCCCACAGCGTCCGAGGGAGAGGTGGAGAAAGTCACCCCCGATGAACCCCTCCGGTTCAGGGCCGGCTGGATGGTGGCGAGGGGCCACCAGCGACGAACTCGCACTTCTACGCAGTGCTGGTGACTAGTAGCCTTCGGGTGAAGCCAAGACGAGTTCACATTCGATCCTGCATTGGGTGTGCGTTACCTTTATCGGTCAACAGCCTGCGGCGTTCCCCCTTCCTCGATCTCATGCAGGCACGCGTCCTGTCCTGACAATCCTAATTCGCCATACCTCCCTCGACGACCATTCCCCCACACACTCCATTTTCCACGATGCGCAGATTCCCAACTCTCTTCGTGATGTTCAAAAGAACCCACCCGGATGGAGCACAAACACCATCCCTCTTTCGAGCTTCCCGAGATACCGCACCGACTGGGTTACGGTCCCGGAGCACCACCACACCGGCGCATGCAACATTCAAATTGAATATTCGGTGAAGGATATAGCTAGTTTGGCCGTTTTTGATTATGGGACAGGCTGGCATGCTACCCCGGATGCTGTTCGAAGGTTCTGGATCATGCTGCTGTGTACAATAGTTGCAAAAGGGGGTTGATTTTCCTATACAATGCAGGGCTGATGGCCCTCCGTTAGTCATTCCTCGGTCGTCTTAAGACTTTATTTATACTTTCCCGGCATTCTATTCTGTCGGATGTTTCGTCCGTAAACGAGATCCGCATGGTAGAGTCATAAGGCACAATGACGATGCGGACAGCCCCTCAACTCATACGAAAATTCCCTCTTAACAAATCTTGAAGCAAGCCCTAAAATGCCGCACTTTATCAACAAGCTCTTAGGCTTTGTTCGACTCTCCAAGCGGCGAGCGAACTACGAGCTTCTATCCTCGCATGGAGAGCCCCCGAGATCTCCCCTACTTGAGTTACCCCTCGATATTCTCCTACTCATTGTACCACATCTACCACTTGTGTCGCAAGTATGCCTTGCGCTTACCTGCAAGCCTCTCTACCAACTCCTGCACTCCGCCCTTGACGATGAACGACTGGCCTGGCCGAGATATCTGACCAGCCCAATAACACCCTTTGGTGACTCGCCATACGAGCTATTTGGCAGTAACCCGGAAATCCCACGGAATAACCTCCTGCTCAAGCTCGAAGACTCCCGCTGGCTATATTGTTGCGACTGTCTCAAGCTCCACCGAAGCTACCAGTTTGATCGGTGGGCTGTAGATAGAGTCCCGCCGTCAAGTCGGTATTGCGGCAACAACGTAGGTGTTGTCGATCTATGTGCGTGCCTCGCCTTAACCTACTCGAATGGTGTGCAACTGGCCAGTTGGATACAGAGAGGAGTACCAAGCCGATACCTTCACCGAAACATCCGTCAGGAATTTCAATTCCGAGTAATTAAAAATAAACGGTGCCTTCTTCATAACTGTTCCGTTACAAGCCAACCCGACGCCTTCGTTGCTCTCACGACCATGGTTACCCTCGACGCAGACAGCTGTCTGATAGTCACAACCAGATACAACGTATACTGGTCGTTGCCGCACAAAGCCCTAGGAGAGGCCGTCGAATCGCTTAACGCCTATCGACCGCCGCACAATACCGAGGGCATATTTCTCTGTCCGCACATGCACGCTCTCGCTTGGATCTACGGACGTTACGCGCGATGTACGGGATACCAATATGAGTGTCGCTGTTGTGATACAAAGAGTCGCATGCTTCTCTACAACTATGATGGCTTTCACTCCGTTATTCAGGGCGAGCGCAATTTAGGAATTATTCGATATGATACGTATAGGCTCTGGGAGCATTCAGAACATCCCTGGCGCTGGCAGCGCGCTTCGCGGCGGCCTGGGAATAGGATGGAGAAATTGTGGTATAAGCCTTTTTAGCCCGCCGATAGAAAGCTAGGAAGGGTAAGGGTATCTTACATTACGAGTATGATTTACTCTTGAAATCTTTTTGCTCCTCATTCGCGCATTGTTATTTGTTGTTGAAGCATTTTCCCGAGATCCTTTCCCCGTAGGTGGGGTGGTGTGTCTTTCACCTGATCGCTTTGCTGGTGCTCGTCGGTTTAGATCCCTACTTCCTAGCTAGGACCGTAGCTCCTTGTGAACTTCCTCGACATGTCCGATTAACAATAGGGGAGATATCTGTTGTTCTTGTTCATCCGGGCGTCTGTGGGTCGAGCCCCGTCCGGCGGGGAGGGAAGAATGCCAAGCTTAGCGGGATTGAGCGCCGGAGTGGTCTATGTCCAGACATCTCCAAAGCTTGGGGATGCACTTAACGGATGTTAATTGATAGGCTGGATGGTGAAATTGACCATCCGGTTTGTCGATCGCCGTATAGGTTGCTCCGGGTAAGTTGCTCACTAATTATTCCAAGGTTATAAAAAAAAAATGCGAGTAACAGCGCGAGTAACAGCTTCAAAAAGCAGGTGGGCCCGAAAAACCATTGTGGCATCGGAGGTTTGGACCCCGGATCTCGGTCCCCACGGGGTCAACTACACCGGTCCCACCCTCAGGACATTTCCAACAGCACGTAATTGACGCATTCTGGAGGAACAGAGTGGTGGGAAAGAGAATGGAGAGGCAATTTGATTGGCTCCTGCACGGTGTCGGTTAAGAATGGACGTCCGCACCCCGACGTCAACAGCTCTGGCGAGTGAGAGAGCCGGTAGACCACCGTGTTGGCGACTGTTGTCTCCATCATCCCACTCCGGCCCATGCATTACATTGAATGCTGTGGGCGGTAAAATAATCCCATCGAAACTTTCTCAGCCCCTAAGACTCATACTCAGCTTCAATTCGTAGACACTCAACTGGCTTTGGCGGCAGGCTCCTGGCGATCCCGACCAGCCGACTTCTCCGTATGTACGAGTTGACGAGTGATGGGAATCTCGGCCAAGACCCCGTTCTCGAGACCATGCGGATTGGCCCAGTGGCTGTGTTCAGAGACAGCGTATCCCCTCCGTCGCAGGTGGGGAATCCGCCTTGAAGCTCTGTTGCGCCACGCTTGGCAATTGCACCTATTTCGCTGGGCAATTTTCTTTCTCGTGATGCTTGGTTGTTTCAAATAGTGATGGTGGTGATGCGGACGTTTCTCTCTCAACAACGATGCCTCTTCACCAAACCTGAGACAGAATCGGATCTTCACACGAAGATGGAAAAAGGCATGCTTTCTGACCCCCCGCCCCACTATTCTGATATCTTTGCTCAGACGGGGCGGGGCGAAACCCGTCCGCCCTCACCCGCTCCCTCCTACCACACCACAGACGTCAGAGATCCACCACCGCCGCCCGAGCTAGGACCCGGAGCAGAATCAACCGTATCTCTTCCTGGTCGGGTGCGTCGGGTCTGGCGAACATGGAAAGATACAGGGAGATTGAGCACCAAGGTCGGAGAAAACGGATACACAGTCTTACACCATGCTGCCCAGGCCGGCAGCACTGTCAACAATCTCCGGCGCCTGGTCACTGAGTCTACATTGGAAATCGACGTCAAGACCACATCCGGCTGGACCCCTCTGCATATGGCCATCGTAGCAGATAAGGCCTCCACGGCGGACCGCACGCAGGCCTTTTTGCAGGCCGGGGCCGACCCCAACCTGGGCGGGGAGAAGGGGTGGAATGCGCTCCATCTGGCAAGCGCCTACGGCCGGAAAGCCGTGGTGACTCTGTTGTTGGGCTATCCGGTCCCGGTTGATGCCGTTGTGGGTTGGGAGGGAAGCGAGGGAAGCACGAAGGAGGATGCTAACGGACATCTGACGACGTTGACGGCCGTAGAACTGGCGGCGAGATATGGCCACACAGAGATTGTGACTCTGTTGCTGGATGCGGGAGCCAGTCCTGGGTCGGTGGATCGCACCACGGTGTTGCATGAGGCCGCCGGCTGGGGACGGGCAGCGGTCGTGTCGATGCTCCTGGAGCAGCAGCGACCCGGTCTGGACGGCAACTGGAAGGACCATCGAGGGTTTACGGCACTGGACTGTGCGTTGAGTAGGGATCGGAGCGGGACAGCATGCGTGTTGATGCAGCAAGGGGAGATGGTGGTGACCCTGTTGCATCGAGAACAAAACCCGCAGCATCCAGCGACTCTATTGCATGCCATGGTGCGGCTGGGCTGTGGGTCGGTCCTGGCCATGCTGCTGGCTCAGCCCAAGTATGCAAAAGAGGTCAACACGATGAATCCAAACGGACTGGCCCCGCTGCATATCGCCACTGCAAGAGGGTCTGTAGAGATCCTGAAGCGGCTGCTTAACCACGGAGCCGACCCCTACATGGCTGACAGCAGCGGATGGACTCCGCTCCATCTTGCTGTACGATACGGCCAGGCCGACGTCGTGGCAGCGCTCCTGCAAGTGGTTCGGTGGGAGGAATACCAGAGCCGGGTGTCTCCCGCCATCGCCCAGGGAGTCACTCCAATACATATAGGAATCCTCTCGGGCGAGATGGCTATCATCAGGCTTCTTTTGCGTCACGGATGGCCTGTTGATGCGCGCTGTGCCCGGGGTTCTACGGCCCTACACCATGCAAGCATGTCGGATCAGCTGGATACGGTTCGTGTGCTGCTTCAGCAAGGAGCCGATCCATTAGTGCGTGACCAGGAACAAATGACGCCATTACTCCTGGCAGCAGAAGCGGGCCATGTCCAGGTGATGCAGCAACTGCTCCTCCGGGAGAAGGACATCCAGCGACATCTCCCGGCGCTAGCAGCACGGAAACTTCCTCCAGCCTACGAGCAGATACTGGTGCCGTTTCTCTTAAAACAGCACAGGGACGGTCTCAACGAGCTGGTTGACGGGCGGACGGTCTTACACCAGGCAGCGCAGTGTGGCCACACAACTATAGCGAAGCTCATGCTACAGAGCGGCGCCCAGGCCTCTGTCAAGGATCGGGAAGGTCACACTCCGGTTGAGGTGGCTGCCACACAAGGCCATCTCGATTTGGTCTACATCTTGGATGCAGAGCCGTTTCCGCAGGTGGAGCGGTTGATTCACCATGCAGTCAGACAGCGAAATGTCAATCGGGTGTTCAAAATACTCACCGCTGCCCCAAAGACTCTGCGGAGACGGGTGAAGGCGATGGCGCTGGCGGCAGCCGCTCTCACTCTCCAAAAACCGCTCATTACCAAGCTGACGCGCACGATCAGTATTGACGAGGACCAGGGATTGGGATGGCGGCCGTTGTACGTGGCAACCCTAAAGGGGGAGCAGCGGGCGATGCAACTTCTGCTCGCCCGTGGGGCAAACCCGAACCTGAAGACCGACGCGGGCATCACTCCGCTGCTGCAAGCCGCCGAAGGAGGTTCTCCAAACCTGATCCATCTGCTACTATCGCACGGGGCGAGTGTGGAGGAGCGAGATCCTCGGGGGCACACGGCGCTGCAGGTGGCGGCACGATGTGGTCAGGGGGCGGCCGTGGTTGCCCTCCTGGAAGCGGGAGCCGATGCTCACGCCCGTGATACCCGTGGTCAGACAGCTCTAGACCTGGCCATGGATCGAGGGGCGAAAGATATCGTCCAGTCTATCACCGACTTTCTTGCCCAGCGTGAGAAGAAGCAATAATCTCTCCGCACCTCACGCATCGTTGCGTCATGGGGATTTTACCACCCTGGCAATATTTCCTTGGCCGAATATCAGAACATGCGCTGCCCTCAAGATGCTTGTGCTATCATTCGATGAAGGTCAGAAGAAACAAAAGCTGTATTCAGCCAGTTTTGGCGGAGCAATTGACAACTCTTCTCAATAGTGGCCTAGGGATCGGTAGTCCAACATTGGTGGCTGAGCTGACTGCTTCAACAATTCTCCCTGTTTCTGCGGCACCCCCAATATTGAATAATGTCTGCAGTTGGGGTGGAAATCTTCTGGAGGAGGTAGATCTGTAATTCTATTTGGCCACTTAACTGTTGTTGCACTCTTGGTGTTCATAACAGCCACTCTAGTTCTTCAGATTGTTAAAGCCCATCTTAAGTGACAGTATGTCTGCGTCTGCCTTCGCTGCTGAATGATGGACCGAATACGTTGGCCTCCAGTTCCCAGTCCACAGCCGAGGCGTTAATAATACTAAGTACCGCCATTCCACTGCTTCGTAGATTCATACAATCAGAAAGCCCAAATTGTGCTAGCCTCCCACCTAAAAACTATTTTTTTTTTTTTTGGTCCAGAAGAAGAGGTTGATGCATGCTCTGAACAGCATTGGTCTCCTCTCTGTGCACATCACATGAGAGAGAAAGAAAGATAAGTCGATCTTGAGATGACTGATGCTATGCCCTATCAATAACTACAGACAGTGTGGTAGATAACTAGACGATTCCGCCATTAATATCTCATCTAAACTACCAATACAAAAGGGTGGGAAGAGCCGAGAAAACTGCCCCTCGACCAGGCTTCAAGCTTGTCCGTCTCCACTGCCAGAATCTCACGATAGTCCAAACATACCCTAATGCAGAATCCCGCTGTCATTATATGTATATATATATATGTGTATATATACTCATATCAAAACGCCCATGTCCCAATGAACTAAACTGAACCCAATAGACAATTCCAATGCTAACCATTCCCACCCGTGCAGTCAATTTTAAAACGGCTTCCCCATCGCATCCATCTCATTAACCGCCTGGCTCCCACTCAGCTCGCTACGACTTCCATCCCCCGCAAGCTCGGCAACCCGAATCTGCTTCGTGTACGCAGGCGGCGGAGCACCTCCCGCCACCGTCGTCATGTCAGAGCCACCCCCCGCAAACATGCCCGCCTTCTGACCCTGATCCCATAGCGCCCGTCCCAAAGACGAGACCTCAGTAACAGGTTCCCGCGACCCGTCGTGGAGAGGCGAGTACGGAAAATACTGCGAGGGTGGCTGGTTGTTGTTGTTGTGGTTGTGGCTGTGGCTGTATCCGTAGCCGTGGGCGGCGATGGGGGGGTTTGGGGGTGGGGGCGAGTGGAAAATCGAACTGGAGGGCGGGTAAGGATGTCCTCCTTGCCCTTCTTGTTGTTGTTGTTGTTGTTGGAGTCTCTTGTTGCGTCGGCGGAGGAAGAATATTGCTGCGCCGATGAGGCCCGCTGTGGCGAGGAGGCCGACGACGATGCCTGCGACTTCGCCGGCGGATATTGAGGACCCTGAGTCTGAGTCTGGGTCTGAGTCCGAGTCCGAGTCTGCAGGGACGGGGGTCGATGATGCTGTCTCTGTTGTTGTTGTTGTCGTGGTAGGGCTTTGCGTCTTAGTCGTCGTTGATCTTGTCATCGTCGTCGTTGTCAATGTCGGTGTTGTCGACGACGAACTCTCTGGCTCCGAGTCATCTACGACCTCGAACGACCGAATTGGCTTCGATGCGTCCTTCGCAAGCCAGTGACTTGCCTCTCCACCCGGTGTACCGGAGCAGTCTGTCGACCCGTAGAGATAGATGGTCACGGGGTCATCTTCGGCGTCGAATTCGAAGTATGCGCCCTTCGGGTGGTTGATTCGTTTGCATGGGTGGGCAAGCTCTTCCGATTTTCCTGGCTCGATGGATTTATAGCCTTCCGGGTTCTCCCACAGGAAGGTCCATGCTGCTGTTGAGGGGAGGAGTGAGAGGGAGAGGGTGGTTGTGAGGAGGAGGGTCGTCAGTCGTGATGGCATTTTGGCGTTGGGTTGATGATGGGAAGAGAGGTTGGAGAGAGACGAGAGGACGTTTTCCCCTCATAAACGAGAATTGATTCATGAGGGTGGTGGAGTGCTCGGATCCTGATCTCGACTCATGCTTCTCAATCTGGCTTGAAGGCCAATCATCGAGGTGCCTCGTGTGCGAGCAACAGTGAGTTGCTTGGCGAGGCTCTGAGAGACGTGAACCACCAGGGATTTCCTCGACAAGGTTTTCGAGGACACGAGGCTCTGGCTTGAAGAATGGCGAGCCAAGAACGAGGGCCGAAAATAAATGATGAAGATCACGGCTGAAAACGAGGAAAATGCAGGGAACATGTTTGAGAGAGAGGGTTGTCGACATCATTGACTTCGACGCGAGGTTCGTATTCAAGTTCCAAAAATAGGATCCAGCGATGATCTCGGCTTGGCATTTGTTCCGCTTCGGTCAGGATTGTGAAAGGAAGATTCACGCTTGATTAACATTAAACTCATGATGGGAGAGATGTCTAGTTGTCCACGCTGAAGCAAGTCTATCAAATCTAACTTCTATAACCCGCAGCCTACTCCGCCTCCACATCAGCCTTCGGATTCTTCTCACTCCGCAGCGTCTGGTTACTCTCGAGCGCACGGTTGAGATCATAGCTCTCAGTCAAGAGACTCAACGCAAACGCCACCCCACAGACCGCACAGCAGACTGCATACACAATCCTCAAGCTATCCGTGTACGCAGTCCGCATGTTCAGCTTATCAGGCCCATCCGGCATGGCCTTGAGGACCTCGACCAGCCCCGCCGCATCCTGACTATACACGCTCGCCATGGGCGCAAGAGAGGGGTACTGCAGCAGATTGTGATACATGCGGTTCTGGAAGACGACGCCGCCAATCGCCACGCCAACGGCTTGTCCCATTGCACGGAAGAAGCTGAACATGCCCACGGCAATTGCGAGCGTGTCGCTCGTAGCGGACGCCTGGATCGCGAACGCGAGCGATGAGAAGAGCAGGCCGAGTCCGATGCCCGGGACGATGTTGATGAAGATCCATGCGGGGATGCTCGTGTCGACGTCCATGTAGCACAGGAGGCCGAGGCCGAGTGTGCCCAGGAACCAACCGAGCCAGGCGGCCCATCTGTAATGCCCGTATTTGGTGACGAGGAAGCCGACGACTCCCGCGCTGGGTGCCACCGTGAAGGTTGCGGGGAAGAGGGCGACGCCGGCCATGATGGGGGAGTAGCCCTTCACGGCTTCGTAGTAGAGGGGCTCGTAGTAGAGGAGGCACCAGAGGACAAATCCTTGCAGGAAGCTACCGGCGAAGGAGACGGACGCGGTGCGGTTCTGGAAGATCTTAGGCGGGATGATGGGGTCTTTGGCGTAGCGGTACTCGTAGAATACAAAGACGACAAGGCCAGCGACTCCAATGATCAGGGGGACCAGGGTTCGCCATGAATCCCAGTCGTAGAGAACACCACCCCATGTCAGTGGGATTAAGAATGAGGACATGCTGCCGACGAATAGGATGGTCCCGACATAGTCGATTTGACGGAGCTTTTCGGCGAGAGACGTGGGGATGATGTTCAGCTTGAGGAAGAGGACGATAAAGACTGCTCCAACTCCAATGAAGGGGAAGTTGATATAGAAGATCCACCGCTGGACTCGATTAGCTAGACACGACAAAGCTTCCTGGGCGACATACCCAGCTGACATCCTGCGAAAATCCACCACCTAGAATCGGACCGGTAACGGACCCGATACTCCACATGGCTGAGAGGATGCCGAAGTACTGGCCTCGAAGGCGGAGGGGGACGATATCGGTGACGATCACCTCGGTCAGCGCCATCACGCCTCCGCCTCCGGCTCCTTGAATCGACCGTCCGACTAGCATGTAGGTGAAGTTCTTTGCGACAGCGCAGACGACGGTTCCGACGAAGAAGAGGGTCAAAGCGACCATGACCAGCGGTCGTCGACCGAAGATGCCGGAGAGGGAGGCGAAGTTGGGTTGGAAGACTGCCTTTGTTAACTCTGGCCCAGGAGAGACGATGGAATTGCGCACCTGTTGACGCGAGAAGGAATGAGGTTCCACTCCAGAAGGCTTCGATTGCGGTGCCTTTCAAGTCTCTTGTGATGATCTGGGTTGTGAGCTTGGTTCCAATGGCGGACGTGGGAGACAAACAGGTAGAGCAACGGAGATGGATGTGCCATCGAGGGCAACCATCAGGGTCAACACGGTGAGGGTGAGGAACACCAGAATACCTCGTCTCCCGAGTCTAAACTCCGTCTCTACAGCTTCATTCTTGGGAACAGGAGTGGCCTGCCCAGAGCTGGCCACATCGGGCTCAGCCAGAGAAGTCTCATCTTTAGTCATTGTGGGTTGTTGAGAACGGTTGCTTGGGGCCAGCGTGAACAGCAAGAGAAGTGTACTTGTCGAGCATGAGATTCCATTTTTGGGACTGAACAGAGCGCTGGTGATATATACATTGTCCTGGGTCACATAACATTATGTGGCGCGATGAATTTTCCTTCGGGTCAACATAGTCACCGATTGAGTCATTAGAAACCTCGTCACGACTTACTTGGGCAAGTCATAACGAGGATAACGAGAGGCTGCCATAAAGCGCGAAGCGAGAGATCGGAGGAATGAGGCACCGATTGGAGACCTCGTGTTCATGAGGGTTGGCCCGGCGGATGGTTTGTTGGGCCGATTTGGATGGATCCATGGATGCATTGGGTTAGTGTGCTCACATAATGTCTGCTTCAAGCAAAATTCAACATTACGATTACTGTCTATCGACTAGAGAGCATGAGTTGGGAGTTTTCATACAGTGCCCGCATTTATCTCACGATGGGAATGCATTCACGTAACGAGTTGTGTGCCCGCACCTTCGTCACGTCCTTCGTAAATCCGATCCATCTCGTGCTGCCCATACGCTGGGGGAGCCTCTTCACCGTCGCCACTCGCGATTAAAGCTGGGGGAGGGGCCTCTCCCGTAAAACAGCCGTCCCAGACCCTGTAAGACGGGGATAGGTAAATCGAGACGGGGACTGCGATGCGCAGCTGTATTTGTCAGCTCAGCTCGCAAGCCCTAGAAGCTGGAAGAATCATACCTCGCTGTAGTGGCCGTCAGGATTCTGCATCCGCACGTAGATTCTTAGTTTATGCTTGACTCTAATCCCCATTGTATCTGTGTCCTGCACGCACTGCCGTAGGCTCTGTGGGAGAGGAATCGAGTGTGAGAACTGGCAACCACCTTTTGGCCTTGTTGGGTCCTGTGCGCCCTCATCTATTGTATACCGATCGCTCGATAAAATCCTGGTTGAGTCAGAGTTGCGAGCCAAAACCAGATCGTCTTCATTGAGAGTGAATTCGCGCAGCTCTGAGAGCTGCGTTTCGATGCGATCGATCTTCAAGTCTTTCAAAAGGGGGACAAAGCCGTAGTTCACGTCGATGGCTGTCCCGAAAGCGACGGCTTTGCTGGGGATATGGACCTGGTACGCGATTTTGTTCGCCCATACTTCTTCAAGCGTCTGCCTTTGTTAGGAAACATATACTAATTGGTTGAATGACGTACCGTATCAACAGCCTGCAGCTTCGGAATCCGAATAATGCGCAACGGCTTCCGGTAGCTAACATCTTTGCCATGTTTCCGACCGATCTCCACCTTGAAGAAGTACGTGATGGAGGCATCTCTAAAACCTTCGATGCTTTCGGGCAGAGTTCCTTCGAGAACCGCGCTGAAAGGGTATTTGTGGTGTCGAACGGGGAGAATCTCTGGCGCGGTCTGGGACGCATCGTGGAATTCCCACGTTCGCTTGTAGAACTCTGACTCTCTCGATGTTCTGATCCATCCGGCTCGAGTAGGGGCACTATAAAGTTAGTTTGAGAAGGGACTGATCGCACGGTGGACTCACGAGACTCGGCGTACACCAGACAGGTGTAACCGAATGTGTGTGATGGCCGTCGGCTCTTTGAACCTGAAGGCAAGACGACCGCCCAGGTAGACGCCAATCGCCTCATCCTCGGACCCTTGGAAGACGACGTCCTCTTGATCCAGTCTATCAGGACGGGTCAGAATCGCCCTCTGGTAGCGTGGGTGACGTACTCAACATCGACGTATTCGCTCTTGTTTACACACTCCCCTTTCGGGTACGGCATCATTGCTGCCAAAGAGAACGGCTAACGATTTGGGACTGTTTTCGAATGGGTCGCAGTATCTTGTTTAGAATCCGAATGCAATGTCGACAAACGGAAGGACGAGTGGCTTGAATGTTGTCGAGCAACATAACGTGAAGCCCCCATGTCAGGAAGCCGGGCCTCGGATGAACTGAAGACACCGGAGACGATGGCATGACAGCATTTGACCTTCGACATTGCCTCCTCTGTTAACGATTGACAGCCATTGACTTGGCTGTTCACAACTCGAAGAGCCGATTAGAACTTTGAACTCGGCCCGATCGGCAGTGTGTCGTCGCTTTGCACATGAAAATTTCAATCCAGAAGCCATGACACTGAAATGATCTCAGGCGGCTGGCTGCGAAACTAACCCGTAACGATCTTAGCATCCGTGACGATCACCAGAAAAAGGATTCAGGCACCAGCGCTGACGTTCGCATGTTCTCATGACCTCTGCTGGGCCATCCACATCGCTCAACGCTTCTTTTCAGAGCCGTCGACTGATCCAATGGTGTGTCTGCAATGTCCTGATGCGATGGTTGAGAAACAAACAGGTAGCTGTCAGAACTGCCCTTGGACCCTGTCAGCCAACTGTCACTGAGAGTGGAGTCTTCGTTGGCGCCGGAGCCTCTCTGTCCGAATTCTCGGGATCACCTTTTGCAGACACCTTGTCTTTTTGGAACGGGCCCGTCGGTGACACATTTGGAACTTCTTGCGAGCTGGGTGCCCATTGATTGATTCCTGCCCACTCGCAGCATCAAACACTTGCCTGAACACATTTCGTGGTCCTCCCATATCCGTCACGGCACGAGCCTGGAACAAGGAAGGATTCCGTGTGTGCCGTTCTCGAGTGCACACTTCAATCCAGTTGTTTCAAGCCTTGTTAACACGGGCGATCGGGACATCTGCGGAGGCAGCTCAATCTTGTGAATTGTGTTGCAGCAGATATTCTTGTGTCCGACGTCAACGAGAAGCCAGTCGATATTTGAGCGGAGCTTGAGATTTAGTGAGCTGGGCTTCTTCAAATCATCGCTCGCCTTGAAGCTATCTCGGACTGCCAGCCGATGATAAGATCTTGCCCTTAGGAGGATCGACCCTGGTGCTGCCTTTCTCGGGTGCAGAAGCCGACGGCCGGCAGGGAATCCTCTGGCTCCCGGTCGGATAATCCTTGCGAGTTGGAGCCAGCAGGTTTTCCCTGGAGTTTGTCGACAATGAGGGTGGCAGTCCGCCTGGAGGACATTGTCAACGTGTTTCCTCAGGAAAATGAAATTCTCGGCCGATGTAACAAGGCCTCTCCAGATGTTATTACTTCCGGGATAAAGGATTCTGAGAGTTTGTCCGCCGGAAATGCTGGTTTACTCAATCTCCAAACATGAATTCTTCCCTCTGACTCTTAGAGTCTACTTATCTGTATGGCCGCGACCAAATATCTAACAGATCCATACACTGGCGATGCCACCTCATTACCCCCTTCTTGAAAAAAGGAAAGCCTTGTCTGTGCGGAATCACGGGTGAGTCGATTGGACTCATGGAGACCGCTTTTTGAAATCAGTCTTCGACCCGTGTTTCGCCTTATTTGCGTCCTAAGATTTTAGCGATGGATAGCATCACTGTCTCAGGTTTCCACTCACCTTCCGTGCCCGTTCTAGACTCGTCTGGTTTGCTCAGCTGGTTTTTGATGGAAGAGAGATACGAGCATAAGTTGGCCTCCGATCACTTCGATTGCAATCATCTCGAGTAAAGCCAGAAGACGGAGCCAAACACAGTCAATTTCATCATTATAGCAAGAAAGTAAGGCCAAACGCAGGCAGGCTCAATCTGGTCGTCAACAAATGCAAGCGCTAAAGTCACCAGTCACCAGTCACCCTCATCTTTCATCTTTCATCTTCCATCCACCTACTCAGGAATAAACATCTCCCTCAACATCGAATCCAAAAACTCCCTCTGCTCCCTCAACCAAGCCCTCTTCGCCTCCACATCAAACGTCTTCCCCGCGACCTCCCTCGCTCGCTCCGCCTTTCTCTGCGCCCGCACCCGCTCCTCGAGCACCTCGAGCCGGTACTCGTAGTACTGCGGATACATCTCGGCCAGGTTACTGATTCCCCGCGTGCCGACGAGGATCGTCTCGTCGCGCACCAGCGCGTCGACGGGGCGGAAAGGCGTCACCATTGTGATTCTTTCGCGGCCGCCAAGCGCCTTTAGCGCTTGGTGTTCGAGGTACCGGCCTTGCATGACGACTGCGTAGCCCTACTCTTCTTAGTCTCTGTCTTATACTTCCGATAGGGCATGGGAAAGAAGAGTTTGGGGGGGGATGGGAGGGATACCATAGCCGGCCCGCGAACCTTCTTAATCTCCCCCGAGGGCAACCGGATCGCGGTCTCGCCGCCGACCATCTCCGTGCAGTCTGAGAGCATGGTCACGCAGACAAACGGGAAGGAGTCGTAGTGCCACGCGAAGGCGGGGACGTTGTCGTCTGTGATGGATGACTTTATGGCGGCGGTGCTGCCGTTCCCGTTTGCCTGGTGGTCGTCGTCCTTGATGGCGATGTTGATGTTGGCGATTTCGTAGTCGAAGGCTGGGATGAGGTCTATGCCGGCGATTGCGGAGATCTTGGAGAGGACTTCGGGGGATTTCCAGACGTCGTAGATGAAGGGGGCGCGGCTGTTACTTGTTATTTAGTTCCCTTCTTGTGCAATGGAGGGAAGGGAAGGGAAGGGATAGGCGTACGCATGTCCCATCCCCCGAATCATATTCGTGCAGAAGCTCGAGGCATACTGACACTCCGCCAGGACGGGCTCACTGAAGATCTCCGCGCGCATCTGCCTGATAGCTTCTTCGGTGAAGAGCGGGAAGGGCTCTGAGATGGCATTCGGGGAGATCCCTGCGCCGTCGAGGCCGAAGTCTGCCATTTTGTGGATCTTCTCAGGGGCTTGGTAGATGAGGTGTTTATTTGGGTTGAAGGGGACGGGCTGCTCGACTCTGGCATTCTCGATTAGGGATCTGGGGAGCTTCTTGGTTGGGCGCGTGGCTCGTTTTGTTGTAGGGCCGACGACCGTGGGTGGGACGGTGGATGGGATTGTGGATGGCAGAGTGGATGTCACTGTGGGAAGGAGGGCTGCTGGTGCCATGATGGGATATTAAGTTAATGCTATGAGTATGAATGTGTTCGTCTTGAAGAAGCTAATTGCTGCTGGATCTGGGCATCAGATGGGTTTGCGAGGGCTTACTTATAGATCGGGGGCCGACCTCAAGTCGCTGATTCTGGGGTATTGTCTGGGCTATAGTCATGGGACATTCGGAAAGCGTGTAAAGGGTATCATTTCCTCGAGCCGGTTCCGACCCGTGAGGTCTAGATTCACGGCTGTATTCCGATATGCACGGCTCGGGTCACTGTCGCGAGTCTATTCTTAGTCCACCAGATGCCTATCTTGAGAGCAAGCGGCAGATTTTCGGTTCCCTGTCCCGACTCGACTTGGTGAGCTGGCAGCTTGACGGAGGTCTGAGCTCATTGCCGGGATAGATTCTCTAAAAAGGGTAAATATTTCAACTTCAGGATGATTTCGTCCGCCAATTGAAGCGATATGGCACTCCTCACGACGAGACCATCGAAAGCTACGTAGTGGTGCTCAAAGATTAGGTTGAAAAACAAGATACATGAAGCTGGACCATTTAGATCCAACTGGTCCGGACTCACTTGAGATCGCCCCAAAGAGCATCTCCACCGCTCAAAGATCAGCCGATGCCATCTCGGGTCCAGAACCCTAGCGTCTCTGAGGCCGAGCCGAGACCCTTCTCCCCATGAGCGGGGAAGTCCCCTCATCTCGATGCAGATACTCTTAATACTCCTCACCTTCCAAAACTATCTCCATTCTGTCCATATTCTGAACCTCTCAATAATTCTGAAAGATGGCCTCCCTCGCCCTCAAAGACCCCAGCCTCTTCATCGAATCCTCCTACCGAAACGGCCAGTGGTTCCCCTCCCAATCCGCGCAAACATTCACCGTAACAAATCCAGCAACCGACTGCGTCCTTGGAACATGCCCCGAATCGACAACAGACGACCTTCGCGACGCAATCGCCGCTGCCTCAGCCGCCTTCCCGACCTGGCGCGCCCTCTCTGGCCGAACACGCGGCCGCATCCTGCGCAAGATCTCCGACCTCCTCGTCTCCAATAAAGAGGATCTCGGCCGGATCATTACCGCCGAAAACGGTAAGGCGAAGCCCGACGCCGAGGGCGAGGTCCTCTTCTCCGCGAGCTTCTTCGAGTGGTTTGCCGAAGAGGCGCCGCGGATTTACGGCGATGTGATACCGCACAGTAACCCGAGTAGTCGGACACAGGTGATTAAGGAGCCCATAGGGGTATGTGGGCTGATTCTGCCGTGGAATTTCCCGATGGCGATGGGGGCGCGCAAGATCGCGGCGGCGCTGGCGGCGGGGTGTACGG
Organism: Aspergillus lucknowensis; assembly: GCF_044049455.1. NCBI lineage: Eukaryota > Fungi > Ascomycota > Eurotiomycetes > Eurotiales > Aspergillaceae > Aspergillus > Aspergillus lucknowensis. The sequence goes on along the minus strand of NW_027263577.1, from coordinate 9,221 downwards.
TTGTCGTGAAGTCGGATGGGCTGACGCCGTTTTCAACGAATGCGTTGGCGTGTCTTGCAGAGCGGGCGGGGGTGCCAAGGGGTGTGGTGAATGTTGTTACTGCGTTGGAGAATACCCCTCGCTTAGGGCTTGCGCTGTGTGAGGCGGAGGATGTCAAGAAGATTTCGTTTACGGGGTCGACGCGCGTGGGCAAGTTGCTGATGAGGCAGTCGAGTGGGACGTTGAAGAAACTGAGCTTGGAGCTTGGTGGGAATGCGCCGTTTATTGTCTTTGACGATGCGGATGTTGAAGTTGCAGTGAGCAGTGCGCTTGTCAGCAAGTTCAAGGTCACTGGGCAGACTTGTGTCTGTGCGAACAGGATCTACGTGCAGGCGGGCATCTACGACCGGTTCAGCGCGAGGCTCGTCGAGGAGGTCAGCAAGTATCGCGTTGGCAATGGCCTCGACGACGCCTCGGTGACCCACGGGCCCTTAACGACGGGAGTGGGCAAGGTGGAAGAACACGTCAAGGACGCCGTGAGGAAGAATGCAAAGGTGCTCCTCGGAGGCAACCGTCTACCGTCTCTTGGAAAGAACTTCCACGAGCTGACCATCCTCGCCGACGTCGACGATACAATGACGGTCATGAATGAGGAGACGTTCGGTCCAGTCGCTGCCCTCGCCAAGTTCAACACAGAGGAGGAGGTCATCCGGCGGGCGAACAAGTGCGATGTCGGTTTAGCTTCTTACATTATTACCACAGATGTGGCGAAAGCGCATCGGGTGTCGGAGAGCCTGCAGTTCGGCATGGTTGCGATCAACACTGGAGTGATATCAGACGCAGCAGCACCGTAAGTCTTTCACCCTTTCTGAATAGTCTATACTGACCTGTGCAGATTCGGAGGAGTGAAGCACTCTGGCTTTGGACGTGAGGGAAGCAAGTATGGCGTCGAGGACTACATGACCATCAAGACCGTTATTACTGGGGGCATCAACACGATCTATTCTCACCTGTAGATAAATAAGCTTAGCATAATCAATCTGACGATTCCTCTCGCCAACTCTTAGCCCAAACGGTCTGCCAGGCGCTGAGTCGGAAAGCCAGACCCTCTCGGGTAGGGTTTTTCACCCTCCAACTCTCGAGAACGATCGATAAATCAAGCCACTTGCGGACAAGACTCCACAGGGATCCAGAAGGGTTTGTGGAACGTGCTATCGTCGGCTCGGCTTATGTGGATATAAACTTCAAGCTTTCGCTTTTTAGGAATCTGATTCTCCTCCCGATCGACTCCCGAAGTTAAATCTGCTTGACCCGTGGATCCTTTCTCGCGGTTTCAGCAACCAATCAGCGACTGCGCTCCTGCGAACCCATGTTGTTCAAGCAGCCGAGAATTGGAGACTCCACGCTTTTTGACAACCAGAGCAGACTCTCGTTCCTCTTCGGGACTAGTACAAATTCGACAGGAGTGCCCGGGTGTCATCTCCGGCTTCACAGTGTGTCCCGAGCGGAGGAGTGTGTGCCCCAAGCAAGATTGGCGTGCCCCGAGCAAGCCCGATGGCTTTTTCTCACAGCCTTTTGCTCCAAAGAGGCCGGATGCTAAAGAGGCGAGCGGTGAGCGGTGAGCCTCATTGAGTGTCCTTCTTCGGAAGAAACACGACAGCTTCAGATCGACTTTTGTTCCCTCTCAGTTCAAGTTGTTCCTTGGGAAGACACCCCTCGCAAGAGCGAAAATCGCACCTCAACCACAACCAATAAATACTAAAAAGATTTCTCGTAAATAGCTATTATCAAAAGCTCAGTGGCAACAATGCGACCAGTTTGGAAATCTGCAGATTGCACCCTGGGGCTTCTTCTTTGCCTAGCAAACATCGCTTTAGCGGTCATTCCTCTCACAAAGAATGTTATCATTGATACAGATCTGTACAGCGATGTTGAGTATGCTCGTAGCTTTTTCCTTTTCTCCTTGAAGCTTTCTTCCGTGGCCCCTACTGATGTCCTTGACTCTCAGCGATGCAGGCGCCCTTCTTCTAGCCTGTACTCATCCAGGGGTAAAACTCCTGGGGGTGAACATCAACTACCCATCCGCCTACGGTGGCCTGGCCGCGTCCGGCCTTCTCGGCTACTACAACCATGCCCACGTCCCATTAGGGCTAAAGCGACCGTTTACAAACGCTACTTTTTTCGATGACTATGAGTACAAGAATGGTGAATATGCTAGCAAGGTTGCATACCATTGGCGACACAATGCGAGTCTTCCATGGGGCGATGTTAGCGGCACATGGGACCCTGTCGAGCTGTACCGAAAAGTCCTCTCCGAGCAACAAGACCACGCAGTGACGGTCACTAGTATTGGATTTCTTGATAACGTACTCCCACCTACCTACTCTGCTTCTCCCGAATTCTACCTGCCTGCTGACATTCACCGGGGCCCCGCTCATAGCTGTCGGGCCTCCTCTCATCCGGACCGGACGCATACTCGCCTCGTACCGGAAGGCAATTGGTGATGGAAAAAGTAAAAGAACTCGTCGTGATGGGCGGTTCGTATCCCACTGGATACGAATTCAATTTCTTTGGGTACAATTCCTCTGCGACCGCCCACGTCGTAAATACATGGCCTGGCCCCATCACATTTATCGGAGACCAAGTCGGGAGGCGCGTCTTCACGGGAGCTCCCTTGACCTCCGATGGCCCCGAGGGCGATCCCGTTCGTGCCGCGTACACATGGTATAGGTCTGTGTTCCACATCCTCTTCGCGCGCATCACTACGTTGCACATACCACAAGAAACTAAGTGAACGATAGTGGCTATAATAAATCGAGGAACTCATGGGACCCTCTCACGGTCATGTATGCCATCGAGGGTCTAGGGCGTCTCTTTTATGTCGGGAACGATACAGGACGTAACCATGTCTATCCTGATGGTCGAAACGCCTGGAGGCAGGGGGATACTGGCTGGAAACACCAGTATCTAGAACTGGCGGTATCTGAGCAGATGGCAGCTGATATAATTGATGATAGGTTGATGCAGGGGGCTATTAATCACGCGCACTGCAACCATTATCCGATCTAGGTAGACGTGGTCAGGTCGCCAGCATTTTAAGATTACCAGCACGTCCTCCTACAGATACTTTCCTGAGCTTAAAATATGCATGTGTGGTGCCGTAATAGAATCCTTCTGGTAGACAATCTTTACTTTTAGCCATCCCCAAACACCTCTAAACCCCAAGTCCGACTGCAAATAACACAATGGAAAACAAGTCTCGCCTAGCAGGACTCGGGTACAGGTCTTCTGATGCCCCAGTTCTCCAGCTCCGCTTGTATTCTAGCGCCCATGTAGACACTCTGCTGAACATATTTCAACCAGTATTCATCTTGATACTTCTCTGAAGACTCGCCCCGCTCGATGAGCTCAAACAAAGCAGCTAGCCAGCCTCGCCGTTCATCGCAATCCGCCAAAACGAGGTTCAGCCAGTCCGTCTCCACCCGGTCGGGGTTTATATAGATCAAAGCTCCTAGCATCGGCCGCCGCGAAGTAAACGGAACTCTGATGCGCACCAGTTCCAGCCCACAGTGCCAGCGCAGCCAGTCACCAGCCGCCTGCTCGGGCGGGTAGATGTAGGTCACGAAGATGGAGCAGAGCACAATCCAGACGCTGATGATGATGGCATCCCAGCTTTGCAGGACGGACGGAAGATGTGGTCCATGCCGTCGCAGGCGATAACAACAAGCTGGTCACCGTCAAGGCCCGGGCGACTAAGAAAATATGCGCACATCGCGTCAACTCTATTCTTAACAGTCTGCCTTCCGAGCATTCAGCATTGTTCGGTCCTATGCTTTTCCCATCCCCGCTAACGCGTTTCTCTGTTCAAGAGGAGCACAGGCAATGCAGTGATGATTCGTGCCCGCCTGCAACAGGGGATCACTCGACCAGGCCCCCAATGCATCATTGCGATTCACCAGCATCGTGTGAACAGATAGAGTTCGACAATAGTCTTGTTTGTAACCCCACGACCGGCGCTACAGCCTGGCATATTGACGGCAAGAGACTGGTGTATGAAAATGAGAAATTCATCGCAATCTCGCATACATGGGCTGATGGTACCGGAGCTCCAATTGATCATAAAAATGCTTCCGATCCAGACAAGGTGCATGTCAACAAATGCCTTTTCAGTTACTTTGCGAAACCTGCAAAGGACAGAGACTTTGCCGGAATTTGGTGGGACGCCATCTCTCTTCCCAAAAATAACGGGCCTCTACGCAAACAGGCAGTTGCTACTATGCATGAAATGTATGCCAAGGCTGGGTTAACCCTGGTTCATGACCGGTTTCTTCTGGAGTGTGCAGTAAGGGATGACATGGAATTTGCCGCCCGTCCCATTATCTTGTCACCCTGGTTTAGCCGAGCATGGACCGCGCTAGAGCTACCAAAGTGTAAGAAAGTCATCTTTATCTTCAAAGATGGGGAGTTTGATCTCGATGATGAAGTTCTGGCCCAACCCAAGAAGCCCTCCAGTCTTCCTCATCAGCTGGCATCGACTATAATTTGAACTCTCAGAAAGAATGTCGTCGCAAACCTGAACGAACTTCTGATTGCTTTGAACTCTCGCCACTCCACTTATACCTCTGATCTGCCCATAATTGCTGGTCTATTGACTGGAGTTTCAGTCGAGGGGTTGACATCTCCCGAAATCTACCAGCGCATTGTTCGCGCGCTCAAACGTATCCCCTGCCAGCATCTATTGCACAACGAGATTGGAATGGATGTTAAGTCATTCTGCTGGTGTCCTTCAAATTTACTCACTGTCCCCAAGGCACTAGGGAGACCGGAACTATTGGCCAAAGCTGACATCGCAAGTGATGGGGCTGCAGCGGCTGTCTGGAGGGTTGTCGACCTCAACGAAACTACACGACCTGAGCTAGAACAGAGGGAAAGGGCACAATCCCCTAATATCGAGATCGGGGCAATTTTGACAGGTACATCTACTACCATCACCCAACATTTGCTGCTCCTGGATCTCTATGACCGCAATCTCAAGAAAGCCGTCATTGTCAAGGTGAAGAACAGTCGGACATCGGAAATTCATTGCCAATACATCGGCACAGTCCGCCTGAAGCGAATCTTAGAGGACGACAGCTTTGGCGCAGTCAAGTTAACTATCGGTGATACAAGTGGAATGAGCGAGCTGGGTCAGGAAACTGCAGTTGATTACGTACAACGTGTGTGGAAGCTGCGCCAGGGCAAGAAGCAGGGAAAGCTCAGATTAGGCCCAAAGCGTGTGGGAAGTGGGTGGTAGCTCAAGTTCTGTTGTATCATTAAAGCATAATTCCGGTTCTTAAGCAGGATTCATACCCAAACGCCCCCTTGAGGCACGGTCTATACTGATAAGATTTACATTTGACCTCAACCGCTACTCGTCAACCTGGTACTAATCCCTCTTGCCGGACCCTAGCCCCCATGTGAATCCCTCGAGAACAAACGGTTCCCAGTAGTTCTCACGGCAACTCGGATAGTCTGCATTCCAATCCGTGCTTAGCAACTGCCCACTCTCGTCATGCCATGCCGATGACGCTATTTCTTCACTATAGTATTATTCTTCAGCCTCCTTTAATGCTCTTCGCGTCGCGTTTTGCCATCGGCAACTGCTGTCTCCCGTCGCTAGAACAGGGTCAACCCAACTCATACCCCCTTCACTGACTCTAGATTGTTCTACTTTCTGCTCAGAGGCGGGAGAAGAAAAGGAATCTGGATTCAGGGCAATAATAGTATTCATCAACGCCCTTCGCGAACTAAGTTTGGTCCCAAACCGTTGAAGACCGATATTCGCATTGAGCCGCATCCACACTTTCGCGGTTCGCCAGGGAGGAATCAAATAGGCGTGGGAGATGATGAAGAAGAGAACCCAGAATGTCACGAAAAGTGCATCCCAGCCTCTCATGGCTGCAGATCCGATGACAAGGCCCCATTGGTTGAGGATGAGAATGATTTTCAACCAGCGCGCCGCGGACGAGGACAGCATAAGTCCATTGGGCTCCAGGGGGCAGTTGAGCAGTGAATTCACAATGGTGCTTTCCCCATAGAACACCATCCACTTGGCCGAATTCATATGTTCGACCACCACAATCAGGCGTTCGTGAGAACTACCTCCATCCACAAGCAATTTTCGAGGCTTGGTGCCGTAAATCATAGATACAATTGAGCCGGTGATTGGAACGACTAGCAAAAATGCCAACGATATATAGCACCTGAGAATGCCACTTACGATCGCCATACCCAGCGAGAGCAACCATCCTATAGCAGACACGAGCGCATACGAAGCAGTGATTTCAGCACCCCGGTTGAGGTAGAGGCGATTGAACTACGCTGAGGGAGGGCGCGTTGTCCCACTGTGTTTCCCAGCGGCACAGGGACCTCCGGCTGACCGGGTGACTCGAACAAATTCTAGGTGGTGAATGCGTAAATCCTTTCCTCGCATATTCTTGTGGTCGTTCCTAATCTCCCGCAGTTCGTGAGACGAGAGACATAGCCGGACTGTTTCAGGGCTGCTTATGACATATTGATCCCCATACCGGCCATCCAGCGCTAATAATCGCATGCTGTTTCCAAACTTATCGAGGTAGCACTCATTATGTGTATGATAATCGGACAACAACAAACGGCTCCCCGACGGCGTAATCGGCCAACTCCACAGGGTAACGGTACCGGTCATTTCGAGGATATGAATCTTTCCGGGAATGTCGATGAAGTCAATCAAAGCAGACAGCGGTAGGATCCCCGCCAGCTCTCTTGCCCAAGCATGATATTCCAATGCGCTAGTGAGTGCTGACACGGCTGGTTTCAAACCCGCCATTGCCGAGACGAGGCACGTGTAGTTGAATCTTAAACTCGACCCAGAACCCCTGCGGTTGTGACAGCGTCGACCTCTCGTAGCTGTCTACAGTCTGCCGTTCCCACACCAAGTCGGTCTCCAACGGACCAATGAATCGGGTCCGTCGGACAACCTTCCAAAAGGTGAATGTAACCGGAGCCAAGAGAGCCATGGTGTAGTTGGTGAAGAAGCTGGCGATATCCCAAGGCTTGAAACTTGCGTCGCCATAGAAAACTATAATCAGGCCCTCGCCGATGACTCCGGCCCAGGCCGCGTACGGCTGGAATCAGCTGTAATAGGGGAACGTGGTACGATCGACGCCTTGGGCTTTACAAGCGCGATAAAGGCATACATATGTTACTGACATGATGAAATAGTTGACCAGGCCGCTGGCAGTGAGGATATTGGTGAGCCAGATCAGGGCTTGCGAGGACCCATTGCCGAGTTGTAGCAGAGAAAGAAGTGGGAAGCAGATCACTATGAGCACACAATAAATGGGGACTCCGTCCCGAGTGCACTTTTGCAGGATTGTGGGGGCTCGCCCTTCGAGAGAGAGATCGTATGAGACGGCCATTATGCTGGGGAAGAGCGTCCTCTTTCAGAGCGACTTGGGTGTCGGAGCAATGGCTCTCTGCATGGATGTTGAATATCATCGCTCATCTCTGTGTCTTTCGGAAACATTGTGTCTATGTACACAATGAAGGAGTAAATATGAAGAATGGAAGGCAAAATGGAAGGTATGGAAAGTGCACCTTCCGAGTACATAAACAAACGGGGAGGCACATTCCTTCGTCCTATGGAACTCAGTTTCGGATCGAATTACCAAGAGGGCTTGCCAGTGGAGTTCCAATGCCCCGTAATCTCGACCAATGCAATACCTCAGACATACCCAGACTTATCCAGGAAGCTGGAAGAGACGTGGTTGAAGCCCCGTGGGTGAACAGCTCGGATGCTGAACCCGAGCTGTGGGTCGCGATACGTAAGATGAAATTGCATCTCAGCATCATTGTTCTAGAAGCATTCCTAAATTCCGCAGCCGTCAAAGTCCAAGGGAACGTGGGAGTGGCATCAGTTGCTCGCTATATCTCGTGTTGGTAGACGTCGTACTTATAACACGATCCAGGACGGCCATCAGGCAGTCTTGACTTTCCACTTCCATAGACGCGCTAGTAGGTTAACCGTCCTCTTTCGAGAGGGGTGGAGGGGATTTGTTTTCAGGGTGATAAGGGAGTAATAATATAATAGTCTATTTGGAAGACCCTAAGGAATATAAGGAATATATTTAAGAAGTTATAATAATAATGCTATAAGCTAGACTAATACTAAGTATTAAAAAGTGCAAATTTGATGCTATAAAGATTAAATATCTAGATATAAAACTTATACTAGAAGGATGGTAAATACTGCAAGAAAAGGTTAATATAATATTGAATTGGCCAATACTAATTAATAAAAAAGGAATATAGGGATTTCTAGGGATATTAGGATATATATAAGAATATCTCTACTAATATATACAAAATTTATAACCTATAATAGAATTACTTAAGGATAATATACTATTTATCTAGGGACAAGCTAAACAAGAATTAATAGATTTAGTAAAGAAAATAGTTAAGAAAGTACTAATCTTATAATTATATAATCCAGAATAGTAGAACTATATAAAAATAGATATATTAATTAAATAAAAAAATAATAATAGGAAATTATAACCTATTTTATTTTATTTAAGAAAAATAACCTAAGCTAAATAGAATTATAATATATATAACTAAAAGATGCTTGTAATTATTAAAAGATTTAAGTATTAAAGATATTACTTACAAGATATAAGGCATAAAATAATTATCTAAATAGATTATAAGAATTTAATATTCTTTATAATAATAAAAGAACTTAAAAAATAACAAGTATAATAAGCTTAAGAGCTTTTATAATACTAATTCAAGATTAAGTATATTAATAGTAAAAGAAATATTATAATAAATATACTAAGTAGAAACCCTAATTATATAATAAATATTAAGAATCCTAAGATAAATATACTAAAAATTAATAAAAATAGGTTATAATTTAATTAAGATATATAACTAGTAGTAGTAGTTATAATAAATAATTATAAGTTTTTTATATAACTTAAGAAAGAGTAAAAAGAAGATAGAATAATCCAAACCTAGAGATTTAATATAAATAATATTAAAGAAAGTAATAGAATATTATTATAGAATAAAATAATTATAATATCTAATAAAATAGTTAAAAAAGTAATTTAGAAATATTATAATCTACTATTTAAAGGATACTAGGAAATTAAAAAAATAATAAAAAAGATTTAATAGGTATACTACTTTCTATAAATATATAAAAAAATATA